>NC_052943.1:33529934-33871184 GCF_013358895.1 Oreochromis aureus
TACCTAGTACACATACACCAGGTTTAATTCCACACTGCGTGACTTCTTTCTAGCTAAATTCCACCTCTGGTCACCACAAGAACACGATGGGTCAACCTCGAAAAGCTAGAAAATGACAGCTACTCTAGAAGCCATTGCTGAAGGAATAACAATCTCCAGCTAATTAGCGGTCTAGCAGAAGTTCAATATCACTTCCGGTGCGACTTTTCAAAATTAAAGTGCCATTGAGTACCAGTTTTTTGTGGTTTGTTTCGTCAGATGACGTTTTTTTTTGTTTTGTTTTACAAGAAAGGCAAATGAGAAAAAAATAATATAAGGACACCAATCATGGCTCTTCACAAAACCTATGCAAAGAAATCTGCTGTATGTCATATTAGAAAATAATGTTTTAGACATGATATACTGAAGAAAATAAACGACTTTGATTATTTGAATTATATTTTATATAACAACGGTATACTATTTTCATGCCTTCTTCCTTTAATGGTTGCCACAGTGGATTATCTTCTTCTATCTCTTGCACCCATCCATAAACATTCTCTGCAGCGTTCCTCTTTTACTCCTGTTTGGCAGCTCCGACCTTTGCCCAATATATCCACTATCTCTGGTCTGTACATGTCCAAAACATCTCAGCCTTGCTTCCCTAACATTGCTTCTAAATCACTCAACCTGAGCTGACTGATATAATAAATAAGTCTCACCCCCACTGTTATATGATAAGTATGATATTTAACATGTCATTGTTGCATTGCAGTCCTTAAACCTGGAAATAGACTTACTCTGATACTGATACTCTCTAACTCTATCCAGATTGGAGTTGCTATTGTTGTTTGTATGCCTCATCTAGGCCTCACACAAAACATTATCACTCCTAATTGCTAAGGGATCCCATGTCAACCACAGCCTCAGCAGTTAATGATGGAGGGATGAGAAATGCTGCATTTCATTTTTAAACTTCAATGAAGTGCAGGAGCTGGTTACATATGTAGAAGTCAATTGTTAGGCGCAGTGCATTTCTTTGTTTTCTATGCAGATAAGGAGGATAAGGATAAGGATAGATAAGGATACAGCAGGAATAAAGAAATAGCTCATGATGTGTTGAAATCTGTCAAGGTAACAGGTTTAAATAATTTTTTCAGGGGTTCTGTAAATGTGAAAGACAGTGTTGAAAATAAAACTCCAGAGGAGGTTCTGTGTTCAGTATAAGTGACCTTGGTTGGTCACCTAGCTCTATTCTCAACATCCTTTGGTAATTCATTTATCTCACTTTGTTGTACACCTCGCTGATGTACTGTCAAGAAATCAAAAAAAGCTAGCTGAGTGTAGGCTGCACCATAGCACAGGGCATAGAAGACAACAGGAAAAGCCAGTATTCAACACTCAGCATGTTAACTGGTTTCTAAATGGTCTGTCTACAACCTCTGATTGTTCTGTAAATGTGAAAGACAGTGTTGAAAATAAACAGAATGGGTCAGCTGTAATGATCTCATCTCCATCATCTATTCCTCACTACAAAATCTGCCGGATTTACACTTCACAATAATCCTCTGTGATCTTATAGTTCACCTTGGTGCAGCACATACATTCATCCTGTTTGAAATAATTTTTTGGCTCCCCTCCTTTAAAGGCCACTCCTTTCCTCCATTTCTTCAAATCAAATCAAATCAAAGTTTATTTATATAGCACATTTCAAAGACCGGAGTACACCAAAGTGCTTTCCATAAGATCAAAGTACAAATAAAATCAATATATAATAAAATTCAAGGGAACTTTCTACTGATTACCTCTCATAACAAAAAGATGTGTGGTACTGCTGTGAATACAGCTGGAGCTGTGTGCCTGATGTGACCATATTTGGGATATCAGCTCTTACTGACATCATACAGACTTAAAGTAGGAAAAAACTGTAAAATATTTATCTCATTACTTAAAACTTCAGTTGTGTTAATACTGAAATATCCATCTACCAAATGAAAAAGGATATATTGTGGTGCTCTTTCCTGATTTCCTTGTACATCTGTCACAAACAAATGTTTCCAATCATCAAATAAATTACAATATTAGACAAAAATAACACAAGTACACACAAAATACAGTTTTTAAATGAAGGTGTTTATTATTAAGGGAAAAAAATCCAAACCTACATGCATGATTGTTTTTATTCAGCCACACTGAAGCATTTTTGAGTCTGAACCATATTTTTAAGGTCACAGCGTGTCAGTTGCATTCTGGTCGGGACTTTGACTAGGCTACTCCAAAGTCTTCATACAGTTTTTCTTAAATCATTCAGAGGTAGACTTGCTGGTGTGTTCTGGATCATTGTCCTGCTTCAGAAACAGAGTGTGCTTCAGCTTGAGGTCACAAATGCATGGCCGAACATTCTCCTTCAGGATGACAGCAGAATTCATGGTTCCATTTACAACAGTCTTTCAGCTCCTGAGGCAGCAAAATAGCCCAGCCCATCACATTACCATATTTTACTGATGGTATGATGTTCCTTTTCAGAAATGCTCTGTTACTTTTAAGTGAGATGTAATGGGACAACTTCCAAAAAAATTCAGCTTTTGTCTCATCAGTCGACAGAGTATTTTCCCAATAGTCTTGGGGATCATTAAGAGTTTTCTGATGAAACTGAGTAGAGCCTTTTTTTCAGCAGTGGATTTCGTCTTGGAATTCCATGTAGGCCATTTTTTCACAGTCTCTTTCTTATGGTAGAGTCATGAACACTGACCTTAGCTAAGTGAGACCTGCAGTTCTTTGGATGTTGTTCTGCTGTCTTTTGTGACCTCTTGGAGTCATCACTGCACTCTTGGGGTAATTTTGGTCGGCCACTCCTGGGAAGGTTCACCACTGTTCCATGTTTTCTCTAGTGATGGCCTCATGACACCAATGCTCCGATACAAGCTTCTAACTTGAAGTTGCCTTTTCCTTGAACCACCGCCTCAAAGCTTGCTTCGGTGCAGAAAATCACTTGCGATGCTTGACCCCTTGAATCACATAAGTGGTCGAAATCATCGATACTGCTACGTAACACGGGAAGCTTTGTAACACCTCAGAAAAAATGGTGGAAAAAATATTTTTTGTCATTAAAAATCTAAAAAAAATCTAAAAATCCCAATCCCATGCACATAATCACACCCTCCGTTTCTCCAAGCACACTTTCTTACATACATGTATAGAATAAACTGACCTGTCAATCCATGCAAATTATTTATATTTTGCAAATTATTTATATTTATACTTTTCTGGCATCGTTGTATTTTTACTCAGTTGTATATAGCATTTGTACTCTATTTTTATCTCATTGTATATTTTATTCTATTTTATTCTACTGTATATAGTATTTTATTTTATTCTATTCTGTACAGTTGTGTACTGTATTTATTCTTATTTTATTTTATTCTGATTTTTCCTTCATAACTTTTGCACTGTCCACTTCCTGCTGTGACAAAACAAATTTCCCACGTGTGGGACTAATAAAGGTTATCTTATCTTATTATCTTATTTATATCATTCACACAAACCTTCGTTACACTCAGCACCCGATTACTGAGACACTGTTTTGCTGTTTCCCATTTTGTCACTAGATGTCACTGAAACTAAGCTTTTAATGAATTCGTCTATTTCCTATAGAGCTCATGAAGTGGTTCAATACTGGTTCATTGCTTGATTTGCACATCACTAGTGTTGGACATTTGTGGATAATGGCTCTCACCATCATTTGCTGGAGTCCCACAGGTTTAGACATGGCTTTATAATCTCGTCCAGACTGCGAGATCTCAATTACCGTGTTTCTCATTTGTTCCTAAATTATCTTGGATCATGGTATGATATCAGGCCTTTCAGGATCTATTGGTCTACTCCACTTTGTAAGGCATGTCCTTTGTAAGTGATTTCCTGATTGATAACAGGCGTGGCAGTAATCAGGACGGGGTGTGGCTACAGAAATTTAGTGTTTACTTGTGTTATCTTTGTCTAATATAGAAATTAATTAGCAAATATGATTAATATTTAAATGATCGAACATCGAAAAAAACAGAAAATCAGGAAGAGGGCAAATACTTTTTCATACCACTGTATATGACAACAAACAAAGCATATTAGGTCTATTTTATAAAGCACTAATGAGAAGAATACCATACAATAGAAAACAAGAAGACATGGTGAGCTGATCCAGCTGGGCAATGAACAAAGATTGAAGATATAGCTCCTCAGATCCCCAGAGATACTGCTGTTATCTGCCACTGGCCCAAAAGCCTGTCACACTCTTTAGCTGTGGAAACATGTGCATTTTATTTTACTTAAAGCCTACGACTTTTTTTTTTTTAGTTTATTCTTTTAACAGTCACCTCTATAATAAAAGTCTATCAGAAAAAAAAGTCTATCAAATATTCATGTCCCCATGTTACGGTCGCTGACCTCTGGTGACATCTATTTTCCAGCATTACCCCCCACCCCAGTCAACACTTCGTTTTTAAGTGGGGCGTAACACCCCACCTGTCAACATCTTTAAACGAGCAGAAAGAGAAACATAAAGAGTCAGCCTGCAGCTTAGCCGACTCTGTCTGGAGACACAAAGGTTAAATTCAAAGTTGCAGCACTAGCTGCCTATGGAGCACACGGACAGATGCCTCCGAGCTTCCTGTCATCCTGCTCTCCTCAGCAGACAGCAAACCTCATCCTCCCCTTCGGGCCAGAGGACACGAAGAGAAGGCTGCAGTATGGGACGTTATCAAAACCGGCAGGTACACTGAGTGTGAGAGGACCGGGCTGTGTCCCAGCCTGCCTGACTGAAGGTGAGGATCCGAGCTAGGTGTGTCTGTTTTGTGGTACCTCAAGATACTGCCTCGTAAGTATTTAACCTTCAGGAGACGTTCTCACGCTGGGTGCGGAGGACCGCTGTCCTCTCAGGTATCGGAATGTGAGCATAGTGACGAGGATGCTGGTGGGCTTTTGCTGCTGTTGACCAGGTGAGCTGAATAATGGAGTGAATCAGCGCTACGGTAGATGATGGCATAGACCATAGACCCGAAACACGCCGTACTGTAGCCTTTCATGGCTAAGAAAAATTAGGCGCCAAACTCTATTACGAATCACCAGGATTTAAAGTTCTGTGCCGTTTCAGATGGCACAAGTGTCTAATAAAATAGAATGCTCGGCATTTTAGGAATATATTGGCAGCACTTGTGAATTCGGCTGACTTTGATTCACTAATGTGTCCAATCTTAGTGTTACATTTACTTTAGAAATTCTCACAAAACAGGGACCATTCTCAGGCTGTGGACTGCCAGTACATTATGGAAACGGGGAATATGGATCCCGTGTAAGCCGATTGAGAAGACAGTTCTCTTTGAGTCAATAAAATATTTGCAGAGGTTTTTTCAAAGAACAACACTTATTAAAGTTGAACATTTCCGAATTATGTTTGGTGATTCTCTTGGATCACACTACAATCAGAGAGCGATGTCGTAATCTATAATCGGTGCTAAAAACAAGTCAGTGTGTTTGATGATAAGAGGTAAGCTCCAGCGGGTCTTTAATGACCTTAAGATACGATTAATGATTTTCTGGCCCAAAATAAAAAAATCCCTCCTCCCTGGAATGGTTTTCCTCTCCTCGTGGCTTTGCAATGGGAGAGTTCCCAGCCCCTCCACAGGAAGCTGGTCAAATATTTATCAGATTGCACTCATGCTGATATGATTCAGGCTATGTATGCAGTACTATATGACTGAATCCAGCTTAAAGAATTGACTGCCATGTGCTGTTCATAACGGTGTAAAATGAAAATAGAAAAACAACAGAAGGTCCAAAGAAATATTATGTATAAAAAAAAATCAGTTCAAAACATCCCCAAGTAGGATGTATAATCAATCAAATCCTTGCAAATAAGTGAAAATTTCGAGTTAAATTAGAATGTAAAAGATGCTTGTGGATTTTGGGTTTGAACAGTTAAGTCATATTTCTTAATGGCCAGCAGAGTTAGCTTGTTACAAAAAGACTTGCAGTAGTATAAAGTCTATTGGGAAACAGCCTTTGGCTTCTTTGTTCAGTGACATAAACAAACACTCTTCAGGTTAGTTTTTGTCTCATTCACTCCAGCAAGAAGCGTGATTTGTCACTTCAGAGAGTTTGCATCACTCTGGAGTAAAGTGGCAGCGTGCTTTACACCACTGCATCCAGCGCTTTGCATTGCATTTGATGATGTAAGGATTGGATGCAGCGGCTCAGCCACTGAAGCTCTCTATGCACTGTTAGCCCCTGATAGTGACCCATTATTTAGCTAATGTTTGTAGAAGCAGTCTGCATGCCTAGGTGCTTGATTTTATACACCTGTAGCAATGGAAGGAATTAGTGCATTTGGATGAGTGAGTGAACTTTTGGCAATATAGTGTACCAAGACAGCAGCTGACCATAAAATACTAACCAAATGCATTGGTCTGTGTCCATCTTTTACGTACAGTTTGTGGTTAAGATGAACATAAATCCTTGAAATTGTACTACTAGTTTACAGTGCTGTTACAGCTTGTTATGATGGCAGTATGATGATACTAAATGCATCCTTCCAGCCAAAACTGATGGGCTTTGTTGTCTTACTATATACACCCAAGTATTGCCTAATTAGTCCTAGCTAACTAACTAACTAGGAAATGCTTAGAGATGAGTGTGTTCACATTGCTATTTTGGTTTAACAAAACAAAACAAAACCGATGTGATGAACGGGGGCAGGTATGACTGTGAAACAGCTTGCTCATTGGCTATTGCAGTTTCTGCTGAGATTGCAGATGGGGGGCTTAGGATCTGGAGTCAACAGCATGGACCCGCTGCCTAACCTGCCTAGTACTCGTCGCTCATCGTAATGATATGTGGAATAGTGTTTTTTTTTTTTTTTTTTTTTTTTTTTTTTTAGCACAGTTTCAGTTTTAATACCAATCAATCATGGTCTTAATGCTGCAACCACATTAAGTACTGCTGACCATGTTCGCTACTTTATGGCCACAGTTTAACATCAGTGGCTATTTCTAGCAGGATAATGCACCATGCCCCAAGGCAAAGTTACTTCTTCATAAGCTCGAGAGGGAAATATGTGGACTTCAGGGCCCTCCCAAGTTATTGTATCTGAATCCACCAAACCTTTGACTTAAGTTAAAAAATAGCCTTGTCAGCATCAATACAGCTGCCGACAAATGTGAAGACATGGTGTGATGCATTCCTCTCACCATGGAGAGGAATTATGCACAGGCTCAAGCAACACAGTGTTCCATTATCTCTTTATACTTGAAAGTGTGAAAATAGTAAAGTGAAAATATTGGAAACATAGACTGTATATAAAAGACTGAGATAACGTCTATGGCTGAAAAGTGAAGCTAGTGCTGCAGTGCCTCAAAGCCTGGTCCAGTTAGAAAGAAGTCCATTTAAATATGTATGGTGGGACCAGAGTTATCTCACTTAATTCCACTGATAAATGCAGAGAATAAAAGACAACATAGAGAAGCAAGAATGATGTAAACGCGTTCCCATCCAACCAGTTGTATTATCACTAGCAATACTTTCATGTTAACGAGTTTCTGGGTTGATATTAAACACGTTGTGAGTTACACACCAGTGACTGTGTAAAATTAGTCATTGCCACTGAATTGCTTTTCATATCCATGGACATTTTAATTGCTAATTTTTTATAACTGACTAAAATAAAGTTAATATTAAACAACCGACAGAGTGGTCTAGAACTTTCTCCTCCTCCCTCTCTGGTGTAGCACATGCAAATTGTTATAGATCTTGATGATGTCACCGTTCTTTGACGTAAGGCAGCATTGTGAGCATATCGTGAAACAAACAGGGAAGAGCTACTATTGAGGTCACGATGATGCTGAGTCATCTCTCTGCTTCTCTGAGCTCTGTGGGTCTTGAAGATGGAAGAGAGAGAGTGAGAGGCTGTTAGTGTGATAATGTGTCTCAGTCAGTTTCACCTGATGTCCTCAGAATGTGCTGGTTTTTGTTGTTGTTGTTTTTTTTACAATAACTTCCCATTATTGTACAATTTCCATTCCATGTATCCATGAAAAATGATCCTATTTACAGGACCTTAAAATTGTATTTTTTTTAACTGAAGTTTTGATCCCTTGTAACTTCTAAGTACAGGAGACAGGTATGCAAAGTTTTCATGGCTGGAAAATAAATTTAAGCTCTGTTAAAACCTACAGGCAAACAAACGTTACATCCACTGCAAGTGTCAGAAATGAAGGCCTGTTTTCCATGACTGACCTTGAGCATCATTCTTATGAGATATATCACAACAGCTTTAGTAGCAAAACTGCTTTTGTGCTCCTGGATGGATGTTGTGTCTGGTTTTGTCCATGTGAATCCTGAGAGGATCTGTTTTTGATCATTTATTTGAGGAAAAGTGAATAGTGCTTTTTCTGTATATTTAAAGGGTCATATCACCATGTGGTACAGACGGCTGATCAAAACTATTACAGCATTTGCAATTTGTTTTATTGGGTTTTTAAAAGTGTGTTTTTAGTGCTCGTTTTTGCTAAAGCCAAAAGAGATATTGGCTTTAGATGGTGTTAATTCTCTGGCCATGAAAATGATTTGTGCCCAAGTCTTCTACTTAAGAAGTTGTGAAAGATTAAAAATGATGAAAGTTTGTAACTGTAACTTAGTTTCATAAAGTTTCATACAAGATAAAAGCAAATCATTTTCATGGCTACGTTAGATATGTTTAAGTTATCATTAAAAAAAATCAGCTGATTCAGAGGGAGTCGGGTAGGAGGTGCTCACTGAATTTCTGTGGAATGACATTTGTGAGCGAGTTTGCTTTTGTATATGACAGAAAATGTTTTTACTGTGAAGTTAGATGAAATGCTGGGTGTTACATTTCATTTAGTCAAGTTGGATATTAGAGTCCTCTGAGATGTCAATTATACTCTAAAATGAACATAATGTAAAATCCTAAATTTACAAGCACACTTTCTCTGTGCTTAGATGCTCCATTCTGATTAAGAAAAATACCTCACAAAACATTTCATAGAGGAAAAAGTAGTCGAAACTTCAGAAAAAGCAACCAAGCAGGCCACTGTCATCCACGAAGGCCATGTGACGAGTGAGTCAACACTGAAGCTGTGACAATCAAGGCTGCAACAGAATATATGGGAGCAGGTGAAGGTCTAGCTGTCTACAGAAAACCAAGTGCGGGTGAATATGTCTCCCCCCATCAACTTTGCCAGAATTCAGAGTCAGTGTACAAATATTTCCAATCCATTTATAGTCATGTGTGTAAATGCTTCAGACTGCTATAAAAATGGATCTTTAGTGCATGTTCTTCTACATGAGAACAATAGCCAAATAAATGAACAGAATGATCAGTTCAGTTAGAAAAACAAACAAACTATGAGACATTACTCCTCTTGGGGTTCCCCTTAGCCCCTGGAGTATTCACTATGAAAAACAGATGTTAAACAGATATCCATAAAAAGGAAAGGAAGAGACTTAGTGGGCTGGGACTGAAAAGTAGGAGGAAGAGGAAAGAAAAGCTCTGAGAATACAGACTGTAGACAGACAAGTGCAACATTGAGGAGTAAGTATTTCAATTAAATACAGTATTAAATTAAATGTTAAATACAGCAAAGGCAAATCATCACTGCAACATAACTGGGTCCTTAGCAGGTTAGGTGTGCAGCATAAGTTGCCATGGCAATATGCTCCAGTAAGAATCCTGTTAATCCCCACTGTCCCACAGGCAAAGCCATTTTCTTACGAAAGTAGTATACCAGTACTATAGTCTCATAGTCAACCACCTCCACTTTATCAACTCCAGCCATTATAAAGCACAGATGGAAACGTCTCATTCAATTCAATTCAATTCAATTCAATTTTATTTATACACCAAATCAACACAACAGTCGCCTCAAGGCGCTTTATTTTGTAAGGCAGACCCTACAAATACTTACAGAGAAAAACCCAACAATCATATGACCCCCTATGAGCAAGCACTTTGGCGACAGTGGGAAGGAAAAACTCCCTTTTAACAGGAAGAAACCTCCGGCAGAACCAGGCTCAGGGAGGGGCGGGGCCATCTGCTGCGACCGGTTGGGGTGAGAGAAGGAAGACAGGATAAAGACATGCTGTGAAAGAGAGACAGAGATTAATAGCATGCAATCATATTGACCATATTTTAAAAATAATCTAATTACTGTGCTGTGTAAGCTTCTGCCTCTGAAGTGTGCCTGCAGTTATTACCCTTTTTAACTTCCACATGAGGGAGTTACTAACCACACTTAACCAACTCATTAAAGAACCAAGAACATCTCATTTTTTTAGTTTGATTAATGGTAATAAACACAATCCAGTGTTCTTCTTTGAGACTATCAGCACACTCCTTAATTCCCCCCAGTTTGTGGCTTTCCATGCTACAGCTTCTAATGACTGTAAAAACTTTCTAAAATTCTTTATTGGCAGGATCAACAGTATCAGGTCATAGTTCAGGTCGGTGCCCTTTCAACCCGAGTTTCTCATTCAGTTCTGTTTTCTGAGTCCAAGCTGATTTCCATGACGGATTTTGGCTCATTAGCTCCTTCAGCTACTTGAGGTAAACAGCATGTTTGGTAAACTCCAACCTAGTTGCAGACAAACCCAGACCACGGAAACAGCTTTATTAAAAATGACCTTTATGCTCAGATGAAGGTGAACATTTATTTTAGTCCTGCTTGACTTATCTGCTGAGCTAGAGAGGGAAATAGATATAACCCTCAGGCTATTCACTTAACACTGTTAAAGTCATCTCTTACCATTGCTATGTAGATGATACACAGCTTTAATTTTCTCCACAGTTTCTCGTACAGTGAACGCCTCTCTCTGCTCCATCTCAGTGTCAGTGAAGCTGACGTTCTCGTGTTTGGCCCTGACACTTTCTCTAAGGAGGTCAGTCAGTACATTGCTCCCCTTTCCAGCGACATCAAAACATTTGCTAAGAACCTTGGTATCATGTTTCACCAATACTGAGATTTGAATCTGACATTTCCAAGCTAACCCAGTCTGGCTTTCTCCACCTCAGAAACAAAAAATATCAAATATTTCCTGTCATTCGGTCATCTGGAACCTTTAGTAAACACCTTAACTTTCCTTTGCCGTGATTATCGTAGCTGGCTTTTCACATGCATCTCTGAGTCCTCCATAGAATCTGCTTTAAAATCCCCCCTTTTTTTTTTACCATATAAAGCTCTTCATAAACAGGCCCCTGCTTATATATCAGAGCTACTGAAACCTTATCACTGCAGTGACTTCTCTGATCAAGGTCTTCTAATTGTTCCCACCTAATGTTACAGTGAATGTGTAACCCTGCGGTTGATGATGTGTCTGTTTATATGTCTGTGTGTGGGAACATGTGGCTTTTATTGAAACTGTGAAGCACTTTGTATCTCTGTGTTTTTGAACAGAGCTACACAAATAAAGTTATATACTAATATTATTTTATTAGTATATTAATATATCACACGGTTCCAGTAGATTTGCACAAAAATAGCTGGTAGAAATATCCTTCAGAGCTGCTTTTTACTTTATTATTTTGAGTACATTTCAGAGACAGTACTTTTTCACTTTTACTTGAGTAAAAAAGTTGAATCAGTACTTTTTTAACTTTTTTTTTTACCTGAGTGTTTTTAACAGAGGTATCTGTACTTCTACTCAAGTAAACAATGAGTGTTTTTGCCTCTGCTGTGAACTTTACATTTTGAATAATTGCCACATAACTATTCAGTTCACAAAGATATTCTATTCTGAAGATGTTTAGTGGCTCCTAATGATATTTGCTATCACTGCGTAAAAAACATTTTCAAAGGGAACAAGTGCTGATACAGTAAGTGCGTGTGTGTGTGTGTGTGTGTGTGTGTGTGTGTGTGTGTGTGTGTGTGTGTGTGTGTGTGTGTGTGTGTGTGTGTGTGTGTGTGTGTGTGTGTGTGTGTGTGTGTGTGTGTGTGTGTGTGTGTGTGTGTGTGTGTGTGTGTGTGTGTGTGAGGGGCGTTACTGGATGCTGATAAGCCAGCTGGAGGGCCAAACTGATAAGCACTCATATGTTACACCATACTGTACGTGTTATTCATAATCACACTATGTAAAATGTATGTGTGTGTGTGTGTGTGTGTGTGTGTGTGTGTGTGTGTATATATATATATATATATATATATATATATACACAGCAATACTTCAAATACATGACTCTTTCCTTTCTCTATGATACAGTTTATACTATAACAACAAATAAAGAACAATTTGTACTACAGGTGTAAACCTGTATTTTTTAAAAGATTTGTAACATTTCTTTTCATGAATTAAAAGGACATGGTTGCCCTGTGCCCCCATATCTTCTCTGGAGATAGACAGAAAAGGTGGGGCTAAAGGGAAGCCAGACTGGAGGGGCACACGCTGTATGATAGTTTCTTATCCAACACACTCATTGGAAACAATGTTTATCGGCTAAATCTGAACAGCTTTTTTGTTTTGTTGTTACTGGTTTCTTTTAGTAGCATGTTTTTTTAGTAACATCGCAGACTTTCACAAGTTCAGATGTGTCCACGCAGGCAGTAAACCTGGTAAGAAATATTTGTTGGCTAACAGTCAAAAAGCTAAATTCTTACGTTAATTTGCATTTGTAGGTGAAACTGTTGCCTGGGCAGAGCCTAAGAGGCTTTACAATAACTAAAGCAAAAAGTAAATGAAGAATAAAATAAAATAAAGTATGGTAAACAAAAAATGCAAAGGAAAAAGATTGAGTGGTTGAGATGTTTGCAGGTGACACCTTTTTCCATACTTTGTTTTGCTGTATGCTGTGAAGATCTGTAAGGTGTTTGTCTAAGATCTACTAAACATATTGCAAATCATGGAAATTGTCTTATGGTTAAAAAAACATAAAGCTTGCTTTCAGGAACTACATGAACTCGTGTGTGGGATTTGTTGTGTCATCAGCCTGCTTGCTTTCCCTCATGATTCCTCTTCTTACTCATATTTCCAGGAGTTTTTGGATTCTCTTTGTGGGCTTAGTTGGATTTATGTTTTACTCAGCTGTTGGATCCTAAATACATTTTTGGTTCTGTTTGTTAATCATGTCTGCCTCCATGGCCTGCTGTTGGTTTGTTTAAAAAAACTTCACACAATCTTTAATACAATTCAAAATATCACTAAAAAGATTATATAAATGTTATAATTACTGGTGTTATCAAAATAATTATTAGGTATAATGTAACACATAATACATATATAATTCTTAAGATTATTCTGAATTAGACAAACAGATGTTATAAATAAACATATATTTATCATGGTTTGTCTGGCCAGACTCAAACGCAGGATTGAGATTATTTACAGTGTTGGTGCAGACAGTACTCTGTAGAAAGTCTTTTTGAAGTTCTCAGTTCAAAAGTCCTATTTGTACAAAATCCATTGGAAGGAAGGTTCAGTAAATCCAAGTCCCCGATCCTCTGAGTCTCTCGAGAGACCGCCAAGCAACAAACACTTTCTCTGAACTCCGCTGGGCCGTCCCAGGCACAGGAAGAGACACATTAAAAATCTTCAGCCAGTAAACTGAAACAGAGCCTTGCAGAGAGAGACAGTGAAGACTACCACAGTTAGACAACACTCAGGCAAAGACTGGAGGTCAGGTCCCAGCTTAAGTAGCAAACCTGTGAGGCAGGTAAAAACACCCACACACAGAGCAACAAGCACAAAATCAGAGACACAGAGAGAGATGGTGGAGACGCACAGGAGGACCATGACAAAACTTTAAACTAAATAATAATTAGTTTATGATAGAAAACATCTACATAACTCATGGACTCTGTTAAAGCGTAGTCATGCTAAAGTTTTGAAAAAACCCTTCACAGCTTAACTGTCTATAATAAGACAACAGTAGATGTGTGCGTGGTATTAGCATTAACTAATACAGATGAGGCATGCACGTAGTATGACGGCACGTTTCTTCCTGTTCTGTTTCACGTCCACTTCTGCTAGAGGAGTCTCTTTATCCTCTTAACCTAATATTGATGTTAATGTTGTAGCCTCTGAAAAAATGTTCCTGCTTAGATCATTACTGTCCCAACCAGTGGAGTTCAAGGATGACAGAGATTCTGTTTTGTTTCAGGTTAAAGCCACATTATGACTGAATTAGAAGCCATGGGGGCAGGGACGCCTCCACCCTACATAATGTTTCTAGTGGTCTTCCTTTTCTTTCTTACGGGACTGCTGGGCTTCCTAATCTGCCACCTCTTGAAGAAGAAGGGCTATCACTGTCGAACAGATGTGGAGGATGAAGAAGAGGAGGAGAAGCTAGGGGAAAATGCAGATGGTGGGTTGAAGAGAAAAGGCTAATCAAGGAAGAGCTCTGTGACAGAAAGTAAAATATCTAAGGTTAAAGTTAGCCATACTGACATTATTGTGCATGTGACAAATATATATACATTTTTAATAGATTACTATAAGAGTACTATGAGTAATGTATATCCAGATCCAGTTTTATTTGTATAGCACCAAATCACAACAACAGTTGCATCAAGGCGCTTTATATTGTAAGATAAAGACTCTACAATAATACAGAAAGAACAGACACATTTTGTTGTTTGTGACAGCATCTGTAAGCAACGTAAATAGAGGATAAAAGCTGCATTCATTTATTTAAGTGCTTATTAGAACCACAACAATGATAAACAGTGGGCTATTGTTAGCTTACTAGCATATCTAGTGCAGTGGCTGTGCTCGTGTGCTTGTCATGTGACAAATGTCCACCTTAAAGCAGATAACTTGTAAGCTGGAGAGGAAATAGTGTCTCACTAATTTAGATGATCATCATTTAGCCTGGAGAAATAGTTTGTAAAACTAGAACATCTTACTACTCATCACTGATTGTAGCCTGGCTGAAAAGTCAGAGCTCTGTTGAGCAAAGCATTCCTTTCATGAATGTCTTTCATGAAGTAAAATTTTAATCGTTAAAGAAAAGATCATTCATAACCATCTCTCAGACGTATCATTACCTACAGCTACTTTCAATACTATTGATATTGATTTACATTTTTCGCTCCAGTTGATCTAAGTTAACTTCAAAAATTATTTTCTTAAATAAATGAACTTGTCAGTTAGTCCAAATGCCTACACTGAAAAAAAGGGATTGGCCAACTCTTGGATTTACGTAAGCATCTTGCATGTATTTAACATAAGTGCATCATGCTTTAAAGTTAAGTGTAACTATATAGTGTAGAAACTACATGATATGCAGAGAGACTAGATTAAATTGTTCATTTCATGTTCGAGTGAAGTAAGTCAATAACTTTCAGTCTCGTGCGCTTTGGATCGTGGTTTCAGGAAGGCTTCGATCTCAGTCAAATCGAGCAGCCGCTTCTACTTTTTTTTGGTATACCGAAAAAAGTAAATTGGGTGGTTGTTACATTAAAAAAGTCTAACTTGTAATTTAAACACAATAATTTCATGTTTCTGTGAACATAATTAAATCATGAAGGATCTGATCTTTTAATACATAAATTCAACAACTTAATTTGTTCTTGTTGAGATGACATGATACAATCTAGTAAGAGTGGTTAGTTGCTGAACTCATGAAATTCACAAGATCGCACGAGATGTCAAACTGCAGGAAAATCACTGGAGTTATAAGAGGCAGACAACTACACACACAGCACGTGTATGCTGTCGCTATTTATTGTGGATTAACCTGTCAAGGACAAAAACGTACAAAAAAATTCTGCATCAAGCCTTGAAATCATAGCTTTCCTACTTCTGTTAAATCTGGATTGGTGGCATGGTGGTTTGTGCTGTTGCTTCACAGTAAGAAGATCCTGGGTTCAAATCCACAGTCTGGCTATTCAATTCAATTCAATTTTATTTATATAGCGCCAAATCACAACAAAAGTTGCCTCAAGGCGCTTTATATTGTACAGTAGATAGCACAATAATAAATACAGAGAAAACCCCAACAATCATATGACCCCCTATGAGCAAGCACTTTGGCGACAGTGGGAAGGAAAAACTCCCTTTTAACAGGAAGAAACCTCCGGCAGAACCAGGCTCAGGGAGGGGCGGGGCCATCTGCTGCGACCGGTTGGGGTGAGAGAAGGAAAACAGGATAAAGACATGCTGTGGAAGAGAGACAGAGATTAATAACAGGTATGATTCGATGCAGAGAGGTCTATTAGCACATAGTGAGTGAGAAAGGTGACTGGAAGGGAAAAACTCAATGCATCATGGGAATCCCCGGCAGCCTACGTCTATTGCAGCATAACTAAGGGAGGATTCAGGGTCACCTGGTCCAGCCCTAACTATATGCTTTAGCAAAAAGGAAAGTTTTAAGCCTAATCTTGAAAGTAGAGATAGTGTCTGTCTCCTGAATCCAAACTGGAAGTTGGTTCCACAGAAGAGGGGCCTGAAAACTGAAGGCTAGTTTGCACTGGTTTCTCTCTGGGTATTCTGGTTTCTTCCCACAGTTAAAAGTCATGCAGTTGTTAGAGTCAGGTTAATTGGTGATTCTAAATTACCTGTCAATGTAAGTGCAAATGGTTGTTTGTGATAGACTTATGAGTTGTCCAGGGTGTACCCTGCCTTGTAACCTATTACTTCAGGGTTATTTCCCAGCCCCCCTGCAACCAGGATAAAGACAGGAGGATGGTAGTTGTTGTACATCCATTGAATTTTTATGGTAACCAGGATCTAGACTTTGTTGAATATTATGTAATATGAAGACAACATGTAGTATTTAAGTGACCAAGTAGTATTGGGGTAAAAGTTATTGAATAGTGTTGAAATAAAATGACAAAATTGTGAAGGATTAAAATATTCCAAGAGCTCAACTTACTTCATCTAAACATGTTTCAATCGCGTTTTATGAACACAAAATGCACAGGTGTATTGAATATGAACAAGTTGTGTTGATTGAACTCAATTGTTTAAGTTTCTGCCAAAGCAAAACATTTGTGTGCAACCAATGTCCACTATTGAATCAAGTAAATCCAACAGGACTTTAGGCTGGCAGTAGTTAAACTGTTACTTAAACAGCCATCGCTTGATGCAGCTAAATATAGGCATATCTCCGACCTTTTACCTAGAAAATTCTTGAAAGAGTAGTTGTAAACCAGCTAACAGATCTTTTTCAGAGGCAGGTTATTTGAAGAGTCAGCTTCAGTCAAGTTTCAAATTCACAGCAGTGAAGGAAGCAAAACCGAATACACTGAACACAGGACAAGGAACTATCACAATAAAACAGGAAACATAAGACAGGCAGAGAGAAAAACCTGGAGAGAGAGATTATACACGGGCTAAGATAAACACTAGGATCACTAAGAACTCAAGAAATACAGATAACCAAAACCCTGAATAACAATAGTCAAAGGATATAAATTAATCAACAAACACAAAACACTGAGTCACAGACCCAATGCCTTGTCAGTAAATTTTAAATGAGAAACATTCAGTCTTAGAGTGAAGCTGAAAGACCAGCATGTGCGCTGAGATGCCAGTCATGTAGCTTAGCAGATCATAGAGCAGGCCATCCGCTAATCGGAAGGTTGGTGGTTTGATCCCTGGCTGCTCGAGTCTGCATGCTAAATATCCTTGGGCAAGATACGCACCACAAGGTGCTCTCCGATGCATCCATCAAAGTATGTGTGTGAATGTTAGATAGAAAGCAGTTAAGTGTAGAAAAGTACTGTATAACAACCAGTCCATTTACCATTTGCATTTATTACTTCTATTTTGACTACTGTAATTCATCATAATTATTATTACCAAAACCCCCCCAGAAAATCCTTCAGTTGATCCAAAATGCTGCAGTGAGAGTACAGACAGGGACTAGAAAGAGAGCAGTTTTCTTCCATACTGGCTTCCCTTCATTTCCTCCCTGATAAATTCCATGTTATCTTAAAGACAGTGTAGCATAGCACCCCATTAGAGCGCCTCACTATCAGACTGCTGGCTCATACTTGTGGTAAAAAGTAGAATGGGAGGCAGAGCCTTCAACTTTCAGCTCCCTCTGACAAAAATTTTAAGATTAGACTTAAAGCTTTCCTTTTTGGGGCTGGATCAGCTGACCTTGAACACTCCCTGCGTTATACTGCAATAAGCGGTATATAAATAAAACTGAAGTGCTTTGAATCGCTTGCCTCTAGCTTACAGTGCTGGCTAGCATTGCTGCTTGCAGCACTGTGAAAAGCAGAACTGAGTAGGTAAGTCTCTCCCTGACAGTACATTGCCTTTCTGGCATTAAGAACCACTGAAGTGTCTTCTTTTGATGATACACATCAACTGAGCACCTTTCAGACTTAGGATGAACTACGGCACTCTTTGAGGAAATCTGACCCCCAGCACTTGTTCCGCACCCACGCCCACTCGCGTGTGGACATGCTCTGATAGACACACACCAGATCCCCAGCTTTGAGTAAATAGCCCCATTACCTTGTGGCTGTCTTGGGACAGACAAACGCCAGCAGAGTAAACCTGAACAGTGGAGCTCCAGAGATGGTTGGCTAGTATATTTACCACCGTCTGGCAGGTCCTGCATTCAGGTCCATATGTTGATTTTCACTCTCTTATGTTTTAAGAACAAAATGTTTATAAGGATGGCATTAGCTAGAAGATGAATGTGTTTGTTTTACTCTGTTTCAGATGAGGATGAAGAGAACCAGGACACGGTGGAACAGATCCTTAAATGTATCATTCAAAATGAAGGTGACAGAACCGACCAATATTTTCTTAATATTCTTTTAATTTCTTGTTGGAATTTGGAAATTCCAAACATATAACATATTATAGTTATATAATGGACATAATGTGTAGACTCTGAGCTTTCATTTAAGGGTATCCAAATTCAAATTGGATGAAGGCTTTAGGACAGGGGTGTCCAACTCCAGTCCTCAAGAGCTACCGTCCTGCAGCTTTTTGATGCATCCTTGTGCCGACACACCTGAATCAAATGAATGGCTTGTTATCAGGCCTCTGCCAAACTTGATGGCATGCTGAAGAGGTAATCCAACCATTTGATTCAGCTGTGTTGGAGTAGGGATGCACCCCTGGTTTAGGGGTTTCAGCTCCTTCACATGTGCCTTTCTCTTTTTAAAGAGACCAAAAGTAACTGGACTATTGACTTAAAGGCTATTTCATGGGTGAGAGTGGGTAATTCCTTCATAATGTCATTACAATTAAGTAGATAAAAGGCGTGGAGGTGATTTGAGATGTGCTGTTTGCATAATGAGGGAACAGGCTTCAGGTGGGAACAGAGCTGACACTAACGAGGCTGAGGAGACAGGAACAGGAAGTGGACTTAACACCAAGACAGAGACTAAAACATGTGAACGTGACACTAGGACTGGGAGTAACATGACAAGGGGTGACTTGACATGTAACGTGGAACACAGGAGCTGCCTAGAAACAGAAACCTTAAAACTAGATGACAAACCTAACACTAGAAAAGGCAAATACTACACAAAGCAAAAATGCAACAATAAGAACCAAAGCCAGGAACATAAACTACATTTTAGAGTTGTAAATAAGCCGGAATCAAAATGTCCAAATACATAAACACTGGGTCACGAACCCAGGACCTAACTGCAGAAGTTGTATTCATGTTAATTTACTATGTACTTCTTTTATTTGTGTCCTCTAGCAAATATGGAAGCCTTCAACGAGATGTTGGGAAACCATAATGTCTGCGTGCGTCATGACCCCAGGTATGCTTATTCAGCTAAAGCTATGTTACACTACATGGTAATCTTTACTTTTTTATATGACCTCTCACAGTTTTTGAAATTTCATCTCTGTACATCACCACAATGACTTTTAATCGAAAAAAATCAAGATTCGACTTATGTCAAATTTCAGCTGTAATTCTAGAGGTTCATTGTGATTATTACATTAACTGTTAAAGAGCTTGCAAAGAAAAGCGTCTGGACTTCTTTGAGTTGCTTGAAGACGTTTCACCTCTCACCCAAGAAGCTTCTTCAGTTCTAAGGGTCAATGGTGGAGAGTCCCAGATTTAAACCCAGTGGGAGTTTCCCCCCAAAGAGGGACAAAGGACCCCCTGATGATCCTCTACCTAATCACATGAGCCAAAGTGTGAAAGTGGGCGTGGGTCCCAATCAGCCAGGGTTTCGGGTGAGCTCATTGTGAAACCTGGCCCCACCCTATCATGTGATTTCCTGAGGTCAGATGGCCCAGGATGTGAGTGGGCGTTAAGGCGTCTGGGAAGGGATCCCAAAACTGGATTATAGATGGCAGACAGTTGGTGTCGTAAACCACCGCCTCTGTTCAAAGATGGTCGCTCACAGTGGACGTAAATGGCTTCTTTCACTCCTCTTTCAAACCATCTGTCCTCTCTGTCCAAAATGTGAATGTTGGCATCCTCGAAAGAGTGACCTTTGTCCTTTAGATGCAGATGAACTGCTGAGTCTTGTCCCGTGGAGGTGGCTCTTCTATGTTGTGCCATGCGCTTGTGGAGTGGCTGTTCGGTCTCTCCGATGTGGAGGTCTGGGCATTCCTCGCTGCACTGTACAGCATACACCACACCTCTCGAAACACCTTGCTACCATCCTCGCACCTCTCGTGGGGAACACCCCACACCACATCAAGGACTCCACCGACTTCACCGACAAGGTCCAGAAGCTTTCCCTGGATCCAGATGAAACCATGGTGTCCTTTGATGTAGTCTCTCTCTTCACTTGCATACCCACCACGGAGGACCTATTGTAGCCAACCTTTACATGGAGGAAGCAGGGGCGGATCTAGAGAAATTTTCTTAGGGTGGCATGAGGTTGGCAAAGAAATCAAATGGGGTGGCAAAATCAAAGCCTTTTTTTTCCCCAAACACATATGCAGGTGGTTACATATGGTTAAAATGATTCAAATGCAGTAAGTATACACGTTTTTCATATAAATATAGTCTATAACTTAATTATTGTCTGTAGCCCACATAATTACACACTTTAGTTACATAAAACGTGAGTTTTGATGTTATGTACTGTATAGCCTGTATAATAAATAAATATGTAGCCCAATAAGTATGAAATCCAGAAAGCTACACAACATGGGGCGGTTCATTTACAAACACAAGTCTAACTTAAGTTTCACACTGTTTTTTGTTAGAAAACAATCACATTGTTACAGCTTAAATTACACAAAATGTCAGAAATCTGCACTGTCATGAACAAAAATTTAAACCTAATTTTTCATGATTTGTTGGATTAACCCACTGAGGTCTGAAATACACCCGGCCATTTTTGACTCCTTTTGAGTTTACGTTTGTATTTCACCCTCAGATTGTTTCATTTTATTTCTTCCCGTTGCCTTGTTTGGTATCATTCTTTTCAGCTCAACTGAATTTAGTTGTTTTTTTTCACTGACATACTGCATTAGTATTACTGATCTGAAATCACACAAAGAACTTAAAATCCTAGTAGTATTTTTTTACTGTAAAAAAAAAACACACATGTTGAGTAAATTTTTATAACTTGAAATGCAAATATAAATTGTACATTTTGTAAACATATACAACTATTTATCTAAAAATGCAGCCAATGCACCTGCTGTTTTTTTTTTTTTTTCATTTTCTACAACCATTTAAAAATATTACTAAAACTAAAATGAGAGAACAATCAGGTGTTGCATTAAGATGCCCCACAAATGATGTGTGCCAGTAAAAAAAAAGTTTGTCCACCAAAAGACAGAGGAGAACAGCACAGGGAGAAACCTTCAGGCCTGACAACAGGAGGTGTATCACTCCGCTGGTTTTCTACTTAGTGACAGTGTTTACATTACAAATGTGCCTTAGTGACATTCATTAGTGCCCTCACTGACACACACAACAAAACGACTACACAACAGAACAACTACACAACACAACACACTAAGTATACACTCCACACTAAACGTCACAAATCTCCCACATCTAAAAACTCTCTCTCTCTCTCTCTCTTTCACTCGCTCGCTCTGTCTCGCTGCCGTTACCGTCACTCCCAAAACTCTCCCCTCTTCCTAAACAACAAAATCCCACGTGTTGACTTTTTTTTTAATTGGTCGACATGGTGCATTTTTCCACCGATAGGAAAGAGGTGGCTTTTTTTCTTTCTTTACTGTTTTCGCGCTGTCCTTAGAAAACGCTTAAAACACACACACACACACACCCCCACACACACACACAAAAACGTGACGACAGTATTTAGAAAAAAGCGTGGCTTATATATATTATCATAACTCTGGATTTACTGGCCTGTAATTAAAATTTAAAAACTTTGAAGTCTGAACTTTCAATATGGGCTGAAATAGAGACTCGGCGTGGCTGCAGCTTGTTGTTGTCAGCTTAAATCAGTCATGTGATTTGGAGGTGCAGCGTGTCTGTGGACCACAGAGGGTTAATATCACTCACCTTCCTTCCATTTCCAGAGTGTAACATCCAACCAAATGTGTAAAATCCGAAATTCCCATGGTGTTGTTCAAAATGTGCTCTGGCACAATCATAAGCATCGCTTGCTGCTGAAAACAAGGAAAAAGCCGGTCCTGCTATGGGCTGAACCATTTGTTAATGGTGGAGGGGGGGAACACTATGCAATATATTCAGTTTTAGCATTTATATTCACTGTTGACTGTAACTACGCTGTTAATGCAGTTAATGCAAACTGTTAATCTTATTTTAATAAACAACACTGTCATTTGCAAAACTGGGGTGGCAAGGGATCATTTTAGGGTGGCACTTGCCACCCCATGCCACCCTTCTAGATCCGCCCCTGGGAGGAAGTGGAAAGAAAGGCTCTTGGCTCTTTTAAAGGGAGAGTACCCAGCCACTGGTACAGATATGTAGACGACACCTGGGTCAAAATCAAAACACAAGAAGTGGAATCCTTCACTGTGCACATTAACGCCGTGGATAAAAACATCAAGTTCACCAGGGAAGACACAAAGGACAACTGCTTGCCTTTCCTGGACTGCGCTGAGGAGAACGGCAACCTCAACATTGAAGTTTACCGGAAGCCCACACACACAGACCAGTATCTCCTCTTTGACTCCCATCACCCTCTGGAACACAAACTTGGAGTAATTAGGACCCTACACCACCGGGCAGAACATGTTCCCTCTAAGCCTGAGGGAAAAAGAAGGAACACACACATGTAAAGGAAGCACTTAAAACATGTGGTTATCCTAATTGGGCGTTTATAAAGTCAGCAAAGAGGCACAGAAAAGAAGATCAGACACCAGCGAGGGAGGATAAGAAAGACAGACGCAACAACATTGTCATCCCCTATGTAGCCGGTGTATCAGAGAAACTCAGGAGAGTTTTCTCCAAGCACGACATCCCAGTGTACTTCAGACCCAGCAACACACTCAGACACAAACTGGTTCACCCGAAAGACAAAACTCCTAAACACAAACTGAACAACGTGGTGTATGCTGTACAGTGCAGCGAGGAATGCCCAGACCTCTACATTGGCGAGACCAAACAGCCACTTCACAAACGCATGGCACAACATAGAAGAGCCACCTCCACAGGACAAGACTCAGCAGTTCATCTGCATCTAAAGGACAAAGGTCACTCTTTCGAGGATGCCAACATTCACATTTTGGACAGAGAGGACAGATGGTTTGAAAGAGGAGTGAAAGAAGCCATTTACGTCCACTGTGAGCGACCATCTTTGAACAGAGGCGGTGGTTTACGACACCAACTGTCTGCCATCTATAATCCAGTTTTGAGATCCCTTCCCAGACGCCTTAACGCCCACTCACATCCTGGGCCATCTGACCTCAGGAAATCACATGATAGGGTGGGGCCAGGTTTCACAATGAGCTCACCCGAAACCCTGGCTGATTGGGACCCACACCCACTTTCACACTTTGGCTCATGTGATTAGGTAGAGGATCATCAGGGGGTCCTTTGTCCCTCTTTGGGGGGAAACTCCCACTGGGTTTAAATCTGGGACTCTCCACCATTGACCCTTAGAACTGAAGAAGCTTCTCGGGTGAGAGGTGAAACGTCTTCAAGCAGCTTAAAGAAGTCCAGACGCTTATCTTTCCAAGCTCCTTAGACTACGATGACCTGGATGACTGAGAACCTTCACAGACATTAACTGTTAAAGAATTACACATCTTACACATAGTCCCACATTGTCCAGGTAATCGAATAGTTGACTAACAAGTAGTTTCATGGCCAGGTGAATCACATTCCTGTGTTATTCTAGGACAAATTCAAATATCTTGATTCCAAATGTTGAACTTGAATTTGGTCAGGTGTAATGTACTTGCATCACTAAATGTGTTGAACAAATGCTCATGTTATGATCCAATTTAGCTTTACTGGTAGATACACTGACCAAGGTTTGGAGATGGAGATGGTGTGGATCAGACCTGTTCTAGAACATAATCAATAACCTCTTGCTAGTTCATGGTTTGCCCCTCCTGCAACCACTAACCTTGTGGTTTAATTAGGTTTTTATGAAGATTTTATGACCCAGTCATAAGGATGATCTGTCCATTCTTCAAGAATCTGCCTATGTGAATGTCACTGAGACTCTAATAATCTAAGTGTGATGTAAATGTTCTAGGACTTCACTTTTTTTCCAGAGTCATTTTTGCCATTTTCCGAAATATGGGGCTAGGTTGATTTGAACATTAACATCTTAGAGCCAGATACTGCAGGGTAGCTTGAAGTCTCTTCAAGCTACCTTGTAAAATCTAGGCACTGAGGGGATTGAGCTGGATAAAAAGTTATGATCTATTTAAGATAGAAAGGTATTTAATCTAATTTCAAAACTTTGCTGATGTTGATGGCCAGGATGCGTAAGGAGTCCCTTGGTGGTATTCCTCCCCATCTCCACACAGTTCACTCAGGCACCGACCACAACTCCTGCCACCTCTGTGCCCAGATTAAATCTAAAAAAGGCCGCAGACAAAGCAGAACCCTACGTGCCAAGCAACGACCTGGGGAACAGACTGTCTTCTCTGTTGGCAGGTAATAATGAAGAACCGGCCAGTTTTGTAAAATACACAGAGATAAGGTAGCGACAAATAGGAGGAGTAATAATTAATTTATTGAAATCCTTTCAGGTTCCGAGTGACACACACTGATAAAAAGTCCAATGGAGGTCCTAGTCCATTGGCCATTTCAGGGGACCAGCTGGACCAATCCCAAGACAGCGAGGATAGGAAGGATGGCGGATACAACCTGAGAAGCATGTTTAAGGAAGTCCGCCGACCTTCAGAAAGTGCCAGTGGAATATCTGCAAACGTGGGAAGAAGAAAAAAGAGTGTGACTATATTTGGGCTAAGGCGGGGCAGTGACCCTGTAGGTATTAAGGTAGGGGAGGAGACAGGCAAAGATATTGGAGGGGTCAAATTTGCTGTTCAGCAGCAGCCTGTAGTGCTGGAAGAGCCCGTGCCTGTTAATAACATTAAAGTTGATCTTCAGTGTGGTACTAAATCTGATTCCATACTTGAGACTGAGCTACAACAGGAGAATAAAACATCAGGTTCTCTTAATTCTCCTTCTTCCCAGACTAAAACTGGGCTCAATCCTGAACCTTGTACAAAGATCCAGTCTTCAACAGGGAGTACAGTTGCTTATGCCCCAACATCTCTTCCTATTCCATCTGAGAAAAGAGTAAATGTTGAGGGTCAGTGGATAAAACCTGAAGAATTTGGACCACTGCAGACATCTACACCCATTGTACCTATGCCCACATCAATTCTGGGTTTCACTTCTGTCACTCATACTGGTCAGCTTGATGCCTGTTCCAGGACAGGTTCTCAAGTTATTCAAACTCTCCCTGACGTAAGCTCTAGTTCAGATATGGAACCAGGTTTAACCCTAGATTCGTCCCCTTCATCTTCCTTCCCAATCAAGACCCCATCTTCAGTTTCTTCATTAAAAACTCCTACATCCCCTCTAGCAGTGACAGCAAGTCCCAAAGTTGGCTCAAAAAATATGCCACCAGAAGTTGTAAAAGGAGAACTTCCTTGTGTCCTCACACAAAGCCCGAAACTCCCACTTCACCAAGAAATGTCTCGCCAATCACCTGTTTCCTATTCATCCTTTAGACAAACTTATAGTCCATCACAAGCCCAAGCTCCGGAGCGAGAGCTTGAAGGCACCACAATGCCCAAAGCTGAAGAAAAATTCGAATTTAAGAGACCTGGAATTCTAAAAAAACCCAAACTGTCACCAGTTGCAGCAGGGGACTCTAAAAGCTCTGCCCTTTCATCTTCATCTGAACAACTTTTTAAAGACAGATCAAGCAGTTTACCTTTGTCCCCTTCTAGCCTGTCTCCCTCCTCACCTCAAGGTGGCAGAATAAGTAGTGTGACGATTGTTAAAGCCAGTCCTGACAGCCAGAGGGAGTTCTCTGTTGTCACGATGGTGGAAGAAGAGAGGTCAACCACTAAAGACCAGAAAGAAGACGATTATGAACTTAGAGTTGACCCAGACAAGAGGGTTATCGGTTCGGCTGAAGGAGATGGCTTTGTACCAGGTGCTAGACAACCTGAGAGCCAGAGCGGAAAAACTTCTGGCGTAGAGGTTATCCCATCTTTGAATCAAGAGAAGGAGGACATGGTGGAAATGGAAGATATTAGAGACTGCAAGGTCATGCAAGTGGAAGGAGCACAGTTAATGGAGGAAGAAGTGGAGCTGAAGATGCAGACTCAGTTGGAAAAGGACTGAGAGCTGAAGTCACAAAGTGGTGAAAAGTTAAAAGTGTCCAGTGCTAATCTAAAGAAAGTGACTGTTACCACCGCTAGCTGGAATAATTCTTACAAAATAATCATAAGCACATTTTTAATTATTAACTGGTTACACTGTAGGGGGACTGGATTGGATAGTTAATTGAAAAGCCATTCACACAAATTTCAAATTTTCTTTATGTAATGGATGACCACACTTCAGTTCACACTTTGGTCCATACTAAGCACTTCAGTATCTAATATCCCCAAATGATGAATTCTCCAAGCTCTACACACTTTCTCACTGCAGGAGCTTTTTCAAAGTTCTGGGAACCAATGGAGGAACTTTTTACTGCGTAGGTAAAAATTCATGTTATTAGATCTATTTTTGGGGCGCTATGTACAAGTAGGACATAAGAGGAACTTTGAGTGAAGCAAACGTACAGCGATTTGTCCAGATATAGAGTTTGATCAAACACGAATGTAGATCTGGCAAAATATTACCATACAAAAAACAGTTTTTAACATTAGCCCTAAAAATGGACCAAATCAGAAAGAAGAGAACTGACAGCAAAGACGCAATTTAGTTTTTCTAAACCTCCTAAAAAATACTCACCTCATAGCGAAGAAATGTAAAGAGAAATTAAAGTGGCTGAAACAGGATTACAAGAAAATAACACAACTATAGGTAATGTTACCTTACCAACCACTGACATTACTTCAAATTTCCCAATGAAACTGATGTTTAGTGATCCTTGTTCTTTTGTTTATCTCACAAAAGATGACAGGTGAACATCCGAGTTTACCTCAAAACTCCCAAAAGTTTTACTTATTTCACTGGGAAGTGTTTTTCCACGATGTTGTTTAGATATAAATTGGGTGGATCAGTCATTGGGTCAATATTTTACAGACATTCATGGCGTAGTTCTGAATGAATCTCAATACCTCTGGTGATCTTGAATGAAATTTCTGTATCTTTTAGAATGATTGCATTGACATTTTTTTGACATTTCATCAAGTTTTTCTCGAGATGAATCTCAATAACTTTTGTGAAATCAGGCTTTTTGTCTAGCTCCACAATCAGGTCAAAAATATCATTCTTTCCAACATGCTGGCTTATTACGGAGCCCCGCAAGGGTCATTGGAGGAAAAAAAATGAAGATGAACTTTTGCGAGATCTCGTGAAATAGGCTGCATCCTTCACAGGCCGCCAGCTCGAAGCTGACCAGGAGGTTGAGGCACGATGTGCGTCTAGTGAGCCTTGACCTCCAGGTCAGCTTTGAGCTGGTGGGTAACAGACGTCTCCAAAAACATCGGAGCACTTTTGCAAATATGTGATGTCGTGATAAACTGAGCAGATGTTTGAAGTTTACACAGCTACATTCTCGCCTCAAAATATCTTAAAAGTTTATTCTGTGACCCAGAAAGAGTAATATTAAAACTAAGTAGCTGCCACCATTGTTGGAAAATGGAATTGGCTGGGCCGCGCTATGAATTCTGGGAATTTTTGGACCACGAAGGATACACCGACTCGGCCGCGGCCTGCGAAGGATGAGGCCTATTTTGTGAGATCTTGGAAAAGTTCGTCTTAATTTTTTTTTCTCCAATGTCCCTTGCGGGACTCCGTAGGTTTTTAATTCCATGGCTGCTAAAAAGAAATCATGTTCCTATTAGCCTCAGCTGTACTTTGACTTCAGGGGTAATTAGCAGATTTTAGCATGCTAACAAAACTCCTGAGTGCTGAATTGTGTGGTTTTTAAGTTTGCTTTTATATTCAACATTAACAGATGGTGTGCACTTTTGTCTTTTTTGTCACAACTCATGAATGTTACAAGATATTTCAAGATTTGATACCACACAGAAATGAACACAAAAATGGTTGTTTGTTAAATAACTCGAGTCAAAAATGAGTCGGAGTATATTCTTACGATGGTTGGCAAATCTAATCATGATGGGCCTAAAATCACTAGTGACGACAGTAGATCCTGAATGAATGGTTCCTGTGTATTGCAGGTGTAATTTTATGTTGACCCTGTGTTACAGAACAATTTTACTTAGATTTGCCTCGTCTTTGAATTTAAAAAGTGTGTTTATTGGCTGAAATGCAGAAGACATGTACTGGAAGGTTATTTCTTTTCACATTTAGTGCATGGACATGAGCACTAAGCTAGCTATAGCTGAGGTGATAGCAGGGGCCATCACTTTTACATAAAGTGATATCCTTTTACTAATGGCTTTAGTGTGACCTGTGGATCAGTGTGCTGTTGAGCTGTAAGATTGTCTAGCTGATGGTTGAAACAGTAATTCTTTACAACACATCCATTAGATTGTGAAGCAAAGTGGAGCCATAATGACTCCATGGGCAGCTAGAGATTTATTAATGTGCTGGCTCTCCATTAAGTTGTTGTAATTGTGTTTGATGCTATGCTATATATAGGTGCAAATGTTGCAGGCTGGTCCTATTATTCCATTTCCTTTCCCCTTTTTCTCCCAAATTAATATTTGTGCTAAATTACTGCTAACTCTCATTCACAGGAGAGTAGGTGATGGACAGCACAACAAAGAACTTTACGTTGAGAGCAGAACCTTTATGATATACAGTCTTCTGTATGCGCCCTGTCAGTAGTAGGCCCACGATAAGGACTTGATCCTCATTGATCCCGCAGCACACTGTTACTTTGTTCAAGAACCTTTGCCTTTTATGACAGTGCTAGACACTTTTAATGGCAAATACAAACCTCTTTAACCCCACACCATGGCTTAGTTTTCTGTCATTTAAATATGAATGCATAAATAAATAAATAAATGCTTAAATCAAACATGTTATTTTCAATATTAAAATAAATGCAAAAACAATATTGGGAAGCAGAGCGGCACACTGTCTGCTGGTCGTTTGGACGACTAAGCTGCACTTTCTTCCCAAGAAGCTGCAGGCAACTTCCAAGTAAACTTAAAAATAAAAATAATGTAAAGGTGTACATTTTCAAAATATTGGAAATGCTAAACTGCAACCTGTAAAGTTTTTACATCATATAAAATAAAGGTAATATTTTAAGTGACTAGAGTGGAGCTCTCTATTGATGCATGCACTCTGTTTGTAGTATTTGATTGTTCAGTTCAGGTCATAGCTGTGAAACTTGAAACATGGTTATATGAAGAAATGCCATGTGAAACCAGAGTGGTATTATTCATTCTTTTTTTATTTATAACTTTACATTTATGTCTATATATTGTCTAATTTAATGAATATTAATAGTAGCAAGTTCATTATATACTTCAACTACAGACTTTTATATATTCCAGAAGCCAGAAGAAGATTTACTTCTGCTTTTAGGTTTTGTTTTGTTTTTAGAAATTTAGTCCCGTTTTTGTGTAACGTCACTAAAATAACTGACGAGGCTGAGCACTAATAACCACACAAGTTTTAATTTGTTTAAAGCTTCTATAGCTATCAGACTACATTAACATACAATTGCTTCTTTTAATGTGTAGAGCCTCCCTCACTTCTTCTGATGAAGAAAAGACTAAAACACTAACATAAAGCTGCAGGGAGAAAAGGTGGACGAACAACAGGATGTGAAATGTTAATATACAGCTTCCGTACAACTGACAGTAACCACAGTATTAGTGTTTTGGCCATCTTTGAGCAAGAGAATGGAGCACAAAGTTCTATAATATAAGCTATAGACAAATTTGATGTCAATGATGTAGCCATAAAATGAGGCTAATCTGTATTTATTCAGCTTCGTACTTTCTTGTGTGCTTCGGGCCCTGGGGACTCACTTATGGCTGTGTTAAAACAGAAAGTTTAAGAGACACAGTTCAGAGTTCAGCATTATTTCCTGTCCTTGTGAGAAACAAACCCGGATGTCCCTGGTCTAGTGTCCCAGTTTTCTTTTTTCCCATGCGTTCGCTTTTCATTCCATCCTCTGACTGGCTTGCTTCCTTGTGCAATGTTATGCATGACTATAAATGAATGATAGCATCTCATGTGTTAGCGTGTATTTCCATTATCCTACAGCAAACTTTTCCAGCAATATTAACATATCTGTACTTATCGACATGACACATTCACACGGCTGTTTGTTTTACACAGCTGGATGTGTGTATATGAAAGACACAAGATTTTTCTTTTTTACTTATGCACTATAATTATATTCCCATAACAGTTAAATCAGAATTACATGTATATATATTATATACTCTTTGAAAACATAAACATAACTATGAACTGCCTATGATTTGCCTTAACGGAGCAGGTGTCTGTAGCCTATTTTCTCTTCTCTTCTCTGATTCAATCTAAAGCTGGATTTTCATTCACATAAATGTATTTGGTCAAAATGAAGCCGCTACTAAATTATTATATCTCAACTTGAAATGATTTAAACACTGATACTATACTATAAGTTACTGGTTAACCATGATTAGATCAGTCTGTCTGTTTTCTACAGGTTAATGAATTCAACTTAAAATCACAAGTCAAGTTTACTGGACTGCAACATCACAATGAGTTATTCAGAAACATTTGTAGCTAACATATCTCATTCCTAGCTTCAACTGCAATGGATTCCACAGATTTCTTTTCTTTAAATGCAAAAGTTGACCTCATGGAGAGTGCTGTGTTTTATGCAGAGGTCAGATTATGTATTGACTGATCAAAGTTAAAACCAGAATAAAGGCAGGTCTACACCGCGTTCCAAATTATTATGCAAATGATATTTTTCTCTGATTTTACTGAATAGTCGATTCAAATGACAGTCGGCATAATTTTCGAGTCATCAACCACTAGAGTATAATTCAAATGTTACTGAACAAACCTCCCAATGAAAACAGTATGTTTTTCAAAAATAAAAAACTTAAAATGCACTGTTCCAAATTATTACGCACACAGAGTTTCAAAAGATTTTATAGGTTGTAGAGAATTGAAAATGGTCATTTGTTGGATTTGCAGCATTAGCAGATCAATTTTACTGAAATCAAAAGCTATTTCAATCAAAAACATCTCAACAGGTCAAGTTACATATTAACATACGACCCCTTATTTGATAGCAGTTTTACAATTCTTGCATCCATGGAACTTGTAAGTTTTTGGAAAGTTTCTGCTTAAATGTCTTTGCAGGATGTCAGAATAGCCTCCCAGAGCTGCTGTGTGGATGTGAACTGTCTCCCACCCTCATAGTTTTTTGTTTGAGGACGCTCCAAAGGTTCTCAGTAGGATTGAAGTCAGGGAAGAATCGGGGCCACACCATGAGTTTCTATCCTTTTACGCCGATAGCAGCCAATGATGCAGAGGTATTCCTTGCAGCATGAGATGGTGCATTGTCTAGCATGAAGATGGTTGTGTTGCAGAAGGCACAGTTCTTCTTTTTCTACCATGGAAGAAAGTGGTCAGTCACAAACTCCTTCAGGGACCCTAAAGAGGCCGACCAGCTCTCTCCCCGTGATTCTGGCTCAAAACATGACTCCACCACCTCCTTGCTGACGATGCAGCCTTGTTGGGACATGGTGGCTGTCCACCAACCATCCACCACTGCATCCATCTGGATCTTCCAGGGTTGTATGGCACTCATCAGTGAATAGGACTGTTTAAAAATGAGTCTTCACGTAGTTCTGGGCCCACTAAGCCGTTTCTGCTTGTGAGCATTGGTTAGGGGTGGCCGAATAGAAGGTTTATGCACAACTGCAAGTCTCTGGAGGATTCTACACCTTGACGTTCGCAGGGCTCCAGAGGCACCAGCAGCTTCAAATATGTGTTTGCTGCTTTGTAATGGCCTTTCAGCAGCTGCTCTCTTAATCTGATGTATTTGTCTGGCAGAAACCTTCATCATTGTGCCTTTATCTGCACGAACCCATGTGTGCTCTGACTCAGCCACAAATCTCTTAACAGTATGGTGATCACGCTTAAGTTTTTGTGAAATATCCAAGGTTTTCATTACGTGTCCAAGGCATTCAACTATTTCATGCTTTTCAGCAGCAGAGAGATCATTTTTCCTTCCTATATTGCTTGAAAATGGTGGTCTGCTTAATAATGTGGAACATCCTTCTTTAGTAGTTGTTCCTTTAATTGGGCTCACCTGGCAAACTAATGATCACAGGTGTCCGAGATTGATTTCAGTGATACAAAGAGTCCTGAGACACAATTCCATCCATGGGTTTAATTGTCAAACAACTTATTTAGTCTTTATGACACTTAAACACAATTTGCATAATAATTTGGAACGCGGTGTATACTTCACATATCGCCTGTACTGTCCGCATGTTATACTAACAAACAACAGTGATATTTGTTAGCAGAGAAAAGTATGTAAAGTCACATGACTCGTTACCTATTTTCACTTTAGTTGCATTTTTTTCTTCTGCTTCAGGCTGACAAGATAAAACCAGTTCTTGGAATATGTGTGGTTCATTGAGATAAGAACTCGAGCTGCTACAGAAACGCCACTGAAAGCTGCAAAACCTGAAATAAATAAGCAAGCAAACTAAAATAACTACTATAAATAGCTTGATCAAATCCTGGAGTGTGAGTGTTTGAGAGATGTTTCTTGTCATGAGCTTGGAATATTTGTAAAGTATTATACAAACACTAAAGAAAATGTAAATAAGCAGATGGATTATAATATATTCTGATGCAATAAAAAACAAAACAAACTCTGGTCTGTGCTTCTGAAAGCTCTGTGTCTTTTTCCCTGTTAGATGACACCACAAGAGCCCATGATTTGGGTGGTAATGGCTTACTTAAATAACCAAACAAAACTCCAAATTTACTAACTTAATTTATTTCACAACAATGACGTACAGTACAAAAACAGATATATAGAAGAGGATATTTCAAAAATCCAAAAGCTAATTGTTTAATTATGACACTAGCCTCGCTAATATAATATAATAATATAAGGGTAAACAAGTAGAACAGATGTTAGCCTTCGACATGCTAACTAGCTTAACTGTTGCAATTTAGAATAGCATGGATGCTAGCTAATGTTAGACTTCATGAAAATAAAACAGATACCTAATGTTACATCTGAACTGTGTTTGTTAGTCATTGCTACACTAAAACTTAAAAAATAAGAGTTCCAAGTTTAACATGTGATTGTGTAGTCACGTGGGAAGGAAGGTTTTCACAGGGTTGCATAGCTGCTGAGCCACCTTTAGCAGCAACAACTTTCTGTATGTCTTTATCAATCTCTCACAGTATTGTGGAGTTTTGGCTCGCTCTTCTTTACAGTGTTGCTTCAATTTGTTGAGTTTTGTGCACATTTAACTTTAATATTTAACATACTTACTGGGGTCTGAAGAGTGTAAGATGTAGCGCTCGGGTTTTCTGCAATTCTCTGACAATTGCAAAGTCTGAACTTGGAGTGAGTTTGCGGGGGAGAAAGTATCATCTACACATCATTACTACATCTACACACCTCCATGCTCCAGACCAGCAAACTGCCAACACCTCTGCTTTATGTTAGTCAAGTGCATTTGATTATCAACACTTGGCTGTCATGTAACTTGTTAATTCCTATAAAAAAGTAGTGATATATTAGCTTTCACAGAAGTGTATGGAGTGGTGTGAAAACTTTCTTTTTCACACGACTGCAATCAATTAGGGTTGTTTTTACAATGCTGCTTTTAAAAGATAGTTTTTGCAAAAGTTTCATGTCAAGTATTACATTCTTTACATATAAATGACTTTGTAATGCTTCTTTGCTCTTCCAGCTGCCAAAACATGGTGGAGACGTATACTGTAATCCTGACTGTTGATCTAGCTCCAGCTTTAGTAATACTCATACTGGAATGTCTCATGTTGGATTCAGGACAGGCTCGCTGGACCATCTTGTGGTTCAAAGTCGTATTGCATGCGCAATTTCTTATTTTTACAAATTTTATTAATAAAATTAGCATTTTGATATTTTTGCTATTCCTTGTAACAGTGCTTTGGCAGTCTTTAAAAGGTCAAGTACTAAAAAAACCAATGGTGTGGATCTAAGCCGCCATGTTTTCTTGATAACCTGCTGTTCCTGCGATGAAACTACTTTTAGAAGATGAACAGAGCAGTGATCCGCACACAGATTGCAACTACTGTACTTCTGTGACGCCTCACATGACCAAGAAAACCACCTGACAATATATAAATGGCACAAATCAGCAATGTTTTGGCTGTAACAAGACAGCTATGACTCCAGTCTGTCTCAAGCCTGAGATGAAGTCTTCTGTGTTGGAGGTGGAGGAGGTGCTCGACACTGAAACAATACAGAGAGATATTAGACGTGTGTGTTAATAAGCACTGATTTGTGTTAGCTCAAAGAATCTTGTGTCAGCTACTCCCTTTAGGAGCCGACACAGCAGATCATATGTCTCCATGTCACCCTGTACCAAGCATCCTCTGCTGTCACACCAGCCTCTGTGTGTCCTCCTTTACTACATCTATGAATCCTCTCTGCACGTGTCCAAACCATCTCAGCCTTTCCTCCCTAACTTTGTCTCCAAAATTATCAACCTGATCTGTCCCTCTCATCACAAGCATCACATCTACAGTGCTGTTTCTCTCCACCTCTCTACCTTCAACAGCTAGCTGCACATCATCCTTGTTGAAATCAGTATCAGAACACTTCTCCGTTCCTCTGGCATCCTTTCCAGGACTTCATAGCTGCCCTCACTTCCTCCTTACTAATCCTCTACACTTCCTGATTTACCATGGTCCTCCTACATTCATGAGCTCCCCAAAGTTCTCCTTCCCTGTCCTGAACACATTTTCTTCATTCATTCATTAGTACGTTACCATCTCCAGCCTTAACCACCCTAACCCGTTGCACATCCTTTCCAACTCACTCTCTCATCTTAGTCAATCGATACAGGTCCTTTTATTCTTGCTTGGCATCCAGTCTCACATACAGCTAACTATAAGCATTTTCTTTGCCACCTCTCTGCTGTACATGAACGTCTGTCTTGTCTTTCTTCATCTCCATGATTATTATTAAAATCCCTATATTTAAAGTCCCTGCTCTCACCTCCAAACTTTTGCCTTTTCTTTGTCTCTTCCTGCCTCCTAAAATGCCCTGTCTGGGCTTGTGCTTCCATCCACTTCAAATATTCCAAAAAATACGTGCTTAATTTTGAGGTAGGCTTTTATTTTCTAAAAGATGCGTGTAGGTGTTGCACCTACTGGTCTCAGTGGACTGTTGGAGTGCTCAGGAGAGCTGTGGCTGCTGGTTCCGGCCTCTGGTGGTGCAACAGACACAGAGTGAATCACCTCAACACCTCAAATAACACATTTTAGATAGAAAACAGAGAAATAGACTCTACCCAGTCTGTTGCCTGCCAGCTTTGATCCCTCCATTAGAGCAGCCTGCTGTTTGTCCTCCATACTGCTCGGAGAAGCAGCGCTCAGTTCTGAATTACAGCTTGGAGCTGAGGGTGTGGGGATAGGAGGGGAGAAAAGGGGCATGGTTGGGGTTGGAAGAGGCTGGAGAGGAAAATAAACATCAGAAAAACTGATTTTTACATTTCAGAAGATTCAGATTACCAGGATCTAGTCTCACCTGCATCTCCTCCTTTTCTTCTTCATCCTCCCCTTCATCGTGAACAAGCTCTACCATCAGCGATGGGAAGACGCCGACATGTCCGTTCAGCTCTCCCTCCCAAAAACCATCATCAACCTGTAAAAAGACTCACTTAGATTTGCAGCCTTCATCCTGGGTGACTGAAGTCTGAGGTAAAAGCAGGTGGTTGTTAGGGTTTGCCTCCCTTCCTGTGTAGCTTTAAAAGAGCTAAATAGTTATGAGGTGTTTTTTTACTGTAACTCGCTAAATAAGCCACACCCTCTATCCATTCATGTAGAGCAGTCATGTTTGTAGGCACAAAAAAACAAACATTGTTAAACAAAGTATTGCTGTTGGTGCATGATGGGCTCTACTTTGTTTAAAAACAAATCCAGGAGTGTGATCGCTCTAACATCCAACCGCAGCAGAACACACACCTCTCCACGTGGACGCCGTATCAGGTGTATTAGCGCCCCCTCTTGGAAGGAAAGCTCCTCTGCGCTCTGAGCCTGGTAGGAGTACAGAGCCCTGGCTACACCTGAGACACATCAGAACACACAATTATCTATAATATAATATTCATGCTAGTCAGTGTAAGCAGTTAAGGAAAATGGAAGATGGTGTGATGTAAGTAAAAAACTCAGTCACTTTTTCAGTTATTTCTTATGACTTTCAGTGACTGGATGAAAATAGACTTGATCCAAGTTTTAGTGTAAGTGTAAACATGGCCACAGACCTCTGCCCTCTGGCGTCTCTTTAGTCCCAGTGGATGAGGTGGAGCTGAATGAGCTGTCCAGCGGAGTGCTGTCCTCTGCTGGCAGACACAGGAGCTGCACATACCGCTCAGGAACGTAGCCCACCTGACCACATGAGTTACACACCTGCACAGAGAACATCAGAGTAACCGATCTGACCTGTTGTTTCTGCAGCCAGTCTTTGCTCTTGGCTCACTATTGTAGTATCTCAAATTCACGCCTCTAAAGTAGCAAATTCATCACTTTTACTCTGTCAATGTACATTTGAGTCATGTGAAGGATTCAACATTTGAGCTTTGATGGGGATATCCTCCATCCAGGCCAATGCCTTATTTCATTTTAAAGAAAGTGACACATATTTACACCATGTTTAGTGAAATCTGACCTGGTAGTTTTTGTACACTGGCTTCCACTTTGTTCATTTACTCTGTGAAAGCAGCTTCTGTGACAGTCCACAACAAATTTCTTTAAGGGGACAATAAAGTACATTATACTGCATCACATCAGTATTGTTACCTTCAGCCAGTCCTCCATGTCTCCATCCTCAATCACTTGAAGCTCCTCCCCTTCTATGATTGACAGCTCATCTGATTGGCTAGCCTAAAAGAGATAATTTTCCATTACAATAGAATCACTATTATTCAACTATAAGCCAGGTTATCAAAGAGCTGCATGAATGCAAAATAATATATTTACTCTAGAGTAACATTATAGTGATACAAACCTAAAAAAAATATAACACAGAAGGGCTTATTTTATTTTATAAACCTGCGAGTCGTTTTAAATGGTCTTCCATCCGTGTTTTTCCTAACCGAAAACCTTGGATGATGAATGAAGTACAGGCTGTGATCAGAACTCGGGACAGTTCTCTGTGAAGCGCTCCTCCAACTTGAGGAGGGGCGCCAACGACATCCCAGGGGCTGTGGTTAAAGCCTGCATGGACCAACTCACAGAAATCCTCACCGGGCTGGTCAATCTCTCCCTGACTAATGTCACCGTTCCCACCTGTCTGAAGGGCTCCACCATCATCCCCATTTCTAACTGATCCACCCAACCAATGTCATCGTCATCTCATCTCTGATGGAGATGTGACAGCGTAAGATGTCCTCACAGTAGAGGTGGAACCTCAGCTTATCTATGCAGTATAAGTGACCACAAAAATATAACCCAGTAAGAAACATCATACACTTTCAGAACACCAAGCAAACAAACCAGTGTTAACCTGAAGTTACCTCATTCTTTCTCCTTTATAAATGGCTCGAGGGATTTGTTTATTTGTGAGTACCTGTTTCGTCTAGATCCTACTTAACCTAAACTCTTCTAAGCAGTAACAATGCTAAACTTCTTTTTGGTTCATTTTACATGTCCAACATCTGGGTCCTCATTATGACCAAACTTTAACATCTCATAGAAGTCTGCTGATATTCTAAGGGTTCGAGGATGCTTTGGGGTAGATGATGAAGTTAAACTTAGGACCTTCTTGCTATGATGCAAGAGTGCTAACCACTGCACCACCATGGCACCAACAACAGCCTTGAACATCTTGTAAACACCTTAACAGCTCTGCTTCAGACTGTGGACAGATCTTTTAGACTCGTTGATGAATTTGCTAAAAACAAATTTTAAAAAGTAGGGCGGGGGATGCTGATGATCACTACCTGATAGCTGTAAATAACTCTGCAGGCTGCAGGGTAAACACACACTCCAGATGCTGACACTGGATCTGTGAAGATCTCTCCATTATCATCGTAGTCCTCAAAGTCAGTCAGCTCAAACTCCTCCTCCTGCAAAACAAAGTATTTAAGGGCGTCGTCTCCACTCTGATCCAAAAAATATGTAAGCGTCATCCAACAAGCATGGACTGAAGTTAATTCTGAATCTGAAATAGTCTTTAGCCTGTTTGTTCTCCTGTGTGTAACATCTGTTGTGTCTGTGTGTGTGCAATTATGTGGTGAAGTCATACTTGTGTGTTTTTGTTGTAGACAAAAAGTGACTCCCTGTGTTGTGTTAGAGGCTGATTTTAAGGTCAGGGCAAAGTTTAGGTTAAAGATAACGTATTTTGCTTTTCCTTACTTTCTGTCACATGTATAATGTTTCAGTGGTGGATGCTTATATTAAAGTTATACGATCTAATAAAGTTTCAAATAATGAGGTCAGGATGATATCCATATGTTCTTCATCTCAGATACACCTCTGGTTGGTCTGCAGGTGATGATCAGGGGAAAAGGAATGAAACTATGATCAATGAAGATGATTTTTGTAGGCAAAAAAGACAAATACGACTCTGGTTCGGGCATTTATTTCTGTTTTTTAATTCAAGTGGGATTCTGTTTTATCCTTTCTAATTGTGTCAAATTTTAAGGTTGTGTGGCGTGAATGATCTGAAGTGGGGCATACCAGAAAAATGTCAGAAGCACCAGCTCAAACAGGGTGTCTGTATACTGAAGAGAAGAGCAGAAGCTGAACTGGAGATGGACTGTATGTTTATTTAATCCCAATTTTTACCAGATGATGGCGCACTGAGACGGCATTACCTTTATTTAACCAGGTCAGCGATCAGTAATGCTGTGATCTGTAACGGTGGCTTGGGAAATGGCAAAGCCTCTTGGATAAAGAAAACTAGGAAAAGAGGGTATGGCTAAAAAGTCATATAAACACACAACCCACAGAACTGATTGACAATTTATACCATGTACTTAAAAAAAACCACTCAAATGAGGTGGGGTCATTTTTGACCCAGAGGACAAAAGGAGTATGGCAATCAGGAGGATGTTACAAATGATAGAGGCCTCTAAAGATGACATGTAAGCCACCATGTGATGAAAACGCAGCTCAATCTGTGTGTTTGTTTGTTCACATACTGAAAAGTCTTCAGTAGACTTCCTCTGTTCACTGAGATGTCGCTCTCTTTCCAGCTCCTCCTCCACCTGGTTCATGGCAGCGTGAAGCCATTGTTCTGTTCCTGGTGTGCTCTCTGACAGCAGGGCCAGGCGAGCCTCGGCCTTCGCCCTGTTCAGCTGAAAAACCAGGAAATTTAGTTAGACACACACAGACATGAGACTCCGAATCCCGAGTCACACGGATTCTGTGTAACTCAAGAATTTTCCTGAGCTTTGGTTTGGTCAAAAGCTGAAAGCAAACTGATTCTAGAATAGAACAGAATAATCCTTTAATTGTCCCACAAGGGGAAATTTGGGTGTAACAGCAGCAAGAAAGACACATATACAAACAAACAGTACACAAGACACAGAACAGAAACATACACAATTTTTACATATTTACATCAAGGACAATGGTTACCAAAAACAGAGTACTGTACCGATATTACATTAAATAAAATTAAATACAGATAAGAGGCAAACCCTGGTTATAGCGTGAATCGGTTGATTCAGTGTGCCTCAGTTAAACTATCATGATCAACATCAATAATTTGATTACACAGACATGACATCGTTCCTATTTCAGCTACTGTAATTTAGATTTCCAGATGCTGTTATTATATATCGCCAAACTCATTGCTCCCTAATGTAACCCACCGTCTGTGTTGTTCACTTCACCTCTCTGTGCTCGTGAAGTTATGCCTGATTGGTATGAGCGTACCACACTATCCATCACACATGGTGGAAGCAGCCACTGCTGTCTACTGGTGATGTCACTGCTGTGATGTCACAGGGATAAACTCTCTGCTCAGATTCAGCTAATGATATAAAACCGATCAAAACTAATTTTTATTTCACCAGTGCAACAAACTTTGTCCTTTGGAGCGTTTTTAATCTGACGAATGATATGGCCTACTTCATGGTATCAACACTAATGTAACACTAATTATCAGGTTATCACTGTTTATGTAATGCACCTGTACAATTTAAGGATGCAGTTAGAAATAAAAGTATGATTGTTTAGTGTATTTTGCACAGGTTACGAAAAATGAAAACTGTATGATGAAAATTCTCACATCACTAATGTTAATCACTCAACGCAGTTCTTAAAACAGACAAAGAATTTCTCTTAACACAGATCTGTGCAAAAGACATGAAAATCTTCTGTCACACACAAGCTCTGCATGTCTTTCATCACTACAGCCATGAATCTTCTCGTCCTCTTTTCTTACTGCCCGGCAGCTCCATATTCAGCATCCTTTGGTCAGTATACTTACTATCCCTCCTCTGCGTATGCCTGAACCATCTCAGTCTTGCTTCTCTAACTTTGTCTCCAAATCACTCAACCTGAGCTGCCCCATTTGGTTCATTCCCAGTGAAACTCTTCAACCCTGTCCTGTGTGCATACTTGGTCAATTTCTGTGTCAGCGAGGAACAGAGAGTTGGGAGCAGATTGACATAGAAACAGAAAACTTACTGACTATACTGGTGAATGTTGGATTTTGTAGCTTATAGGGTGGAAACACTTTTAAAAACAAGTACCTTGGCTTTTCTGACGCTCTCCTGTACCTCTGCTATCTTCTGCTCCACACTGAGCGCCGTCTCCCCGGATAGGAGCTTCAGTCGGCTCGCTAACATCTGTAGAGCCTGATGAAACAAAGCAGATCTTCACTGGAATATCATTAAAAACATAAAACAATGATTTTGGTCTTTAGGAACAATCATTTTAATAATAAACAGCTGCACATAAAGCTAGCTTCTCTATCATTCTTCTCCTTCACAATATTTCAGTGCTGCTAATTTATCCCCATATCACATAAATTCATTTTTAATCTGTCGACCATTAAACATTACAGCTGTACAGAAGCAATATTCATTTTTCATCGGTTTGAGTGGGCCTCCACGACTGACCAAATACTTAACAGTGGCAGTAATACAGCACCACAAACTGTGATTGTGACCAGAGCTATCATTTGGGTTTAACAGACCTCTGTAATGCTTACTACTGCCCTCCATAATGTTTGAGACAGAAACATCCACCACGGTGAACTGTAAATGCATTAATATGTGCCTGAAGTGCAAACGTTCAGCAAACATTTTGCATTAACCTTTTAATAATTACAAACATTTTTACACAAGTAAAAAGTTCAAATTAACATGACATTTGGCTGACAAGCAGTTTCATGATCCCTTGTTATTTCATGACAAATGAAGCAGACACAGTATCTTAAGTCCAATTTCAGAGCCAGAATACTTTAATAATCCCCAAGGAAATTATGTTTGTCTGTTTTTATAGCTTTTTATTTAAAACATGTTATGTAATTCCGAAGACTTGTTAGAGGAAGCCCATCCTTAGACTGAAGACCCCATTTAACATTATCAGCAATCACTTTATAAGTGGCCAAATCAATAATGTTAATAAGATGAATCCACTCTGAAAGTGCATGATTGTTAAGAAAAACAACTTCACTCTAACAAGTGAAAATGATGCAGGTGTGTCATGAGTGGAAATACAGAGGGTCTACAACAAGGTGCGAGCACTGATTACACTCAGGAACAGCACGGTCGAATTAGACTTTTAAAGAAAACATCTAAGAGAGCTGCCACAGTTCTGGAAAAACACTCTGGACGGATTAAAGTGTAGTTAAATTGATGGGAAGGGGAAAGTATAGAGAAGGAGAGAAACAGCTCATATTCATCCATAACACATTATCTGTCTAGTACAGCGGAGGCAGCGTTATGTGACTGCTGACAGAAGTAGGAGGATGACCTGTGAAGGTTGCAGAGCTACACCCTCTGCTCAGATTCAGTCAGAGCAGCAAAGCTGATTGGACTCTGGCTCTGCCTCACAGAGGCAGTTTTATTTTGCTATTGAAACGATAAGTGTGTGTCTCTAGTAATGCTGGATGTTGGTGTGTGATGTTCACCTTCAAGTCTTTTCTCTTGGAAGGTCTGCATTATAAACTGATCTAATAATAATAAACGATGAGTGACCTTTCAGAGTTTCAAAGATATCTCAGCAGGAAAACCGGAAAACAGAACTGAACTTATTATTGAGTAAAGAGGATCTTTTGTACTTCAATCACATTATGATAGTTTGACTTACAATCCACTGTGGACGTGCAAAACTACAAACATTATGGGAGACACAGTAAGCCTTCTGAAACACCATAAGGCCTGCCCTCCAATATCTAACACCAATTTTTATTTCAAATGTTGAGAACGTTTCACAAGAGATCAAATATTGTAAAATGGGCCTAAAGAATGAAGACACCAGAAAGGACCCACTGCATCACAATGGTCACAGTTCTTCCTCTAGTTTCTCACCCTCTCTCCGTGGGCAATGATCTTGTGGTCTTTTGCCACCTTGGCAGTCCATTTCTTAGCCTCCTTCACCAGGCAGCCCTCTTCTTCTGAACCACAAACTTCCTGCATAACTGACACCTATGAAGGGGAGTACCAGTGACCACAATGTGAATTTAAACAGATACTTTTTCAAGTCTTTTTCATTTGAGTATTTCTTAGTTTAGAGTATAGTCCTGGTTTATTACATTTCAGTGAAAAAAAACCTTCTAATTTACTAAAAGTTTAACAGCTTTAGTTTGTAGTTCATTTTAAGACTTTGCAGTATGAATGATAAAACAATGTTTTTAAATACACTGTTCAAAATTCAGTATTTGGCAGAACAGAAAACGTTTGGAATGACCAAGAACTGACATGAAGTTTGAATTTGAAAAGTCTGGATTTTCACACATAAATGAAAGCTTTAAAAACAATAGGTAGGTGGAGTCCAGCACTACTCCAGAGGTTTTTCCTCTTTAAGATCTTCTGTGGTGAAAAAATTGAAAAGATAGTTTGAACAGATCCTCGTTTAATAACATATATTTAATAGATTTACTTCATATATAATTACTGAATGTAACCAGGGATGTTTTCAGTTTTTTAACACCACTGTATCTACATTTTCCTTCTAATAATTACAATATGCAAATTAATTTAGGCTTTTTTCTAGCTGTTTTTTAATGCTTGTACTTAAGGATTTATATGTTACTGTTTCTGTACTTTTACCTCAGAAAAGGAACCGAATACGTTATCTGCCCCTGATTTCTGAGCTTTCCAGTTTTGTTTTTTTTGCTAGATATCTGTATCGGTAACAATAAAATGATCTGTTGTAAAATCATTGCCAAATCAAGCATGTGGATCATCAAGAATGAGATTTCCAGGTTGGAAACTGGGTTAATGGCCTCCTCTCGTGCTGCTGGGCCAAAGGGTGGCAGGAATCTGTGTCACTGTTGGGCAAAGACAAAAACAGAGGAGAGAGAAAGAATAGGCCGCGGCCTATAGGTGTGCTGTGGAAGATTATCTGGTTCCAGCTGATTACTATTCTTAGTGATCGGCGTAACGGGCAGAACAATTCCCTTCCACTGTGTGTGCATATTTAGATTATATGCTCACTCAATGCCCAATGAAAGAAGAAGTAGCTCCTTTTAGTTGCACCTGTACTTTCTACATTTTTTTTGCCAATGCTTACTAAGTCAAACATTTTCTCTCCTTGTATTAAAACTGAGGCAAATATGCAAAATATCTCAAATGTGGAGCTCATGACCAAATCGCTACTATAATTTGTGGAGGGTCACCGTGACACTTGGACTACCGTCAGTATGTCTTCCTTAGACACACCTTGTCACGCAGAGCAGGCTGGAAGGTAAATTCAGGGATTTTGCTGAAAGATGCTGATTCTTGGAGAAACTGCTGAACATTTCTCTCTCTGGTCACCTGCAACACAAAAACTAATGAAACAAAAGCATTTTACACCATCCTCAAAGAAACAAATAACTGTCATCAACAGCATCGCTGCAAATTCTGCTGAATTTTTCACAAAAGCTAGAAAAGGCCTTTCAGCATGAACAAAAATACGATGTTCTCACTTCTACCGACTTTGGATGAACACCTGAAAGTCAAATGTACTCAAAATGTCCAGGGAATAACTCTGAAAGCAAGAGTACAGTCTAAGGGGAACATCTCGAGATTACTTACGAGTTTACTATCTGCAGTGACAGATTTGATTTGGTTACAAACAACATCTACACTAAGTTCACACATGAAACTGTAAATGATGACATCTACATGTAAATGATGCTTCTCACATTATTATGTGTGTCGGATGGTGAACCTATTTGTACAAGCAGCTGTTACAATGCATTCTTTATACAGGCTAATCAGATTATAGTTTCTTTTACTAAGTTCTTATTCATTCTCATTATCCACTTAAAGAATACTATAAATCCTCACACAAGGTAACAACTTCATAAGAGCTCTATTTTAAGCAGACATGTTTAGCATGATGATCCAACACTGTCACAGTATGTACAACATAGACAACTGTGAAATGGGACTAATCACAGATGGAACCAATCACTTGCAGTCTGATGCTCTGTCATGACAATGAACTGCACACTGTGAATATACATCCAGTATGTAAAATATACTGGAAAACAAAGCATCTCATCTCTCTTTTTTATAGTTCATATATACAATACCAACCTTTGCAACACTGTCCCACACCCTGCTGTACTGTTTGTGTGCATGAAGACAGCAGTCCATCTCAGTCCCACACAGCAGGGTGAAATGGCATCTCAAATCCTCATAAATATCACCATCCATTTGCTGAGGAGGTCAGGCACTAAAGGTCAGTTTTCAAACATTTTTACTGAGTCCGTACTGAAGACTAATCACCTATGTTATGTGTGTTTTCTGTAACTCTGTGTTCTCATTAAATACAGTATGGGCAGCAGGCTAAACGCTACATGGCAAAACAGTCATTCAAACACTTGTGGTGACACTGGTTCCTTAAAAAAAAGTAGCTATGAAGCTTTTTGTGAAAGGACATTTTGATCCATTCCATCTGTAAAAAAGTCAATATCCAGGAAATAAATGTACCACACTGACTGTGTTAGTGTGTGTGGATTACCTCCATAATAAATGGTAAGTCGTTTGTGTAGTAGTGCTGCCGATGCGCTCTGACTGCTGCTAATGTCAGCAGGTACTCATTACGAACTTCAGTCAGGCGGTCATCGCACTCTTTGAGTCTGGCAGTGAGCTGCAAACATGTAAGTGAGCACAAACACAATGTCACGCAAACAGGCAACATTTATACAGGTCTATAATTCAGCAGTGTGTGCTGTGTAATAACCTTTTCATTCCACTTCACAAAAACACAGCCTGCAATCCCAGGGGGTCAAACCCACCTTGCAAAGCTCAGGACCCCAGTGCCTGTCCCTGTGGGGGATGGCCCACAAAGTGGTGGAACCAAACTGATGGCCAAGCCTGACACCTTCTTGTAGAAGTGCTGTAGCTCATTTGGGGTTTTGTTTTAATTTCTTTTGTGGCCCCTCCCCTGGGACCCGTTTTCTTTGGGAGACCCTACCGATGACCTCAAAAGGAATCTCGGAAAAATAGGAGTCATCTGATTATGATGCATTCTGGGAGCATTTTTAGGGTGTTTTTTGTTTGTTTGTTTATATCCTAACGCAGAGGTGGCAAAAGGACAGACATTGCGTACTTGAGGTGAAGTACACATAATAACTGTTAAGAAATACTCCAGCAAAAATTAAACTACTGATTCTTTTCTGTACTCAAGTAAAAAGTGAAAAAATACAGACTCAGATTAAGACAGTAAAAAGCAGCTTCTTGAAGGAGCTGAAACTTGGTCTATACGGTAATAATGTAATAATAAAATAATATTATTAGATAGAAAAACAAACTTTATTTTAGTCTCAGTTTTAATTCTAAGAAATGTACTCAGCTCGAGTATTTTGAGGAAAGAAAACCAGAATTCATGAGAGGTTAAACATTTACTCTGATCTGGGAGCAAATGGACATACTGGGAGAGGAAACCCAGAACACCCAGCTTAGCCTGCTGCTACTATGACCCAACACTGGTTAACAGGAAGAAAATGGATGGATAGAGTGATAATATAATTTTGGTTTGCATTAAAGGCAAGGGAACCTAGAGAGATTATCCTGGGACAACTCTTTTTCAAAGTCATAATCACAGGAGAGAAGACTATTTACACCGGGACACAGTTCATCATAGGAATAACATTTCAGCAGCTCATTTGATCCATACCTTAGTCGTTTTATGGAGTCCGGTTTTGAAGTGAAAAATTCCATGTTCACTTTTTCTAGCTCTGGAAGAGAAAGATATTTATGTCATTCTAGATAAGAGAAAACTACAGCACTTTAGTGCTTCTTAATGTATACATGTAGTGGTTAAAATATAAGTTGTGGGAAACTTTCACTCTGCAAGCTAAGCTCTTATTGGCTGAACTCCCATCGGCACATAGCCATGCACAGAAGGCGAAGGTTCAGCTGTTTGGTGTAACAGAACAGATTAGAGCACATCTGCGGTTTTACCACCCAAATGTCATCATAGTGCTATCTAACCTTTTTACTGTTTTATTAAAGAAGTCGTAACAATAATAATAGTAATAGTTTAAGAGTAAAAGTGCTTCACATGTAGAATAAAATATATAGAAGTGACAAAAATTGTTCCAAAATGTAGCTAATACAACCTTAAAAATCTTACTCTTAGTAACTTTAAAAATATTTTAAAACAAAATGAAATGCTGATCAAAAGTCTTAGCAGAAGATTCAAACCTCCGTATTGAAACACAGACCTGGCCTGTGCATCTGCAGTTTTCTCACGGGCAATACTGGCAATGTGGCTGAAGTCGTGGTAGCACTTCTTGACCCTTTGAAGTTCCCGTAGAGCATCCACCACTTCAGCCTGCACCCTCTGCAGCCTTTCCAGGCCCTAACACACATATGCACACAACCCAAAGGCATCAGAGTCCACCTGCAGTCCACATGGACTTAAGCTAAATTCAACTGAACTCTATTTATATAGTGCCAAATCACAACAACAGTTGAATCGAGGCACTTTACAGGTAAAGACCCTAGAATAATTGGGAGAAAACAGCCCCGTTTAAACAAGCGCTCTGGCAACATTGGGAAGGAAAACCCTTTAAACAGGAAAAAACCTCTTTCAGAACCAGGATCAGGGAGAGGCGGCCATCTGCCACAACCGTTTGGGGATGAGGGGAGGAAGGCAGGAAAAAAATGTTTCATTATTTGAGTGTTGTTTAGAAATGTTTAATCTGTGTGTACTGACTCACTCTCTTAGCCCGGACATCCTTTGCATTGCGGAGACTTTTGGAGACTTGCCCACTGAGTCGGCGGTATTCTTCTGCAGCAAAAAGTCTCGATGCAGCAGTCTGAGCTGTAGCATCGACCACAGATCGCCACACGCTAAACACACTCCTGAAAGCACACAAACTGCATTCATATCACCATCACCAGACACTTTCCACAATGTCACATACTATTAACACACGCAGGGTGGCCTTATGTGTTAATGCTTTGCCTCACCAACCACTGCATTATTAGACACAGAGAGATAATGGGTATTAAAGTGCAATACCCATTCATTCACACACTGTTGTATGCTATATTCTTTAAGCATTTTATACTCCTCACATCTACAGATCACCAGTTAATTAACCATGCATGTCTTTTTTGGGAAAAGGCCAAAGTACCCCGAGCAGACCCACACCAAAGGGTTTGTAAACCTTATTACATACACATACTTTTGTCATTTTATGAACAGAACATCATTTATAGCCTTTAAAGCTGTTTCTGTGCTGTGATGAGCTCTGTAACCTGATGTGCATTAAAAGAGATCATATTTAAGATCGAAACATTAATTAATGGTAGGACTTATCTAGAGGGAATTGGGTCTAAAAGACATTGGAAGTAATTACTGAAGTTAACTCAGATCAGCTGCAGTCAAAATACATTTCAATAGTATTGAAAGTAGTCGAAGAGAAACCTTCAATCAATAATGAATAGCAATAATGAATCAATACTCAATAGTAAGGCGGTCTAGCTTTATGGAGGGCTGTTTTATAAAGCAACAAACTCTTTTTTCAGGCTAAATGATGCTTTCCTAAATTAGTGATAAGCCGTTTGTTATCTGCTTTCAGGTGCATGTTTGGCAGGTTTATTCTAGAGAGAGCCAAGTTATTTCAACATAAGCATCAGCACATTGCTGATCTACAAGTATTTTACTTCCTTTGGTAACAACTTTTGTTCACATATTAATAATGTTACATATAATATTATTCTGCATATATGTACATTAAGTAGTCGAATGCAGTTCCTCAAATGGGCAACAAGTCAAATGTGATATATACATCAAGACATCATGACAACAAAATATTTCCACATTACCACTGCTGTCCTATTACTGTTTTTTTTCACAAACTGCAGAAAGCTACTCACAGAATCATCCGTTTTTCTTAACATGTCTGTTTTGCTGATGTAACTTCCAAACAGCAAAAAGAGCCAATCTAGTGTTTGGTTTTTCAAAGTAAAATCAAAAATCAATAACAGCTGTTAAGAAGATTGCATGCTGTAAAGTTGTGTAGTTACCCAGAAGTGATCGCATCTGTATTTCCTCTCTGCCAATCTCTCTTTTGGTACTGGACAGCTAACCTCTGTAGAGCCTGAAAAAACACAAGAGCCCAAACAAAAAAGTACATCCTCTTTAACATACAAAGTAACTTTCCTTACACAGGGATTACTACTGCAGCAAAATGCAAAATGTGTCAGTTGAGTTTTTTGTTTTGGTAACTTGTTAAATGGTACTTATATAGTACTCCTCCTAAGAGCCTCCTTCACACATACAGTCACACAGCCATAATCTATGCCTTTCAACACTATCATACGCATACTTACAGCCCAGTGGATATATTAGGGGAATTACAGGCTCAGTATCTTACACAGGGACACTTCAGCCCGTGGACTGAAGTAGCTGTGATTAAACCACCGAGCATTATTACATGGCCCACTCTGGAGATGGAGCTTCCCTTCTTACATTAGGGTTTTTGTAGCAAGACAAACATAAACTAAACTTAACTTTCAGTTAACAGCATAGAGCTGGCACTCCTAATTTTGCTGTTGTAGCCCCCTGAGATTTGCTACATATTGCCTTTGACTCCGTCCACCGGGCAGCTCAGTTTGCTTTTTACAGCTATAAATGTTGTAATATGATCAATAGTTGTCAGTGTTAATGCTTTAATAGTGTTTCAGCAGGGTGGGAGAATGCTGCTTTGTTGTCCTCTCTAACAAAGCCAGGCACACATGCATGCACGCATACAGACACACATCCACACACATACTTGTCAGATGTTCTTGTACACAGACGTGAAACATTCTACACCACGGTGTGAAAACACATAAAGCTCTGAGCAGTGTATTTTCCTGAAACCAAGGAGATTTGTAACATTAAGTGAGAGAAACAGTGACTTTGTCCTCAGCAGAGACACTCCACAGCAAACCTACTTCTGTGGTTTGTACCTGACTGAGACTAGGTTAGAAGTCAGAACCTTCATGCTCAGAGGTAACAGTTAACCTTTGCACCACCGTGCTGCTGAAAAAAGGCAGACTGCTGTCACCTTTCCAGCATGGTGTCAACAAATCCGCTCCATTTAGGTACAAGGCCATACATGGGGTAAAGATGCACGCCTGAGCCTTTCAGACTCTGTGACAAAATATGTTGGCTTGGCTACTGTAAACACTACAGACACCTTAATTTTAAACTGCAGCTCAAAACTGCAGAGGCAAAATCTTCTGAAACTTCTGTAACATCCTTTGAAACTGTGCTTTAGCATGCAGCTAAAATGCAACCTAACCCTGTCCCTGCATCCAAGTGGTTTGCCGACTATCTGATGTGCAGCAGTAGCAAAGGAATAACACTTTTTGGCCTACCTGCAGCTAAGGTAAACTAGATTCACACAACTACCTCTTTGCCAACACCGTGGGATCAAAAGCCAGAACAGCAGCAACAAATGTACCACCTTTCTACCTTCATTTCAACACCTTCAGCCCGAGGTAGAAACCACTTTGTCTTTTTCTCACCCCACTTAAAAAATAACAGGTTAACCAAATAACCCCTTCCACCCATACTAGTGTTAGTTACTCTCACCAGGTAGGTTTAAAATGTCATTAATTGACATTTTATATTTATTTGGGGGATATCAAATGTCCTAAAAATATTTTATTATTATTTCATTACTTTTAGTACTAATCAATGAAAAACAGTAGGACAAAAGCCTAATAAAATTGTGTGAGGACACACACACATATACAAACCGTGTATGTGTGTCACACAAGTCAAAACATAATCCAGCACTCAGGTACTAATATGGGATCTCAAATCAATATATTTTGAGCATTTCCAGTAAACAATGAAAAGTGTCAGTAACACAAGCAGACAGGACTAGAATAGATCATGTTCACTCACCTGACCGTATTCTTTCTCTATAGCAGCGCGATGCTTACTGAAGGACCTTTGGGAGCAAACAGAAAACAACACATGACACATAAGACATGTGTAACGTAACACCTGCTTATGAGACAGACAGTGTGTCGTACCTGATCTCCTCCAGCAGTTCAGTGTCCTGATGCTGTTTGGTCTGCAGCTTGCTGAGCTGCTCTGAGAACACCACTTTCATCTGCTGGCTCTCCTTTACCTGTACACACACGGGGACAGCTGTGCAGCATGTCTCATTGATAAAAGATGATATCCGTCGGCTTTGTGTCGCCTGCAGTTTTTCAGTTTGCTTTGTTTTTGTTCTAGTTTCTGATTATAACTTCATTGCTGACTATGGTGGCTCCCTCTAATGGACACCTGGTAATGTTTGGCCTGACTTGGAACTGGCAGAGGTTCATAAAAAAACCAACCTCCTTGACTAAAGCCTAATGATTAAAAAATATTCACTAGTCTATATTACTTGCTGGTTTATGCCACGTTATGCTGTGACAACACAAAGTGCACAACAACATTTTATAGATTCCTAAAATTATATTTAATATATTATACACAATAATTACAATTACAATAATTGTACACAATATAGTTATTGTGACCTAAAATGACAGCCAGGCGCAGGGTACAAGTTTATTTTATAGGTCAAACCTGTGACCTGTTGCTAACCCGTGACACAAATACAGAAACCTCACAATATGATTTAGATAATTAAACCTTATTAAACAGTGTTATGCAATTTTCTGTGGTTGGTATCTCTGTAATGATATCTTTCTATTGCTGTATAAAAGAAAAAACCCTCACAGATATTAAAGTACAGCACCTTCTAGCTGAAGATATGAAATATTGGAAAGCTTCATTTACATTTCCAATTACTGGAAGTAGTCCCAAATGTTAGCTTTGAGCAGGTCATGCACATTACTGCCTATTAGACGCTAACTTATTCATCAGTCGAGCATTCAGTTTAGTTACACGCTGATGTGGCTGTTAATACTTGTATTGTGAGCCAACACCTAACCTGAAACAAACCCAGTAACATCCCAGTTTGTTTCATTTGTTCAGCTTTTGAGTTACGGGGAAAACAAACACTGAAAAACATTCAGTGAGGCCTAACATGGCATGTAATACACACAGTAAATGATGTCATAAAAGAATTATTTTCAGAAAAATTGAACACCAACCCTGAGGCGTCAGTGCAGTGTGAATATTTTACTCATTCACATCAGATTGTTGGTATGACCTTACCTTTCTCGGTGGTGGCTGCATGTTTGGATGTAGATGACAGCTGTTGTCTCCGTTATGGCGTTAGTTTGTTGCACTTCTTGTGCACTGCTACTTCCTTTATAGTTTCACTAATGCACATGTGCAACTCTCTCTCTCTCTCTCTCTCTCCCTCTCTCGCGCTCTCTCCCGCGCGCGCTCTCTCAGCTTGTTTGGCTTGAAATCCTATAGAGGGCAGCAGAGTCCGGTGAAAACACTGGTTTTTAAAAAAGTTTATGTTATTATTAATAGTTCCTCTGTACCATCAAAGGAAAGCTGTTGAAAAATAGTAACCAGCTAACTGTAACGAGGTCTGGGATTTTGTGTCCCATTGCACATTTAAAAGCTCCCATCAAAACAGCTTCTCTGGAGCCTGTTTGGTCAGGGAGGATGAAATCAGTTTTTCTGTTATACACACAACATGGTGAGCATTAAGTATTGTGCTACAACAGGCGTAAAAATGCTGAACAAAAAATGCATCCCATACAACTAAACTGTATTCTCAGTTACGTTTGCAAGAGTGTTCATTGTTCAACACACTGACTTACTTGATCCAGGAGATTTTTTTTTCTTTCTCTTTGTCTTTATAAGTGCCCTTTCTCACTGTCCCTTTTCCCTTCTGTTTTTCTTTTCCTTCCTCTCTTTCTTTCTCCCTTTCCTATCCCCCAGTCATGTCTGTCCCATCTGTAACAACTGAAAATAAAATAAATAATAACAACAAAGTTTGATCAAATGGACCAATACGGCAATGCCATGATGATCCATTTGGCAGAATAGATCCATTTGGTATCCTTGTTGGTCGTCAGACAACAATTCTGACGGCTAAAGAACCAAATGGGACAGACAAAAAATAAAAAATAAAAAATAAAAAAAAATAAAAAAAGTAATATGTAATAAATAGTGTTGTGTATATACAGTTGGGTTATTGCACATAGAATTGGTATTGCACAGTGGTGGTCCATAGAGGAAGTGGGAAGAAAAAAAGAAAAATGGGGTGGGGGGGCTGTGTTATCGGTGCATGTATGAGTTCAGGGTGGTTATGGCTTTGGGGAAGAAACTGTTCTTGAGTCTGTGGGTTTTTGTGCTGATGCACCTGCAGTGCTTCCCTGAGGGAAGCAGGCTGAACATGTTGAAGCCAGGGTGGGAGCTGTCCTTGATGATGTTTGATGCTCTGCTGAGGCAGCGGGAGGAATAAATGTCCATCAGGGAGGGGAGAGGGCAGCCGATGATCTTTTGTGCTGTCTTGACCACACTCTGAAGCCTCACTCTATCCGCCTTGGTGCAGCTGCCGTACCATACCGTGATGCAGTAGGTTAGCAGGCTCTCAATGGACAAGCGGTAGAAGGTCAGCAGCAGGTTGGAGATCAGCTTGTACTTCCTGAGGACTCTCAGGAAGTGCAGCCGCTGTTGGGCCTTCTTGGCGACCGCTGAGATGTTGTCTGTCCAGGAGATGTCAGCAGAGATGAGGACACCAAGGAACCGGAAGGTGTGGACCCTCTCCACACACTCCCCGTTGATGTAGAGGGGGGCTAAGTCAGTGCTGTGTCTCCTGAAGTCAACAATGAGCTCTTTGGTTTTCTTAGTGTTCAGTGACAGGTTGTTTTCTGAACACCAGGCTGCTTCAGGACTTCCTCTCTGTAGTCTGCCTCGTCTCCCTCTGAGATGAGTCCGACTCATCTCAAAGTCGGACTCATCCTTACTCATGTAAGCATCCTCTGACACTCACCTTGGTCCAAGCCTGCAAACTGATTCAATTCAAGTCAATTCAATTTTATTTACACAGCGCCAAATCACAACAACAGTCAGCTCAAGGTGCTTTATATTGTAAGGTAGACCCTACATACAGAGAAAAACGCAACAATCATATGACCCCCTATGAGCAAGCACTTTGGCGACAGTGGGAAGGAAAAACTCCCTTTTAACAGGAAGAAACCTCCGGCAGAACCAGGCTCAGGGAGGGGCGGGGCCATCTGCTGCGACCGGTTGGGGTGAGAGAAGGAAGACAGGATAAAGACATGCTGTGGAAGAGAGACAGAGATTAATAACAAGTATGATTCAGCAGAGAGGTCTATTAACACATAGTGAGTGAGGAAGAAACACCCAATGCATCATGGGAATCCCCGGCAGCCTACGTCTATTGCAGCATAACTAAGGGAGGATTCAGCGTCACCTGGTCCAGCCCTAACTATATGCTTTAGCAAAAAGGAAAGTTTGAAGCCTAATCTTGAAAGTAGAGATAGTGTCTGTCTCCTGAATCCAAACTGGAAGCTGGTTCCACAGAAGAGGGGCCTGAAAACTGAAGGCTCTGCCTCCCATTCTACTTTTAAATACTCTAGGAACAACAAGTAAGCCTGCAGAGCGAGAGCGAAGTGCTCTAATAGGGTGATATGGTACTACAAGGTCATTAAGATAAGATGGGGCCTGATTATTTAAGACCTTGTATGTGAGGAGCAGGATTTTGAATTCAATTCTGGATTTAACAGGAAGCCAATGAAGGAAGCCAAAACAGGATCTGCTGCTCTCTTTCTAGTCCCTGTCAGGACTCTTGCTGCAGCATTTTGGATTAACTGAAGGCTTTCAGGGAGTTTTTAGGACATCCTGATAATAATGAATTACAGTAGTCCAGCCTGGAAGTAATAAATGCATGAACTAGTTTTTCAGCATCACTCTGAGACAGGATATTTCTAACTTTAGAGATGTTGCACAAATGGAAGAAAGCAGTCTTACATATTTGTTTAATATGTGCGTTGAAGGACATGTCCTGGTCAAAAATGACTCCAAGGTTCCTCACAGTGTTACTGGAGGCCAAGGTAATGCCATCCAGAGTAAGAATCTGCTTAGATACCATATTTCTAAGATTTTCAGGGCCGAGTACAATAACCTCAGTTTGATCTGAATTAAGAAGCAGAAAGTTAGAACTGATGAAGAGGAGTCTACCTGATCAAGTACTGTGCTTCTGGTGAAAGTCATTAGTGTGATTTCTTAAGACTCTGTTCATTAAAAGCTTGATGGTGAAACACCATTCAAGGCAATTTATAAGGACTGTGGTCAACTGTATCACAAGCAGAACTCAGATCCAAAAGACTTAAAATGGAACAACAGCAATTAATCAGCCACGCCGTAAATGATGCCCTCTGATCATAAAAACACTGAAACAAAAATGTTGAGGAGAGGCTGGAGTGTAGACCACTGTGTATGCTCTTTAATGGTGGTTAAAGGTGGTTCTCAGGTTGATCCTCTTCAATCAACCTTTAAGCTCGAGAGAAAGATCTTAGTTGGTTGCTGTGATGTTTATTTTTGCAATAAGACTCCACCCTGTTCAATTACCCCATTACGTTCCCTTCATAATGTTGGTGAATGCATGGGTTTCAACAAATTTCAACAAATTAAGTCATTATAAGAATGCGACTTTGTTTTCAACTGTAACCTTTGTTATCCAACAATAAAAAAGGGTAGTCTAATTTTCCTTTGAAACTTTGCCAGTTGCCGTGTGAAAGAAATTTTGTCGAGCAAATATTGAAAAAAGATAAATTTAGCAGCTTTCCACATCAAAAGGCGTTCTCTACTTTTTGTAAGTTTGTGACAAGATGCAGCTGAACAAAACCACCTTGACACATCTGAGAGCTTTATCAGAGAGAGCTGCAAAATGGAAGAGTCCACGTTGTAAGAGCTGAGAGACGGCAAAAAGTTACTTTAGTCCCAGGTTAGTCTCTGGTGTAAATAAATCAAGCTTAATCTCATTACATTCTCATAAATTCTAGTTTGAATAGTAGGTTAGATTTGGCAGGTATTTCATGTCCTGACACAACCCAATAGGCTGGTTTGTGTTTCCAGCTGGAACTTAACCTGCTTACCCAACAAATTTGTAACATTTTTGATCATTTGTAACAATTTGTTTAAAAAAAGCTTCCAATATACACACTAAATAATATTGTGAAGGACATTTATTGCAAAAAATGAACAAAAACCTGTCAGTGGATGTAGTGTTAATATTACTCATGAATTGAAAGTGGTGGATTAGCACAGTGTGTTTAAGCAGTAACCACTTTTACCGTACCGTTAGCTCCTTTTCATTTATCAGGTTCTTAGTATGACTTTACATTTCTATGTGGTGGCTGCATGTTTGGAAGCTGTTAGTGTCAGTTTGTTTCAGCTGTGGTGCACTCTCACTTCCTTTTTAGTTTCACTAATGCACATATGTTTTCAAAGAATATTGATTTTCTATAGAAAGGTGGCAGCAGCAGTGTTATGATTTTGTTTGTTGGCTGGTTTGTTTGGTGCAGCGTTGTAAACAGATAGAAGGATTTCAGGGAGAAAAAACTGATCAGGAATATTAAAGAGATGGTGGGATATTTGAATGCCGTAGAAGAATATGAGAGCTCAGGCAGAGCTGTGTTCATTGCAGCATGAAAGCAAAAAAAATTGTTGTGTAGAGAAAATCACGACTATAATCAGCATTATTTTCTCAAACCAAATGGCATATTTGAAAACATAAAAAAAATAATCGGCAACAGGTAAACATTTTTCATTAGCACTTTAATAAATAAATAATAAATAATATAAATAGAAAGTAGCATTAGAACATATTTGAAAACAGGTCAGCATCAGTAAGTTAAATTCCACAAAAGAACTGCTGTCATACTGAGATAGTGTCTGATTTACTCACTGACAGATTAAATAGATTATTTATGAGGTACAGGGACCTACAGGGCACTTAAGCTGACTTTTCTTTTGTTGAGAACTTATACAGTGCTCCATTATTTTCCCAAAGTACAGAGCATACTTAAATATGCGGCCAGTCTCTATCACAGAGGAAAAGGAAAGTGTAAACAATAGTATTTTTCTGTGAAAAAGTAGTTGAACACAATTTCATATAATCTAACATCAAATGTTCCAGCAAACAACTTTAACCAGACTTTCCATGAACAGAAAGAATTCAGAATAAATCTGAATGCCAGTTGTATTGCGACTGAAGAATCAGGTTGGCGTCGGGGTGTTACTTTTTACTGTGGTAACAGTGAAACAGCGTTTCCAGTTTCTCATGAAACTCTGTTGGGTTGATGGGCAATGGATATTGTTCTAAACACCCAGAGCTTTTGGTATCCTATAGGAAAACACATTAACAGAGATTAATGTTAAAAAGTGACATGAATAATTTTAGGTTCATCATAAATTAACAGTCATGATCACTTACCTGAGACAAACCACCCAGGCGGCGTGACAGATTTGAGATAAGCTTTGTACCATGCTCTGTACAGTTGAGTAACTTGATGCCCTCGATAAAATACTGAATGGAAGAGTTCTTTCCAGAGAAACAAAGTAACATTAGTACAAACTTTGGGAATCCTACTTGTAAGTAGCTGTAAGCATGAGCATAAGTATCCTACTTATGCTGTTTAACTCCCAGTATGTAGCTGGTTTAGTCCTACAAGTTATAACACCATAGTAAGTACGTCAGAAGTTGTCAATTTACACAGACATTCGTAAGAAATAAGATTAAATTGGTTTAAACCCACAGACTGAATTTAAAAGTGAACAGTGACACTGTAACATCCCCCAGTTCCTCAATTTAACACTTGTACCACAATTATACTTGATTGTTGAAAGCATACCTCAATTTATACTCTAATGGGGAACTATAATTGAGAAACATGAACATCATATTTGAACTAGTTATGAGACCACACACAGGATAGTGTTTTCTGTGGTCACAAAGCAACAGAGCTGAGTGCTGTTGCTACAACACAATGGCAACAGGACTTTTTAAATGATGAATGCAGTTCATGAAGCAGCTTTCATGCCCAGTTGTGTCCTAAAAAAGTATAAATCCAAAAGTAAGCACTTTTAAAGGATCTTTGTGCTAGTCAGGGTGACTAGATGCCCATCTTTAAGTTAGACTGCACAACATTGTCATTACATGTCTCCCTATCGTACATCTACATGCCCCCCTTTTAACACCCTTCCATGATTAAAAATTAAAGCACTTGGTAATGATAATTCCAACTTACCGAGTCTGGTACGATGTTTAACTGCTGAGAAAACACAGTGAGAAAACAGTGATGAGCCATCATATTCTTGAATCGTTAAACCAGCATTTGTCCTTGTACTGTTTTCCCTCCCAATTAGGTCACATTTCAAGAGTTACAACTTGTTTTACTTTTTTCAGCTAATGACAAGAAAGAAAGTGAATGGGTGCACTTTATAATGATGTGATTCTTTATGTATGGAAAAAAGAGATGAATTAGAAAGAAAGCATCCTCCAGTCAACAAAGCTGCGCATGAACAGCTGAAATTAGTTCAGATGAGATAAGAGTGATGCAAAGAGGAAGTGGTAAAGATGCAGAATAGAGCATGCATGATACAAAATGCATTTGTGAACGTTTTTGAACATTTTTTAGTGATAGTCAAAAAGCATTATGAGTCCATTTGCTTATTCTATATCACATTTAACCTTGTGTGAATTGTAATTTTATATTCTGTTGGTTTTTTTTAATTTGCTATAATTCTGTTCTTTTGTAGAAATATGTAAAAATGATTTATGAATGCAAGCTGTGTTGTTAGTCCACAGAGTGAAATGGAAGCACGGGGCGGTAAAACACCACAGCTAATGACCAGTGTTAGAACAGGACCTGTTGTGCACTGAAATACTTATTACTCATGGTTCAGTATCATTACTCATATGTTTTCTCACAAGTGCAAGAGCAGTGTAATCATATAAATATATAACGAATGGAAATAATGTAGGAAGCAGGAATACAGATAGACATTGTTCAGAAAGAAAGAAAGCAGAGGCCACTAAGGGCTGTCTAACAGGCTTATGAATTTGAACTCTAATCAGTTAAAATGACAAAGAACAGAGAAGTTGGTGAGAAAAGTCATAATTTCAAGCAACACAAGGTGTTAAATGGGAATAAAAATTGTAGGCTTACAGTTTTGTTGGACTTGCTAGAACACTCCTGTCAAAATAGAAACAGAGTTGAAGCAACAGCAGTAACAGACAAGCTAAATGTCAAATAGACGCCGAGCAGCAACATCGGCTACTTTATCAGCCATCTATTCCACACTTCACCCACACAAAGTCATCAGTTTACTTGTAGCTTACACGAGAATGGTGCAGGCGAATCCCTGAGAAGAGGCTTTTGATTCACCAATTTAAAGTGTTACCCCTGGCATACTGAAACCCTACATTACACGTCTATATACCAACCTAAAAATTGAACTTAAAGAAAGAGAAACACTTTGTATAACAAAGTAAGTAATCAGCTAAAGCAGACAGGATTACTTTTGAAAGACACAACAACATCTGACTGCTTTTTAAAAGATGGTTTTGTGCATAATTTTGTTGAATTCCTTTACAGTTCTAAGTACCACCACATAAAAAGAATCCCAGTACTAATTTATCGCTCACTGGTTGGTCAGCTTACCTTCAGCTTTGCAAGCTCATTTTTGGTCTCTAATGGAGCTGAAAAGGATGAAATGACAAAAAGAGCCAGAAGGATTGGGAGCAGCATCCATGAAGAGGTGGAGGTAGAGGATCCAGTCATGATGACAATAATAGATATAGACCTGAGAGCTTACACTGAAATATTCTTTTGCAAATTAGATTTTCAGTCAATATTTTAATTCAAAATAATTGAATAATAGGCTGTATTTTCAAGCTCAGATTAGGTCCCTGCGAAGGTACTGTTAACTGTTTATACAGCTTTATTAGTTTTCTAAAACATCACTAGTCTTGTTGCACGAACCTGAGTTTGTGGATAGGTGATAGCTTGCCACCTTTTTAATACACCGGGCCAACACATTTCCAGACTTTTGGGGAATCCCTCTTGTTTGTCCATTAGTTCATGCTCCCACACAGGTGGCATGTCTGATACAGCATGTTTGTGCTCATGCTAGCCACATATCAGTGAGATCTCACTACTTATGACTGTCGCGGCATTTCCTCACCTCTGTGAAGATCTGGCCGTCACTGTACAGAGGAAAATAAGTCATATGCTTTCTCTTTTGTAGTTTGGTGGCTGTGCACTGAAATCAGGTTTTATCCAGCCAGCAGTTCTGAGACTTGGTGTAAACTTGGTGAAACATGTAACAATGTAGCACAATGATAGAACTTAAAAAAATTTAATTTGATTTTATTTACATAGCCCCAAATCGCCACAGGCTCGTCATATTGTAATAACAATGTATACTTCACTGATCCCTGTGGGGAAATTACTCTCTCTGCCTTTGACCCATTCACTCAGTGAAGCAGTGGGCAGCCACTAAGCAGGCGCACCAGGGAGCAGTGTGTAGGAACGGTACCTTGCTCAGGGGTACCTCAGGGTAGGCATTCAGTGGATTCAAACCCCCGACCTTCTGATTATGGGGCGACCGACTCTACCTACTGAGCTATCCCTGCCCTAGGGATAGACCCTAATATAATACAGAGAAAACCCCAATAATCAGATGACCCCTGATGAGCAAGCACTTGATGACAGTGGAAGCAGAGGGAAGAAAAACTCTGAAGAAACCTCTGGTACAACCGGGATCAGGGACGGGCAGCCAGCTGCAACGGCTGATTGGGGATGTGAGGAGGAAGACAGGACACGATGTGGAAGAGAGCCAGAAATTAATAATAACTAATGATGAAATGCAAAGTGGAGTATGAACACATAATGAGTAAAGAAATGTGAGTGCATCATGGGAAGCCACCAGCAGCTAAGGCCTATTGCAGCATAACTAAGGGAGGATTCAGGGTCACCTGATCTATCTATTTGCTTTATCAAAAGAAAAGTTTTAGGCTTAATCTTGAAGTAGAGATAGTGTCTGTCTCCTGAATCCAAACTGGAAGCTCGTTCTACAGAAGAGGGGCCTGAAAGTTCTACTTTTAAATAATGACCATCTGTAGCGTATTTGAAACGGATTCATCCTTAACCACTGGCCACAGGTAAAAGGCCCCTCAGCCGCACCTTTGTAAACTTAAGCAACCCAGCATCACAGCAAAGTGTGTAATCGTGTAATAGCTCCACCGTGTCCATTTCCAGCTTCGCCACAGCAGAAGCTGTATTACCAGCAGGGGTACATAATATATTTAAAGCCGCGAAGTTGGTAGTGAGCAAAAAACATATGAAGTACATTCCAGCGTCCTTAATTATCAGCTAATCAGCGAACATGTATATGCATGTAAACGTCTTTAAACACTTTCCAGTGATTATTTTCATGTTGGCTTGTAATAAAATATCTCTGCTGTTACTGCAGCTGTAACTTTGCATACATGTCCATGTCATCTTTTGGAGCGTGAAAAGGACACAGTGGACTTTACAGTTCTGTATAGCATAGCAGCACATGCATAGATTCATGCTTTTGTCTAGTTGGCTAAGAATCTTACAATAATAGTATTTTTCTGGGCTAAGTGAATGACCAGTTGTATTATTTCGTTGGCCATTATATGCACAATGCCAGTTACAAGCAACCAGTCTTGGCACAAGCAGCGAAAGCAGATATGACAAAAATTGTGGAGATGAGACATGAAATGAGAAGAGAAATTCTCCCTGTGTCAGATAAAGTTGGGTGAAGAAATATTGATTTTCATGTAATTACTTGTACTATTGGAAACTGTAAAGTTTGACCTTTTATTATGAAAATAAACATTGGCATTTAAAAGTCAAAGTCAAAATCACCCAAGAAAAGCTTAATAATCTTTCCTGTCGTGTTTGGGTCAAATCTGACTGATTTACAACTTAAAACACTCATAAATATTGTGCTTTACATCTGATTGCCTCAAGACCTTCTGATATCCTCCACACTATGCACCTGAACATATAAAAGTGATGATCACCTCTTTCACTGAATTTTGAGTGTTTTAATCAACCTTGTTACACCTGTGGTGTTCCCGGTGAAAAGTGACCACCATAGGAAATGAATGGGAATCCACTCACTCACTTACTCACTCACTTACTGACTGAACGACCCACTGACTGAATTTGGTGGTGAAAAATGTTTTCGTGCTAATTTAAGAGCAGTTAAATCAGACCGGTCAATCTTGACAGGGAACACTAAAGTAAGGGGCGGGAGGTGAACACGACCGGAGGGGTAATCTGTGCTTCTCTTTTTACCGTTGGTCCTGCAACATCTGACTGTGAGAAAAGGGGGATGGAGAATACACTGCAGTGGAAGAGTGGGTGAAACAGAAGACTCTGACTTACTTAACATTCTCTTATTAATTGAAAATAAAAGCCTTTCAGAACATTAACTCTGTGTTTTATGTGACAGAAAGAAATTAAGGCAAACATCTCTAATTTGCACGTCTTCACCCAAGCCATGCAAATGATCAGTTGCACTGATTCTGGAACAGCATTCATTATGATGTTGGTGGAAGAACATTACATGGGAATATCAGGAACTGAAAACAAGCAGTACATGACAAAGTTTTCAAAGTTCACTTGAAGTGTTCAGTATAAAGTGTATTTTACCCAGCTGTAGTGAAGGGTTGCTGCTGTGGTGAAGACAGATATTAGCAAAGATATTACTAAAGTGTCACTGTAAAGTTTCAAGATTAGCTTTATGAACCATCCCCATCCTTGCATTTTGAAACTAGACACTTCGCTCTGTTCAGCTTACCATTTGCCAGTCACATCAGCTTTTGACATATCGTACCTTTGAACATGTTAAAGTAGTTAAAATAAGAAATAAACACAAGAGAATAAATGATTCTATTAAAATAAACACTAAATAAACATTGATGTTTTTGTAAAAACAAGTTTTGAGGAGTGATTTAAAAGCATAAAGCTTGCTAACTGCAGCTGCTCTATCGCTTTTGCAATGAGGCGGGCTGAGGGAACAGTTAGGAGAGATGGGATTAGGTCAAAGTCATAAATAAAAGTTCAAATCAGTTTGGTATCCTAAACTGATTTTAACTGGTTTTGGTATCTGGTAGCCAGTGTAGCGTAGCAAGGGTAGGAGGGATATGCAGTCTTTGATAAAAGTTTTGAACAGACTGGAGGGACATGAGGGAAATATTCCTCTTCCATACTGGTCGATTGCTTGTCATCTTTATTTTAGTCATTAGACACCATCTTGCTCAATTATTCCATTACATTCCCCTGGAATTACCAACCTAGTTAATGTTGGTGTCAATGTGGGTGCAAACCTCACACAGAATTCCACTGATGAATTAAAATGATAAAAATGTGGCTTTGTTTTCCTCTGCAAAACTAATTTTGCTTTGAAGGTTTGCAAGCTGCCTTGTGAAAGAAAGAAGACAAAAAGTTAAAAGATCATTTTCTTAAAGAAGTGATAAACAAAACAAAATCTAGCGCATATTCACATTAAAAGTCTAACTTATTGTTAGTTTGTGACGCAGATGAACTCAGCAGCGATTCTTAGAAAGTAAAACCACCTCGCCACATCTGAGACGTGCTGCTTTATCAGAGGGATACGAAATGGAAGAGTTGAGGAAGTAAGGGTGCACAGAGGTGCACGTCGCTTTAGTATCGAGCTAGTTTCCAGTATAAATGAATTAAACTTATTATAATTTTATACTCGTAAATCTCCGTTTGAACTGATTTGTGTTATGTAATTCATTTTGCTTTGCTAAATGATCTCATATGTTTAAAAAACAAAACAAACTACAAAGAAGAAGCAGAACACTTTTTCATCTTCATTCCACCAACATGTTTTAAAAAGGGTTCCTTGTAAAGTTTTGTGTATCTACACCATTTTGCTGCATGATGTCGGCCCACCCTTTGCAGCTATAACAGCTTCCTCTGGCAAGACATTCAACAAGGTTTAGGTGTATATTTATGTTGTAGCTGTGGGTGTTTGGACTTTTAAAGCACTTTTAAGAAAGTTAATGTACAATTTTAGAGAACGACTGGATGGTTCGAGTAACAGTATAATTTTAGCACTTACAGATCCGACAGTGAGTGGTTCCCGTTACTCATCCAGTCTGAGAAAGCACTGGTTAAAGTGTTTATGTATTTATTGATTTATTTTAAGTAATTGTGTTTTATGTATATTATGGTTTTATATTTTTACAAATGCTTATTTATCTACATATATAGATATATATTTAATGGTTTATACCTTGTGTTGGGGTGTTGTGTGTGTGTTTCTGTCTTGTTTTTATGGACATGAAGTCTGCCAATAAAGATTGAATTGAATTGAATTGAATTATGGACCTTGCCGGCCTGACAGGTCTTTAACATGGAAGCATCACTTTAACCAGCTATGCTAGCTGATTATAGGTCACTCTCCAACCTTCCTTTTTTCTTCAAAGATTCTTAAAATATCAGGTTTATTTGGTTTATTTAAAGCAGGGGTCTCAAGCTTAAATGAGCTGTGGGCCACTTTAGTGTTCAGTAGTACAAAAAAAACAAAAACAAATGAGAAAAACACAAATATTTCCGAAAATGTAATGTTTTGTTGTTTTTTAAAATTTCAAATATTGTATAACAAGATTTTTTTTTTCTCTCACTCTTAACTAACTGAAGCCTTTCATTGAACTACCAGTTAAACACATTGGCACTCTTTTTCTGTCCGGAGGCGTGGCAGCACCTCTGCTATGATTTTGTTCCTATTTGACGAAATTAAATGCAGACATAAGTGTACACATTAGTTTTTGACTGCTAGTGAAAATTGTTTCGCTCTCTCACACGTCTGTACTCTCTGCTCTAGTTTGAGACCCCTTCTTCTCCTCGTTAGTAAAGAGTTGTAATCAAATGCACATACTGAGACTTTAAAGACAAACTTCAGCTCTCAGCTTTACTTATTGCTTTTGCAATAGGAGTTGGAAAATTCAAATACAATTTCCATAACTGAACTTGTTTTTGCTTTTTTGTGATTTTAATAAATAAATCACCCTGTCTAATGTTTCTTTAACTTTATGGATGTTTTCTTCTTTAGGGACTTGATGAGAACTCAGGCCATATTTATATACATTTACATTTACAGCAGTAGTTGGACTCGTGGATGTAACAATGAGTTTTGTTTCTGATTCACCAATAGTCATGTTTTCTATTGTAAACGTCTTTGTAAATCTTTGATTTGTGGAGCCTTTCATTCAGACCAAAGTTCACTCTAAATGTTCTGTAAGACGTTTTCATCTGAGGTTGCTGATATAAGAAAGGCCACCAAAAACACCAGGACACAAACTTGTCAAGGGGTCATCAAAATTATTTATCATGTTGTAGAAACGCGTTGTAAACAATCCGATGAGTGACTCACACCTCGTTTGTCAGCTCACTGAGGTTAACCACTCTGCAAATATGAAAGTGTTACTAAATAAACACAGAAGGATGTGAAATGAGTAAGAGGCAGTCGGCATTCTCTGTTTAGACATTTTGGGGAAAATACTTGTTTCACTTCTTGCCCAGATAGTATCAGACCTGTTCATCTCAGTAGGTGATGTCCATCAGAGGAGGTGGGGTTTGTGTTACTTCACCAGTAAGCGGATCCACAGTGGAAGTGGCAAACACAAAGCAGAGTTGCCCTTTCTGCTGTGGTTTGGCAGCAGAAATACGAGGCCCTTACTCTGCGATTACTGCTGATGAAATTTCAATATTTTACACTTGTTTCAATAACATTTCACAAACTCAAGAAATGTATTATAAACACACACATATATATTTGGAGCATTCGTTGTGGTGGTAATGGGAATGCTGTACCTTGATATAATAACTGACATCCTTTTCCGAACACAAGGAGCCCAGGCTCCTGAGACCTTTAAGCTTTATCACGTATTCTGACATCATCAAGTTGCCCAGCAACTACCTACCACAGGCTTTAGTGACCCATTTCTAGCATTCAAACACCTTAAAAAACATTTTATCAGTTTAATCCCATGAAGATATCATCACATTTACTTCCACAGAACTTGAATATTGAATCTTATGACATAACTTTACCCAGCAAACAGAGCAGGACATGTACTGTTATAGTTAACATTTAATGGTCTTTTTGTCTTTCCACCATCCATTTAATTTTAAATTCTTACGAGGCATCTTGGATTTTTACTTCCTATTTGGAAATTCAAACGTTTGGAATGTAAAGAGAACACACCATGATAATTTGCGTGATCCTCTCTGAAATGGCAGCAACAGATAAAAACGACAAAAAACCCCAAAACTCTAATTTACAAATCCTGGAATTACCTCACATTTGACTTTGAGATAAAGGAGATTAGTAAAAAAAGTAAAAAAAAACAAAACAAAAAAAAACCTACTTAGATTTTTACACATCTGGCATCAAAAACGTGCTTTTGGCGTGTGTGTGGTCATCAACATGTAATCCATTTTTTTTCTGGCTGCAGGACATTAGAATATACCAACACAGCTTTCTAGGGGAACAACCTCACACCATCTCTGAGTATGTTTGTGGTTTGGGGTTTCTTTTGTGCCTCGAGGTCCGGGAAACTTTGAAGTATGAAACTATGAAGATAATCTGAGGCCATCTGTCCAAAGTTTCAAAAGCTGAGTGCACGCTAACCCTTTCCTCAGAAAAACATTGAAAGCTAAAAAGTATTTGCTGAATGGAGGAGTTGATTTTCTATGTGATTTTGTGATTTTCACCTTTATCTATGGCTGATGAAAGTAAAATAAAAATATATTCTGCAAAAATGTGATGTAGCCGACTCACTAAACTGATAAATACTATATCACATCGGTAGGACATTCATAACATAGAAGGCTACAACAATAAATTATTTCTTAATGAACTATTTTTGTTTATAGCAAAGCGTAATATACAAATCTGTACTTGCCTCCTTGGGCTGTGTTTGAACTGTGTGAGCTGTTGTGGAGTGCTGTTTGGTTCATTTTCCTAAGCACACTTCCGGTTGTGGTCCATCCGCTCCACTGGAGCACAAACTTGGGTTCATCAGGACCCTGCACCACCGGGCAGAAAAAAAGGCAAAAGGGAACAAAAGTAGTAAAAACACAAAAATAAAGAAAGGAAGAAGACATCAACCACGGAGAAACAGAACCAGTAAGTTTGCCAGAGAAACTCCAAACATAACGTCTGAGCGCACCCCAGATCCAGAAACACCTTCAGACAAAAAAACTGGTTCAGCCAAAGAAGAAAACACTTTAACACAAGCTAAAGAACATCTGTCATGGTTCACCCCTCCTGCCAGGGCAGCGCCTTCTGCTGACTCATCATCCAACCTGTACTTAAGACCTCGGCGGCGTACTGTTCCTCGCTGGATCGTTGTACTTACCTCAGTTGGTGCAGCCTGGCTCTTCCCTTGTCTGGTTTTCTTCTAACAGCTGTTTCTCCGTCTCCTTGTACAGATCTCCATGGACCCTTGCCTGTTTTCCTTGGACCCTTCTTGGATTTGTGTGAGTGAGTCTCTGCGTGGAGTGGATGAAGTGTGCTTTTGCCACAGACCGGACGAAGAACCTGGAGCCCCCTTCCCCAGATCACTGTAAATGTATATATTTCACTTGGTGTTGATATAAAGTTCCCCTTTTGATTGCACACTTTGAGTCATGGCTCATCCAACACAAAAGCATCATATCTGACAAAAACACTTAAAGGTTTGCGTTATTTCCTGTGTTTACTTTTACTAATATCTCTCTCTGTGTTAATAATGTCTGCTATACTATCGCTAATGGGAGACACAACACATTTCCTTCTGAAATATCTCCGTGCCAGCAGTAGTGGGCCTGCTGTTACTTTTAAACAAATATTTAACTGCATGTATCTGACTGCTTTGAAGCGGTTAAGTTGAATTATGTTGTACATCAAATTATGTGTGCCCAGACTTCTGTTTTTATTTTTTATTTTTATATTTTTTTCTATTTTATTCTATTTTTATATAAGCTGTTACATGTGAATATAGATAGCACCAATATCATGTCTTTATGATGAGCCTCTGAGATTAAAGTAACCTTTTAGTATTTATTTAAATTGAAGACGTTACTGTGAATGATGTGAACCAAACTCTGTATCAGGCTCTATTCATGCTTTGCTCCACATGGTTTCCACAGCCTGCACTGTTCTCCCTGCCTCAGCTGTCTTTCTGAGGGTCTTTGACTTTAGAAAACAATGTTAGGAAAAATTGGCTCTGTTTTTGGCAGGTTTCAAGAAACTTAACTTGAAATGACACAACTGCAGAACTGATCCAGTATGGCTTTATAATGATGCAAATCGTAAGAGACAAATTGTACAGGACTGTACGACATGTGCTGCGTTGGCTGGCAGAGAGATATCTGCAAAGTTCCTGGACTAATTAGCAACTGGTAATAATCGTTGCTAAGGACTGGAAGATGGAGACTTGTGGAAGCAAAGTCACCAGTCAAGGATACGTGGTTAGAATTGTCTCCTAACTGGGTGAGTTAGAAGAAAAATAATGAAAAGGCTAATTGCAGCGCTTAAGATAGCTCATCCTTCTCAGCACTTTGGTGTGTGATGATAAACCTCAGAAACTATACTGTATTTTGATGATAGGTCATAAAGTTCATTCTGCTCACAAACTAATCTAACCAATGCAATAACACCAGGGACGGTCATCTGCTCACAGTGCTTATTTCACCCCAGCATGTTGAAGGATAACACCTGTGGGTTTGATTTTTATTTGGGATTAGTAGAATCTGTAGTTTTTTGCTAATTGAATAATTAATTAGAAACCTGCAGACATATCTCTGTGAAGGTTCTCAGTCATCCAGGTCATCGTAGTCAAAGGAGTTTGCAAAGAAAAGCGTCTGGACTTCTTTAAGTTGCTTGAAGACGTTTCACCTCTCATCCGAGAAGCTTCTTCAGTTCTAAGGTCAAATGGCCGAGAGTCCCAGATTTAGATTTAGATTTAGATTTAGTCCCAGAAAAGAAGATCAGACACCAGCGAGGGAGGATAAGAAAGACAGACGCAACAACGTTGTCATCCCCTATGTAGCCGGTGTATCAGAGAAACTCAGGAGAGTTTTCTCCAAGCACGACATCCCAGTGTACTTCAGACCCAGCAACACACTCAGACACAAACTGGTTCACCCGAAAGACAAAACTCCAAAACACAGACTTAACAACGTGGTGTATGCTGTACAGTGCAGCGAGGAATGCCCAGACCTCTACATTGGAGAGACCAAACAGCCACTTCACAAGCGCATGGCACAACATAGAAGAGCCACCTCCACAAGACTCAGCAGTCCATCTGCATCTAAAGGTCAAAGGTCACTCTTTCGAGGATGCCAATGTTCACATTTTGGACAGAGAGGACAGATGGTTTGAAAGAGGAGTGAAAGAGGCCATCTATGTCCACTGTGAGCGACCATCTTTGAACAGAGGCGGTGGTCTACGACACCAACTGTCTGCCATCTATAATCCAGTTTTGAGTTCCCTCCCCAGACGCCTTAACGCCCACTCACATCCTGGGCCATCTGACCTCAGGAATTCACATGACAAGGTGGGGCCAGGTTTCACAATGGGCTCACCCGAAACCCTGGCTGATTAGGTCCCACACCCGCTTTCACACCTGGGCGCATGTGATTAGAGGATCACCAGGGGGTCCTTTGTCCCTCCTTGGGGGGAAACTCCCACTGGGTTTAAATCTGGGACTCTCGGCCATTTGACCTTAGAACTGAAGAAGCTTCTCGGATGAGAGGTGAAACGTCTTCAAGCAACTTAAAGAAGTCCAGACGCTTTTCTTTGCAAACTCCTTTGACTGCAGACATATCAGTGTAACAGAATGTGCGATGGCAGATGGAGACACAATAAATGGCGCCTGATATCGGTCACCACCACCAGTTTTGACTGCTTAGATGGATGCACATTCTCATATATAACTCTGTGAAATACTGGGAGAGGTTACTCTCTTCTGGGAAGTTGGCTGCAGCTATGCAGCTTTCTGAACCACATGCATGCGAATATTTAATCATCAAATGTTTCATTGTTTCACTGTTGTTTACACATTCATCTGGTGTCTTTGTGTCTTTTCTTGACCAGTCTTATTCCCTAAGTTCATTCATGTGCCTGCATTTTCCTATTTAGATATGGTTCTCATTGTTTTGGTAATTACTTGTCTCTAGTGTCTTGCGAGTCTTTGCCAGGCCAACAGAGCACCTTTGGGATATAGTGGAACATGAGATATATGGAGCCAATAACTAGCAACAGCTGTGACGATGATGCATGACCAATGGGTGCACTGTGGTAATAAAGGGATGTTGCTTACAGCGAATTCTAAGTGATCCAGATGTCACAGCAGAAATCGAGACTTGTTCAGACCTGCATTGCACGAACCTTTGACAAGTGAGAGAATGAGAATATTTCTTCAAGTATATCTCAGTGACTACTGACTGTATCTCACACATATCGTTTCCATTTGGCAAGACCAAATACATCGTTGTTTTTAACCAGCGCTATCCACATTTTATCTCTCAATTCAGGTTGTTAATTTGTGAGTTTTTATGTAGATCAATGTCACACTTATTAATTATTTTCCATCCATTTGAGCCTGTCCAGCTTCCAGATTTATGAATGCATATATAACACTGTAATCTAGGATATTTGTATTGGATTTTAGATTTTGATGAATTAAAGCATGTCAATAAATGATATGTGTCTGACCCTTGATGTGACAGGTTTCCACAGTGGCCCTTAGTAATACAGAGTTTGACTCACCTGCTTAAACATTTGAAGACTTTTGGATAAGGTTGTTTTTTTTGTTTGTCTCATTTGCTCAGAGGTTGTGGTTTAAATGACACCTCATTAAATGTCATCATTCATTCTGGCAGTATAGAGTAGATTCATGATAACGAACCTACTTCCGTTCACTGAATTTCAATCTTCTCTCCATTTCTTTTTTGTTTCTCTGGAGGCCTGACTTGTTCCATGATTTGAGCTTCCATGGAACATCGCAGAAAAACCTGTCAGTCAATCTGAAAAGTGAGAAAGGTCTTTATTTCTCAGTTCTGAAATGTTGACTAATTTATTGGTGGAAAGGGATCTGTGTGGCCTGACCAACGTGATGATGGCGATAGGGAGAGAGAAGAGCCGCTGGGCTGTCTTATCTTGTTTGGTTTGAATGCAGAAGCACAAGGTTTTCCACCAGTCTGTTTATGAAAGTGAAAAATCACAATGTTTCTCTGAACAATCCACAATTCAGTGAATTCTTTTCACAAGAACAATGTTTCTCAAAATGTTTGCACTTCTTGAGGTTTTAGGTTTTTTTACTGCCTTCTTTGTGTCTCTCAGTAGTTGTACATACATTAATAACTAAACTCAGATATCTGAGGGCTGCGAGGTGTTCCTAATGAAACGCTTTGATTTTAGTGATGTCACTGAGTTAAAGTATGTTCCGGGTTTAGATGCATATAATTTTCCATAATCTTATCAGGAACTACTCTTGTTGACTTGAATGAGAAGCAGTGCAGCTTATCTTATCGCTGCTCTTTCTATGAGTGTAATGGGACAGCCTCACTGCTGAACTTGCAGTAAAGACCGTTGATGATGTGGAATCTTAAGATTCCCCTTTTCAGTGTGTAACTTATCCAGCTGGGGGAGTTCCAGTGTGAGACATCACAGGGTTGATACTAAAAATGAATATGTATACATTTGAAAAGATAAATATGTGTACAATATATATAAATAAATAAATAATTTTAAAAAAAATCCCCGCTCGCCCCTACGGGCGGTCAACCCTTCAAGCGCGGGTCCTCTACCAGAGGCCTGGGAGCTTGAGGGTCCTGCGCAGTATCTTAGCTGTTCCTAGGACTGCGCTCTTCTGGACAGAGATCTCCGATGTTGTATATATAAATATATATATTCAGTGCAAAAAGGCACTAATCGTCATGACATAAGCAATCCTGCCACTTTAATATCAAATTAATATCAGCTGGTTCAGTCCCACCCAGTGTCTCATTACGCACGTGTATCACAAGAAACATCTTACGATGGGTAAAACCAATGAGCTCTCTCACAGCCTTGCTGTTGTAAAACATACTGATTGCATTGGTTACAGAAGAATTTTTAAACTACTGAAGGTTCCAATGAGCACTGTTGGAGCCATAATCTGAAAGTATAAAGAATAGCATTCAACATCATAAACCGGCCACACCCAGGTGCTCCCTGTACGATTTCACACAGGAGTGAAAAGAATTATCAGAAGAGCTGTACACGAGCCAGGGAACACTTGTGGAGAACCAAAAACAGACCTGGAATCAGCAGGTGCAATTGTTTCAAGTTTAAGTGGGCACTGGGGACACCTGTCAGAGGCCCTGGATCAGGAGATCTTCAACTCCCAATTTGTCAGCATTCAGAGGGAGGCTGGTACACTGAGTCAGAATGGACAATGTTCTGCACCTCCATAGCCGAGGCTGGTGCAAGGAGCTGCGGCCCCAAGAAAGTTGGTGCCTGTCGTGGTCGTAGTTCCAGAAGGAGGAGTCCAATCGGACTTGGTTAGCGATCAGGTGGTGGCTCCAGCTTGCGATGGAGCAGTTCACAGGTGAGTGTGAAAAGGCGGGAATGAGAATCACCATCTCCAAATCTGTGGCCATGGTCCTCAGCTGGAGTGTTTGAGCTCCACCTTTTTCTCAGCTGGAAAACGGTGGAGTGCCCCCTCCAAGTCATTGCCTTCAAGTGGAGAAGTTTAAGTATCTCAGGGTCTTGTTCATGGGTAAGCAGAGAGAGGAATGATTGATTGACAGGACTGGTGCCACAGCTGCAGTCACGTGGACGCTGACCAGTCATCACGGTGAAGAGAAAGCTGAGTGGAAAAGCAAAGATCTTTTCTTCGGGCAGTTGCATTTGGATCACCTAAATCCATGACAGCCGTTCAGGCAATAATGCCAGGACTGAGAAACAAACCATCCTTACAACGTTACAACGTAACAAGAATGTAAAACAAATGTGTTGTTTGAGCTAGAGACTGCACTTGTGACAATGTATAATATAAATAATGTAACTAAGTCATGGGAAGCTTAAACTTAGTTTCAGAATAATTAAATCTGATACTTTGTTTCATTGTAAGTTTAAAATTTTAAATTGTGTAAGAAATAAATAAAAAATTTAAATTTGATAATAATTTAAAAGTTATTAAATTACACCAGTTAGAATAGTGGCAACATGCTTGTTTGTTGTTCCGCAGAACAGTGTCAGGTATGTTGGCTGATATACTTTTTTTTTTTACATTTGAAAATAAAGGTTGGGCTGGTTTTAGCTGCATTACAAAAAGTGTTTTTAATTGTTATTTTTGAACCATGACAGTCTTTAAATCCTTAAAGGATGATAAAACCTAAAGCAAAATTAAAAATAGTAAGCTACCACAAATAGTTTTTTAATTTTGTTGAACTTGAAATGTTTGTCAGTGAATAAACATTTAGTTTTGCTCACTCAGAAAAATCAAGTTATTCTCAGTACTGTTTACTCACAATGAATAAGTTGCCCTAACTTAGTTATTTTAAGTTTACCTTTTAAGCTTTACTTTTGGTATAATTTTTTCTCCCAAATTAGATTTTGCAGTGTATGTTTGCTCACCACTCAAGACTCTGTAGAAAGAGCATGTTGAAGCGCGTGGCAAAAGCACACTTCATGTGACTGAAGGAAGGATGAACAGAAAATACAGAGACATTCTTGATAAAAAAAAAATCTGCTGCCATCTACCAGGATGATGAAGATGAAACAAGGACATTTCAGCAAAATTATGACCCAACACAGCCAGGAAAACTCTTAAATGGTTTCAGAGAAATAAAAAATAAAGCTGCTAGAATGGCCCAGGCAATCACCTGACCTGAATCCAACTGAAACTCTATAAAAAGAACAACAAAAAAAAGTTTCCACTCTCGCACCTGCAGGTGATTCGGGTCCTCTACCAGAGGCCTGGGAGCTTGAGGGTCCTGCGCAGTATCTTAGCTGTTCCCAGGACTGCGCTCTTCTGGACAGAGATGTCCGATGTTGTTCCCGGGATCTGCTGGAGCCACTCGCCTAACTTGGGAGTCACTGCACCTAGTGCTCCGATTACCACGGGGACCACCGTTACCTTCACCCTCCACATTTTTTTGAGCTCTTCTCTGAGCCCTTGGTACTTTTCCAGCTTCTCGTGTTCCTTCTTTCTGATGTTACTGTCATTCAGTATCATTATAACTTTCACTACGGACATCTTCTTCTGTTTGTCTACCACCACTATGTCCGGTTGGTCATCCATCAACCATTTTGTCCGTCTGTATCTGGAAGTCCCACGGGATCTTAGCTGGGTTATTCTCTACTGTTCCGTTATTGGAGGTTATGGGTGTGTGACAAAGTGGGTGAGAACACCATTTGTCCATATGTAACCCTGGTTAACATAGTTGTCAATAAACAAAAGCCTGTTAGTAAAAACAGTCATAAGAAACATATTACAGGTGATAAATAGAACATAATGGTTAAGGAAATTCATTAAAAACATCAGCAATGATATAATTCATGGTATAAGATTTCATTTGTGTTTAAAAACATGTTAAAAGGTTAAAAAACTTGCTAATTTATGGTGTTTTTATGTTAATTAAGGTAAAATGGCTAAAATATGTGTTCAGACTCTTATTGTGAAAGGGTACGCTGCAGCGTGACTCCTGTGATAGCCACACCCAAGCGGGTTGTTCCTTCTTTTTGATGCTGGAGAGGGAGAAATGCAGATAGTCGTTGCAGAGCTGCTGCCTAAACGAGTGAAAAATATTAAAAAACAAGTCAGAAGTCTACATAAAGCCATTGTTGTACTCTGGAGAATATATTTTTGTTTTTCCGACCTGTCTTTGCCTTGGTGACGTTGTGAACGTAACCGAACGGGACTTGGTGAGTTCAGAAATTGTATTTTATTTCATGCAAGAAATGTTTTGTTGTATTATATTGCTCATTTCATGCAAATGGAAAGTCAAGGTAGCAGATTTATGCTGTTTTATGTTAAAAACGGTGGATTGGTGCTTGACCAACACACAGGCTGCAGTTCAAAGGCCTTTGACGGTATTTCAGCGCGCCATATTGGCGTCACCTCATTTAAGACTGAATAAGCTGGAAAAAACGGACTTTACTGTTATTTAAGGGCTACCCGTGTGTTATTTTCAAATGTTTATGTATATTGCTTTGTTGTTATGGTAGGCCATTAAGGTTTGGATCGGAAATGCCGAGCTAGAATCGGAGTTTGATCCGCTGAGCGAGAAACAAGATGGCGAGCCACCCAGGGACCCATTGAACTGTACCGAGCAGGAAAAAGGAAAACCGCCCCTGCTGGACGTTGAACTCTTTCACTAAAAACTGGTAGGATTAATCCATACACCTCTGCAAAAGAACAGTGGACTTTCAAAGCACTGGATAATCGTTCAGAGCAATTCCAGGATTTATAGTTAAAGGACACAGAGACAATTTTCTTTTGTTTATTTGTTTGTTTAAGGGATTTGTTCAGCCTTTTGCTGAATTGTTTTCAGTTTTTACATGTTTTGTAATTTATTTTGGACAACCAATTTTAATGCTGTAATGGTGTTAATGGAAATGTAAATAATTTTGTTGGGTTAAAACAAAATAAGAACTGGTTGAAATGTACAGGTGAACTTAGACCAAGATTAAATTAAATCTTGGGCTTAAAAGAACTAAGCTTGATTTAAATAACACAGTGTTAATTCAAATAGGTCAAAGGATAAACTTGAACTTAGAACTTGAAATGAATAAAACAATAACCTAGGTTGAAAATAACATCCTTTTAAAGCCAAATAAAAGGCTTTGAAATAAATAGGATAAATTAACAGAAATTACTGAACTAAAAGGGAAAGAAAATATCTTGTTTTCCTTAAATGTGAATTTGAATGTTTTATGTAATGTGTCTATAACTGTCTATTATCTCTGTCTTTTCCAAAATAATAAGCCGGCAATTTAAACGTATTTTCTGGTCTGTGGTCTTTATCACACACTACACTCATTACTACTCTAGTAGCCGAACCTAACTGGTCCTAGCATACTGTAACGACTCCAGAAGTGTTACAGAAGTGGCGAGCCAGCCAGGAGTAGTAATTGATTCCTCAAGGTTGTTTTCCTGACCCAGACCTCAAAAATAGGCCAAGTCCGCAAAATGGAAATAGTTGACAGAGAGAATGTTAAAATCCCAAACTCAGTTATTGTTAGTGGGATTACAGGCACAGACGCTGATGAAGCTTTAAAAGACTTTTTAAACAGATATGGTCGAACAGCAAGAACCCTTAAGATAGATGATCCCAAGTCTTCTTACCACAGAAATGTTATTGTGGAGTATGAGAGTGGAGCTGCTCTGTCAACACTTGAACCCTTACTACCTTACGCACTTGAATGTCCGAATGAAGTCACTTATCAGATACGAGCCCTGTCACCTGAGTACATCGCAGCTGTTACCAACGTCGCCACCAACAGTTTTTTCAATGAACTGCAAAGCATTGCTAAACTTAGTGGCAAATCTTTGAAGCTGTTCTACATGAACACCTTTCCCAATGTGCTCAATCAGTCACACACAGCACAGAAGCTCCTACCCCAGACGCACAAAGTGAACCAACAACTCAGGTACAGGCAAGTGATCAACCCATCCAAAGTGAAACTTCAGAACCAATCAAAGCTAACGAACGCGTCAGCGATTCTGAGTCAGTCAACCAGACACAACCAGATCTACAAACTACCATTCCACAGAGCTTTATAACACACCCTGAGGTGCAAAGGGTTGTAGTAGAGCACATTGTGCGGTGAAGCTCTTGTCTCACCAGTGAACGCCTCCTTCCGCCTCAAAAAATTTTTCAGGCAGACTGCCCTGTCCTAGTCATGAGGTGGACTTTGATACATGGCGCCACAGTGTAGAGCTCCTACTTCAAGATCCCAATCTGTCTGACTTGCAACGCCATGGAAAATCTTAGACAGTCTTGTACCGCCTGCTGCCAACGTGGTGAAACCTCTGGGCCCTGAAGCCTTGCCTTCAGCTTATCTTGAACTACTCAATTCAGCTTTTGGCACTGTGGAGGATGGCGATGAGCTTTTCGCCAAATTCCTCAACACATTGCAAGATGCAGGTGAAAAGCCTTCACACTACCTCCATCGCTTGCAAACAGCTCTCTCAGAAGCTCTGAAAAGAGGTGGTGTCTTAGCTGGTGAAGCAGACCGACACCTTCTGCGCCAATTCTGTCGGGGTGTTGGGATAATGCCTTGTTAACAGATCTTCAGCTCGAAAGGAAAAAGACAAACCCCTCATTCACCGAGCTGCTGCTACAGTTGAGAGTAGAAGAGGACAAGCATACTGCAAAAGAAAGCCGAATGAAGAAACATTTTGCTGCCACCAGACCAAAAGTAGCCTCTCACTCTATTGCTGCAAATGCTGACTTTCCTGCGCTCACCATGCAAAGCGATCTCACTGAAATGCGAACACAAATAACTGCGCTGCAGAGTGAACTGACAAGATTGAAACCCCAGAGAGTAGACCCACCAGTAGATGCTCAAAAAGATCTGGTCACAGAACTAAAGGCACAAATCAGTCAGCTCCAAAGCCATCTCGCAACATTAACCCCGAACCCTCCTAGGAAAAAGTCTAACCCTCCAAAAGCTAATGCTAAGACCAACTCCAAAGTACCAGAACAACCCCCCTTGACATCCCAAGCTGCAAAGAGTAGGCCCAAGCCTGGATACTGCTTCCAGTGTGGCGAAGACGGCCATATTGCCTCTGTGTGCCCAAATGACCCAAACCCGTCTTTAGTCACTGACAAAAGGAAACAGTTGAAAGAAAAACAGTTACTGTGGGATAGACAAAACAAGCAAACACAGCCTTTAAACTAAAGGGAGCCCTCATTGTGGGACAAATGGGTGCTACGGATAAAACCAGTCCCACCGAACCTTCACATAAGCCCAAAAAACGATTCTCAAACAGTAAATCAGCCAATGTGAAACTACCCAAAGGTCTAATTGGAGCTAAGTACACTGCTCAAGTAAAAATCAATGATCAAGCTTGCAACTGCCTTCTTGATACCGGATCGCAAGTGACCACAGTGTCCCGGTCGTTCTATGAAAAGAATCTTGCAGACCTTGAAATCCATCCAATACAGGACCTGCTAGAAGTCGAAGCTGCAAATGGTCAGAATGTCCCATATTCAGGCTATATTTGTGTCGACATTACCTTTCCAAAGAGCTGTTTTGGTACTGAACTTACTGTGTCTTCTCTTGCATTAATTGTTCCAGACACACGCCTAGTGTTCAGTCTTCTCTCTTAATTGGCACTAACACTCTTGACCTTGTCTTTGAAAGCCTCTCCTTGGCTGATACAGACCTCAGTATCCTGCCTTATGGTTATAGAGTAGTACTGAGCGTGTTACAACAAAGACACAAGCAAAAAGAGGACGACAGCCTTGGTCTTGTCACTCTGTCAGGAAGGAGCCTGAAGTCATTCCTGCAGGCCAAAGTCGAGTCTTAGAGGGTTTGGTGCACGCAAAAAAACTGAACACTCAGGCAGGTGGGTAGTGGTCGAGACCCCTCTACATCCTCCTTGCCAGGTGGTGTCTTGGTCACCAACTGTCTACTTACCCTTGCTGAGAAACCCTCACAAAAGCTTCCAGTGGTCCTGCGAAATGAAAGTAAGCATGACATAGTTATCCCTGCGAAAAGTGTCATTGCTGAAATGCATGCTATTCAAGAGATCATACCAAACAGTCAGATCACAGAGCAGTCTAAACAGACTCCCAGCTCAAACCCTGCTGAGCTTAACCTTAACTTTGCTGATTCTCCAGTCCCTGCTGAATGGAAAGAACGAATCACACAAAAGTTAAGTGCTATGTCGGAGGTTTTCGCACTACACGATACAGACTTTGGTTGCACTAACAAAGTGAAGCACCAAATCAAACTGAGCGATGAAACCCCTTTAAACACAGACCCCGTCCCGCATTTACCACAAGATCTTGACGCTGTACGGAGGCATTTGCTGGAGCTAAAAGCGATGCAGGTGTCATTCGTGAATCCGAGTCGCCATTTTCCTCACCGATAGTGGTGGTAAGGAAGAAAAATGGAGACGTAAGACTTTGTGTAGATTACCGCAAGTTGAATCTGAACACCATCAAAGACGCCACGCCGCTTCCTAATTTGGAAGAAGCGTTCTCCGCCTTGACAGGATCGAAGTGGTTCTCGGTTCTTGACCTCAAAAGCGGGTACTACCAGATCGAAGTGGATGAGGCAGATAAGCACAAAACAGCCTTCAGATGTCCGATGGGGTTCTTCGAGTTCAACAGGATGCCCCAAGGCATAACAAACGCTCCCAGCACATTTCAAAGGCTGATGGAGAAATGTATGGGCGACATCAACCTTAAGGAAGTCCTGGTCTACCTAGACGACCTTATAGTTTACTCGAAACCCTCGAACAACATGAGACCCGCCTTCTCCACGTGCTTAATCGCCTCAAAGAATACGGTCTGAAGCTATCGCCTGAAAAATGTATGTTTTTTCAGACGCAGTTCGGTACTTAGGGCACATTGTCTCCCAAAACGGTGTAGAAACAGACCCCGAAAAGTAGCAGCGTTAAAAACATGGCCAAGTCCCAAGAACTTGAAAGAACTCCGCTCCTTCTTAGGGTTTGCGGGGTATTACAGACGGTTTATTAAGGACTTTTCTAAGATCGTAAAACCCTTACCAACCTAACTGCTGGATACCCCCACTGCGGAAAAGCAATGGCTCTAAGTCCAACTACATCCAATACTTTCAGCCAAAAGCTCCTTTTGGGGAGAGATGGACAGAGAGTTGTCAGAAAGCGTTTGAGGCGATTATAGACAAACTGACTTCTGCCCCAATTTTAGGCTTTGCCAACCCCAAGTTGCCTTATGTATTACACACAGATGCAAGCACAACTGGGTTAGGGGCAGCTCTTTATCAAGAGCAGGAGGGAGAGTTGCGGTAATTGCATACGCAAGTAGAGGACTATCGAAAAGCGAAAAGCCGTTATCCTGCTCATAAGCTTGAGTTTCTTGCCCTCAAATGGGCTGTAACGGAAAAGTTTTGCGATTACTTATATGGCAGTCCTTTCACAGTAATAACTGACAGTAACCCTCTAACTTACATTTTGACCACCGCTAAGTTAGACGCGACGAGCTATCGCTGGTTGTCCGCCCTGTCCTCTTTTGAGTTCCAGCTTAGGTACAGAGCAGGCAAACAAAACATGGACGCAGATGGCCTGTCTCGTCGTCCGCATCTCGAGCCATTAAATGACCTTGTCTCTCTGAAGGAACAGGAGCGGATCCGTCAGTTTGTGCAACACCACTTGCCTGGCACCGATCCTTTCACTCACGCTCCCACTCAAGCTGTCAGTGCAATCTGTGAGAAACATCTAGTCCTCCAGTCTCTTGACACAGACCGTGCTCTCGCCTGCCCACTCGTGACATCTCTGTCTATGTCCGTTGATGCTGTTCCCGACAGTTTCGACCAGTGTGATGCTTTTCCTGTCATTCCAAGCTTGTCAGAAGAAGAGTTAAGACAAAGTCAAAGAAACGATCCTGCTATCAGTGAAATCATACACCAGCTTGAAACAGGTGAAACATCTCCTCCTACTGTACGCAATGAGATCCCACAACTTAGCATCCTTCTGCGTGAGCTAAACAAACTTGAGTTGCAGAATGGGATTTTGTACAGAAAAAGGCAAGTAGATGAAGACGCCCAGTACCAGCTGGTTCTTCCTGAAAGTCTAAGACCTATGGTGTTCAAAAGCCTTCATGATGACATGGGTCATTTTGGTCTTGACCGGACCCTTGATTTAGCCAGAACCAGATTTTTCTGGCCAAAATGGCCTCAGACATAGAACAAAGGATCAAAAGCTGCAGCAGGTGTGTTTGCAGAAAGACCCTGCCAGAGAGGGCGGCGCCCTAGTAAACATTCAAGTCACCAGACCTCTAGAGTTGGTGTGTATTGATTTCTTGACAATTGAACCAGATCGCAGCAACACTAAAGATGTCTTAGTTATTACAGATTTCTTTACTTAAGTATGCTGTAGCCATGACTACTCCCAACCAAAAGGCTAAAACTGTAGCCAAGGCCCTGTGGGAAAACTTTATAATCCACTACGGTTTTCCCGAGAAGTTGCATAGCGATCAGGGAGCAGACTTTGAGTCAAAAACGATCAAAGAGTTATGCGACCTAGCTGGAATTCAAAAAGTCAGAACTTCACCCTACCATCCCAGGGGAAACCCTGTGGAGAGGTTTAATAGAACCCTGCTAAACATGTTGGGTACACTCAAAGACGAAGACAAGAAACATTGGCGTGACTTTGTTAAGCCTCTTGTGCATGCGTATAACTGCACCAAACATGAAAGTACAGGATTTACGCCAGACGAGTTAATGTTTGGCAGGCAGCCTAGGTTACCCATTGATCTTGCCTTCAATGTCCCCTGAACCATCGCCAGCAGCAATCTCACTCACAGTATGTTAAAGCCCTCAAATCTCACCTTCAGGAGAGCTACCAACTGGCTACCAAAAATGTCAGCAAAGTTGCTGAACGTAACAAAACCAGATATGACAAACATGTAACTGAATCTGTCCTAGGTGTTGGAGATCGCGTGCTTGTAAGGAATGTTCGGATTAGGGGAAAAAACAAATTGGCTGATAAGTGGGAGTCCATCGTCCACGTGGTTGTAAGTCAAAAGACAACCTCCCAGTATACACAGTCAAACCTGAGTATCACCATGGTCCCACTAGAACTCTCCACAGAGACCTTTTGTTACCTTGTGGGTTTTTGCCAACTGCCCTGAAAATCCTCCAGCAGTCCAAGTAAAGCCTCATCGGCCAAGCACACGTCAACACCCAACAACTGATCCTGATGAACCTGAACTTGAATACCACTCTGAGGAGGATAACTACCCTCTGTATTACCCTCCACCTCCTCCTAAGGAGATCTCAAGGTCGATTGAGGAATACAAAGTAGTCTTTCCTCCCCAGGCTAAGTCAAACCATGCTAATGAGCAACCCAAATCAGACAATTCTCAAGTCTCAGAACATGTGACAGTGCCTGATATTGCTCAAGAGCACATGGACATGACGGAAACTGTACACTTACCTGATTGTGGAAACCTACCGGATATGGAAAACTTACCTGAAAATGACAAAATACCTGAAATGGAGAAACCACCTGAAATGGAAAACGTGCCTGAACCTGCAAAGGAAAGAGCTCAAATGACTCAACAAAATGAAATGGACAATGTATCGGACTCAACGAAAACTAATGATGAGGAAGCAACTCAAACTCAGGTGAATGGAACTGAACCTGTAAACAATGAAACTGAAAGAAATGACCCTGAAGCAGAGCAATCGCTCAGAAGATCATCCCGAGAGAGAACAAAGCCCAAGCACTTAACTTACCCTCAATTAGGCAACCCTCTTGTTGGCATAGTTCAATCTTTGTTCCAAAGCTTAAGTGAAGCTGTGACAGGCTCTATTGAAATCCATGATATCCAGGTAGTCTGATCTATGCATTATGCAAAGGGACTTGCATACATTTAAGAGGGGAGGGTGTAACCCTGGTTAACATAGTTGTCAATAAACAAAAGCCTGTTAGTAAAAACAGTCATAAGAAACATATTACAGGTGATAAATAGAACATAATGGTTAAGGAAATTCATTAAAAACATCAGCAATGATATAATTCATGGTATAAGATTTCATTTGTGTTTAAAAACATGTTAAAAGGTTAAAAAACTTGCTAATTTATGGTGTTTTTATGTTAATTAAGGTAAAATGGCTAAAATATGTGTTCAGACTCTTATTGTGAAAGGGTACGCTGCAGCGTGACTCCTGTGATAGCCACACCCAAGCGGGTTGTTCCTTCTTTTGATGCTGGAGAGGAGAAATGCAGATAGTCGTTGCAGAGCTGCTGCCTAAACGAGTGAAAAATATTAAAAAACAAGTCAGAAGTCTACATAAAGCCATTGTTGTACTCTGGAGAATATATTTTTGTTTTTCCGACCTGTCTTTGCCTTGGTGACGTTGTGAACGTAACCGAACGGGACTTGGTGAGTTCAGAAATTGTATTTTATTTCATGCAAGAAATGTTTTGTTGTATTATATTGCTCATTTCATGCAAATGGAAAGTCAAGGTAGCAGATTTATGCTGTTTTATGTTAAAAACGGTGGATTGGTGCTTGACCAACACACAGGCTGCAGTTCAAAGGCCTTTGACGGTATTTCAGCGCGCCATATTGGCGTCACCTCATTTAAGACTGAATAAGCTGGAAAAAACGGACTTTTACTGTTATTTAAGGGCTACCCGTGTGTTATTTTCAAATGTTTATGTATATTGCTTTGTTGTTATGGTAGGCCATTAAGGTTTGGATCGGGAAATGCCGAGCTAGAATCGGAGTTTGATCCGCTGAGCGAGAAACAAGATGGCGAGCCACCCAGGGACCCATTGAACTGTACCGAGCAGGAAAAAGGAAAACCGCCCCCTGCTGGACGTTGAACTCTTTCACTAAAAAACTGGTAGGATTAATCCATACACCTCTGCAAAAGAACAGTGGACTTTCAAAGCACTGGATAATCGTTCAGAGCAATTCCAGGATTTATAGTTAAAGGACACAGAGACAATTTTCTTTTGTTTATTTGTTTGTTTAAGGGATTTGTTCAGCCTTTTGCTGAATTGTTTTCAGTTTTTACATGTTTTGTAATTTATTTTGGACAACCAATTTTAATGCTGTAATGGTGTTAATGGAAATGTAAATAATTTTGTTGGGTTAAAACAAAATAAGAACTGGTTGAAATGTACAGGTGAACTTAGACCAAGATTAAATTAAATCTTGGGCTTAAAAGAACTAAGCTTGATTTAAATAACACAGTGTTAATTCAAATAGGTCAAAGGATAAACTTGAACTTAGAACTTGAAATGAATAAAACAATAACCTAGGTTGAAAATAACATCCTTTTAAAGCCAAATAAAAGGCTTTGAAATAAATAGGATAAATTAACAGAAATTACTGAACTAAAAGGGAAAGAAAATATCTTGTTTTCCTTAAATGTGAATTTGAATGTTTTATGTAATGTGTCTATAACTGTCTATTATCTCTGTCTTTTCCAAAATAATAAGCCGGCAATTTAAACGTATTTTCTGGTCTGTGGTCTTTATCACACACTACACTCATTACTACTCTAGTAGCCGAACCTAACTGGTCCTAGCATACTGTAACGACTCCAGAAGTGTTACACATATTCTTAGTTAACATTCTTCTTTTGATTTAACCATATTTCACATGTAGTCTGCAATAGGCAAACATCTACTATCCCGGGTTTGTTTATGTTTTGCACTTTCACAGATTGTGTAACATAACATCTTGGTTTAAATCAATTCCTACAAGTTTGTTAAGTTAACATGTTATTACCTGTCTTCCAGAAACAAAAGGAGGAAATGTAGTATACCTTCCTACTTTATAGCTTCTGGGTTAATCTGAGGTCACAGGAAGAGACCAAGTGCAGGAGGGGAAGAATTCTTGTAATTTAATAAAGTTGATTTCAGAGTGTTTATGGAGAAATAGATTTATTGTTGTAATATGTACTGATTACACCACAGAGTTTATGTTGCTAGTAAAGAGTAGCAGTAGGGGTTTGAGTATGATAATGTTCATCTTGCCTACTGAATGGAATAGTCCAGAAGAGAAATTGTTTGGTTAAGTGGACTATTTAAGCAGAAGAACTCAGGTGTTTGGGGAGGAAGGATCAGGTCAGTGTACACTGGAAAAAAAGGGATTGGCCAACTCTTGGATTTACGTAAACATCTTGCGTGTATTTAACATAAGTGCCTCATGCTTTAAAGTTAAGTGTAACTATATAAGATAAGATAAGATAAGATAAGATAACCTTTATTAGTCCCACACGTGGGAAATTTGTTTTGTCACAGCAGGAAGTGGACAGTGCAAAAGTTATGAAGCAAAAATCAGAATAAAATAAAATAAGAATAAATACAGTACACAACTGTACAGAATAGAATAAAATAAAATACTATATACAGTAGAATAAAATAGAATAAAATATACAATAAGATAAAAATAGAATACAAATGCTATATACAACTGAGTAAAAATACAACGATGCCAGAAAAAGATTATTGCACATTAGTGTTATTGCACATGTGTGGATGTGTGTGTTTGATCAGTTAAAGTCTTTGTTGTGGAGTCTGACAGCAGTGGGGAGGAAAGACCTGCGAAATCTCTCCGTCCCACACCGTGGGTGCCGCAGTCTCCCACTGAAGGAGCTGCTCAGTGCTGTCACAGTCTCATGCATGGGGTGGGAGATGTTGTCCATCAGGGATGACAGCTTAGCCACCATTCTCCTGTCACTCACCACCTCCACTGGGTCCAGAGGGCATCCTAGAACAGAGCTGTCCCTGCGGATCAGCCTGTTCAGTCTCTTCCTGTCCCCAGCAGAGATGCTGCCGCCCCAGCAGACCACACCATAAAAGATGGCTGAGGCCACCACAGAGTCATAGAAGGTCTTCAGGAGTGGGCCCTCCACTCCAAACGACCTGAGTCTCCGCAGCAGGTACAGCCTGCTCTGCCCTTTCCTGTAGAGGGCGTCTGAGTTATGAGTCCAGTCCAGTTTGCTGTTCAGATGAACACCAAGGTACCTGTAGCTGTCCACAGCCTCGATGTCCATACCTTGGATGTTCAGTGGTTGCAGTGGAGGCTGTTTGTGCCTGCGGAAGTCTACCACCAGCTCCTTGGTTTTACTGGCATTGATCTGGAGGTAGTTCAGCTGGCACCAGTCCACAAAGTCTTGAGTCAGTCCTCTGTACTCCTTGTCGTCCCCATCAGTGATGAGGCCGACTATTGCAGAGTCATCAGAGAACTTCTGCAGGAAGCACTGGGTGGAGTTGTGGGAGAAGTCTGCAGTGTAGATGGTGAAGAGGAACGGAGCCAGAACCGCTTCCTGTGGGGCCCCGTACTGCAGACGACCCTGTCCGACACAGCCCTGAGTCCTCACATACTGTGGTCGGTCGGTGAGGTAGTCCAAAATCCAGGTAGTGAGGTGATGGTCCACTCCTGAGTTCTCCAGCTTGTCCTTCAGAACCGAGGGAAGAATAGTGTTGAAGGCACTGGAGAAATCAAAGAACATGATTCTCACAGTGCTCCCAGCGGTCTCCAGGTGAGCGAGGGAACGATGTAGGAGGTGAATTACGGCATCATCCGCTCCAATGCCAGGTATATAGTGTAAAAACTACATGATATGCAGAGAGACTAGATTAAATTGTTCATATCATGTTCGAGTGAAGTAAGTCAATAACTTTCAGTCTCGTACGCTTTGGATCGTGGTTTCAGGAAGGCATCCATCTAAGTCAAATCGAGCAAATTGGGTGGTTGTTACATTAAAAAAGTCTAACTTGTAATTTAAACACAATAATATCATGTTTCTATAAACGTAATTAAATCATGAAGGATCTGTATGAAATTCAACAACTTAATTTGTTCTTGTTGAGATGACATGATACAATCTAGTAAGAGTGGTTAGTTGCTGAACTCATGAAATTCACAAGATCGCATGCGAGATGTCAAACTGCAGGAAAATCACTGGAGTTATAAGAGGCAGACAATTACACACACACACCACGTGTATGCTGTCGCTATTTATTGTGGTTTAACCTGTCAAGGACAAAAACGTATTAAAAAATTCTGCATCAAGCCTTGAAATCATAGCTTTCCTACTTTTGTTAAGTCTGGATTGGTGGCATGGTGGTTTGTGCTGTTGCTTCACAGTAAGAAGATCCTGGGTTCAAATCCACAGTCTGGCTAGTTTGCACTGGTTTCTCTCTGGGTATTCTGGTTTCTTCCCACAGTTAAAAGTCATGCAGTTGTTAGAGTCAGGTTAACTGGTGATTCTAAATTACCTGTCAATGTAAGTGCAAATGGTTGTTTGTGATAGACTTATGAGTTGTCCAGGGTGTACCCTGCCTTGTAACCTATCACTTCAGGGTTATTTCCCAGCCCCCCTGCAACCAGGATAAAGATAGGAGGATGGTAGTTGTTGTACATCCATTCAATTTTTATGGTAACCAGGATCTAGACTTTGTTGAACATTACGTAATATGAAGACAACATGTAGTATTTAAGTGACCAAGTAGTATTGGGGTAAAAGTTATTGAATAGTGTTGAAATAAAATGACAAAATTGTGAAGGATTAAAATATTCCAAGAGCTCAACTTACTTCATCTAAACATGTTTCAATTGTGTTTTATGAACACAAAATGCACAGGTGTATTGAATATGAACAAGTTGTGTTGATTGAACTCAATTGTTTAAGTTTCTGCCAAAGCAAAACATTTGTGTGCAACCGATGTCCACTATTGAATCAAGTAAATCCAACATGGCCTTTTTTTCAGTGTAGCTGTGTGCATTTTGACCTTAATTTCTGTTGATTTAAGTTCAGTTATGTTTATTTGAACTGAGTTAATTATGGAATTGAGTTTCCTATTTATTTTTTGTAAATATTGTTTGGGTCACAAAATGGTAGTGATGGGTAGATGAGGCCTCGTGAGGCGTTTCAGCACATTCCCCAAACTGTATCGATACTGTGTCGACACAGTGTTGCTGTTTCGCTCCATACTGACACCTGCTGGACCTTAAATATCGTTGCAGGCAACTTACTTGAGACTCACAACAGACACTGATTCAATGACCTAGTCATCCTTATCCTGGTTGCAGGGGGGCTGGGAAATAACCCTGAAGTAATAGGTTACAAGGCAGGGTACACCCTGGACAACTCATAAGTCTATCACAAACAACCATTTGCACTTACATTGACAGTTAATTTAGAATCACCAGTTAACCTAACTCTAACAACTGCATGGCTTTTAACTGTGGGAAGAAACCAGAATACCCAGAGAGAAACCAGTGCAAACTAGCCAGACTGTGGATTTGAACCCAGGATCTTCTTACTGTGAAGCAACAGCACAAACCACCATGCCACCAATCCAGATTTAACAGAAGTAGGAAAGCTATGATTTCAAGGCTTGATGCAGAATTTTTTTGTACGTTTTTGTCCTTGACAGGTTAATCCACAATAAATAGCGACAGCATACACGTGCTGTGTGTGTAGTTGTCTGCCTCTTATAACTCCAGTGATTTTCCTGCAGTTTGACATCTTGTGCGATCTTGTGAATTTCATGAGTTCAGCAACTAACCACTCTTACTAGATTGTATCATGTCATCTCAACAAGAACAAATTAAGTTGTTGAATTTCATACAGATCCTTCATGATTTAATTATGTTCACAGAAACATGAAATTATTGTGTTTAAATTACAAGTTAGACTTTTTTAATGTAACAACCACCCAATTTACTTTTTTCGGTATACCAAAAAAAAGTAGAAGCGGCTGCTCGATTTGACTGAGATCGAAGCCTTCCTGAAACCACGATCCAAAGCGCACGAGACTGAAAGTTATTGACTTACTTCACTCGAACATGAAATGAACAATTTAATCTAGTCTCTCTGCATATCATGTAGTTTCTACACTATATAGTTACACTTAACTTTAAAGCATGAGGCACTTATGTTAAATACACGCAAGATGTTTACGTAAATCCAAGAGTTGGCCAATCCCTTTTTTTCAGTGTACTTGTATACACTGTAAGGTATTGTACTTTCCATGGAATCATTTTATATATTTTACATTTCAAATATTGTAGACATCTTTAAAATATATTGTGAATGACATTAAGTGAAAATTAGAATGATTATTATAAATTTTTATTCAGAAAAATAAGTTTATCCAATGTTTTTGCATTCAGTCTATTGCGTTTTTTTTTACACTATTTCCCCGGCTTTGGAAAACACACACTCACAGGGCACAGATGAAGCTGGGGTACACAAAAACTGTAATACCAGGTGGAAAAGGTTCGGATAAGATGTCTTCGTATTCCCCCAGTACGTTAAAGGATCCTCTGATCTTGGAATGTTTCTCTCTGCCAAGTAGCGCTGGACCTCAATGATGGAGTCTGCTGTTGCATTGTTCGTTTGTCTGCCGAAAACTTCTTCATCGAGCTGCTGCCACAGGTTTTCTTAAATAATAAAAAATGCATGGCCGTCTTAGTTTTTGTCATCTACTCCAAATTAGAACACATTAGCATCAAAATAAATGTACGAATAAGCTGATAATACTGAACTTGCCTGGAACAGGTGACTGCTCTGATGAAGGTCCAGGCTGTGGCTCAGATGTTGTGCGGGCAATTACTGCAGCACACTCCGTTTTCAGGCGATTGACTGCCTCACTACACTTGGAGGAACTACGAAATCCGAGTGTTTTAAATCTGGGGTCTAAAAGTGTTGATAGGGTCAACACACTTAATGACTCCAGATTAGAAGCAGTGTCTGTGACACGACGCCTCAGTTGGTCATGGAGATGGGTGGCTGCTTGTCTGTGTAGATGTAAAGAGTTCTGCTCAAGTGCACAATATAGCATTTTCATCATCATCATCACCTTTGATCCTGAAACTGTCCTCTCCTCAGACAACTCCACTGTGGCCTGATGGAAAGGGGCCAGCACAAGAAGTGCTTCCCTTACGATGTCACACTCATCAGCCGTAAGTGGAGTTAAATCTGTTGGAAGAGAAGCAACAGATACCCAGACTGCTTCTTTCTCATCATGAAGCTGTGACAGCATACAGCACATATGTGCTGTTCCAACGTGTTGGTACCTCGTTGACAAGTTTCAAGATGGGCCGTCCCATCTGCTGCTGCACTTGAGCAAGCTTTTCTTTGGCTGTAGTGCTGGATTTGTCTCTTATAGATGAAAGTTCAGGGATTTGATCACATGATTTCTTGACTAATAAATTGAGTTTGTGTGCAATGCAAACAGAATGTCGAATTTGGAGAGTTCTTGTTGCTGCAATCATGTTTGGTGCTGCGTCGGTCACAAGACACCTTACCTTATTTGTGATAGCCCAGTCATCCATCATGCCCTTTTTGAATTGGGCCAAATTGTCTGCAGTGTGACTTTGTGGAAAGTGTTTCACACCCAACACAGATGTGCACAACTGCATATTCTCATTAATGTAGTGACAGGTAAGAGCCAAGTAAGCCTCCATGTTCAAAGAGGTCTACATGTCAGCTGTTATACTCACTGCCACAGCTTGCTGTACTTCCATTTTCACTCGTTTGAGTTCCTCCGCATGTTTTTTGGATATCAATTCCTTGATGGTCTGAAGATGAAACAAAATTAAATCAGTATGCACCTGATGAAACATTGTCTATACAAACCTTTCTGGTTGGCAAAACATATGATGGATCAAGGACCTGAACCAGCTCCCTGAACCCCTCACTCTCCACAATACTAAGGGGTTGGCAGTCTTTTATAATAAAATTCAGGACTGCCTGGTCCAGAGCAATCTTCCTAGATGCTTGATTTCAAAATAATAAAACACATATTAATAAAAAAAATGATAAAGCTACTCAGTGTCTATATAGGCCTACCTGTGTTCATTCTCAGTGTGTTTGTCTCCTCATTTTCATGTTTGGCTCTGTAATGCCTGAACATCGAGGAGGTGCTTTTGTTTGTGTACGAAAGCTCCGCAGAACAGATGCGACATTTAACCTGCATAAAATGAAATAAATAATTTACACTGCAAGTCACATTGCTGTTTTTCCTATTCTGATAGATTACACTGACACAAAGACAGAAAAACAGTTACCTTATTTGCAGTTAAAAGACCGAAATGATCCCACACAGCAGAAACTTTTCTTTTTCTTTCGGGCTCCATTTTGTTGAAGACAGATATGTGGGGGGTTTTTTCTTTGCGAGAGTAATTTTGTTTTTTTTGGTGGCGACTCATTACGTTGACAGATGCGGATGCAGTACCTTTTAAACACAGTTTGGCGCGTTGGCAATGAGCGATATCGCTCACGTGACTTTTTCTTAAAGCGACACACGCACTGATACAGGTTTCGCTCTGTGAACTTGATACATGCGCCGGTGCGTCAGTGTTGCTGGACCCATCACTACAAAATGATGAATAAATCACTTGCTACACTGGACAGCATCAGTCTCCTGCACTTCTTTGGCCACTTAAGTCAAGTCATACCACAGGGTGTCATCTAACTGGAGCCATAACTCACAGACACACGAGACTCACCATTACTCCAATGAGCGTCCTTTATTATTTTTTCATCCCCTTGTCACAACAACCCAGCACAAACATTCTTACCTCTTAACATTTACCTGATACTACATCCACCACCCTTGGGGGCGTCTCCCATCTTGACCTCGGAGCTTCCAGGCCATACTCAGCACAGACGTTTCTGTACACTATGCCAGCCACTTGGTTATGGCGTTCCATGTATGCCTTGCCTGCTAGCATCTTGCACCCTGCTGTTACAGTGGCTTGCAAAAGTATTCGGTCCCCTTGAACTTTTCCACATTTTGTCACATTACAGCCACAAACATGAATCAATTTTATTCCAGGTGAAAGACCAATACAAAGTGGTGTACACGTGAGAAGTGGAACGAAAATCATACATGATTCCAAACATTTTTTACAAATAAATAACTGAAAAGTGGGGTGTGCATAATTATTCAGCCCCCTGAGTCAATACTTTGTAGAACCACCTTTTGCTGCAATTACAGCTGCCAGTCTTTTAGGGTATGTCTCTACCAGCTTTGCACATCTACAGACTGAAATCCTTGCCCATTCTTCTTTGCAAAACAGCTCCAGCTCAGTCAGATTAGATGGACAGCGTTTGTGAACAGCAGTTTTCAGATCTTGCCACAGATTCTGGATTGGATTTAGATCTGGACTTTGACTGGGCCATTCTAACACATGGATATGTTTTGTTTTAAACCATTCCATTGTTGCCCTGGCTTTATGTTTAGGGTCGTTGTCCTGCTGGAAGGTGAACCTCCGCCCCAGTCTCAAGTCTTTTGCAGACTCCAAGAGGTTTTCTTCCAAGATTGCCCTGTATTTGGCTCCATCCATCTTCCCATCAACTCTGACCAGCTTCCCTGTCCCTGCTGAAGAGAAGCACCCCCAGAGCATGATGCTGCCACCACCATATGTGACAGTGGGGATGGTGTGTTCAGAGTGATGTGCAGTGTTAGTTTTCCGCCACACATAGCGTTTTGCATTTTGGCCAAAAAGTTTCATTTTGGTCTCATCTGACCAGAGCACCTTCTTCCACATGTTTGCTGTGTCCCCCACATGGCTTGTGGCAAACTGCAAACGGGACTTCTTATGGTTTTCTGTTAACAATGGCTTTCTTCTTGCCACTCTTCCATAAAGGCCAACTTTGTGCAGTGCACGACTAATAGTTGTCCTATGGACAGATTCCCCCACCTGAGCTGTAGATCTCTGCAGCTCGTCCAGAGTCACCATGGGCCTCTTGGCTGCATTTCTGATCAGCGCTCTCCTTGTTTGGCCTGTGAGTTTAGGTGGACGGCCTTGTCTTGGTAGGTTTACAGTTGTGCCATACTCCTTCCATTTCTGAATGATGGCTTGAACAGTGCTCCGTGGGATGTTCAAGGCTTGGGAAATCTTTTTGTAGCCTAAGCCTACAATACTTTTGCAAGCCACTGTATGTGCTGCTGGATTGTCTCTGGGGCATCTTTACACAGCCTGCACCTGGGGGCTTGCCTGGTGTGATAGACCCCAGCCTCGATGGATCTCGTCCTCAGAGCTTGTTCCTGTGCTGCCATGATTAGTGCCTCTGTGCTGTCTTTCAGTCCAGCTTTGTCCAACCACTGGTAGGACTTCTGGATGTCAGCGACTTCCTCTACCTCCTGCTGGTACATACTGTGCAGGGGCCTGTCCTTCCATGATGGTTCCTCCTCATTCTTGGGTTTCTGGTGCCTGAGGTATTCACTGAGCACGCGGTCGATTGGGGCCATCTTCCTGATGTATTCATGGGCGTTTGTTGTCTCATCCTGGACCGTGGTGCTGACACTCACTAGTCCTTCCTTCCTTCCGCTTAGCGTACAGCCTCAGGGTGCTGGACTTGGGGTGAAACCCTCCATGAATGGTCAGGAGCTTCCTGGTCTTGATGTCAGTGGTGTCAGAGGTTATATATACTTTGGGTATATATACTCTGAGGGCATACATATATATATGTATATATGTTGTGTGTTTCTTTGGAAAGGTATTTTATGTTCCCATCCATAGACACTGGAATGCTTGATTTAGACCTCTATGTTGTAGCTTACGATGTAACCTGAAACCCCTTTTAACTCGATGCCAGAATCTTCCAACCCATTCAAGCATTATGGCAGCAACATCAGGAAAAATGTTCATGAGAAAATGGAGAAGTACCAGGGGAAATAGCAGTCCCAATGGTAATACTAGCTGTAACCCCCAAACTGGAAGAGTGGGTCCTGCAGATTTCAGGTACAACATCAGAGGACTCTGACCAGTCCTAGGAACAAGATACAGCACCAGTGGCGCTCTGTTAAGACAAGCAAGGTGAGCACTGACTGCCTTATCAAATCTAAATAGATAGACATAATAGACATAAACTAAAATGTACCCCAGTCAAAATGATCTCTCGCCTTTCATTTCAGCATCATAAAGCTCCTCGTCTGTTTGCATCCATCCTTTTCATACTTGCCATCTTGTGGCTGCAGATGGCTATTGTTGCTGGAAGCTTTCATAAGAAACAGCATGCAAGGCAAGGTGATGCTGGCTCTGCTTTCACTGCTCTGAGATCAGTTCCAATCTGCACTTTTTGCGGACACACAGCTAGCATTAGCAAGTAAACAAGCTTCAAATGTATGACTGTAACAGAAAGGCTTCCTCTTACTAACCACCTTGGTCAGCAGATGGACTGAAAAAGTTGTTAACTCCTTTAGCCCATTAGCAAGGAGAGCTCTGATGATGATGAAGAGGCAGAGGCAGCACTGAACATGTCCGGTCTAACAAATTTCCCACGTGTGGGACTAATAAAGGTTATCTTATCTTATCTTAATAAAAAGGTAATGTTGACCAAGTGCAGGCTCAGCAGCACTTTCACTATGAATAATACTGAATTATATATATGTTTGGGAGAAAGAACTCATTTTTTTAAACAGGGATAGAACACCGGCAGAACTAGACTCTGAAAGGTTTTGAGGACTTGTTGTCTGGCTAATTAGCTCCTGCTTCCCACTCCTCCACAGGTATATTTTCATCAGCTGGGGTCTGTTGGTGTCCGACTAGTCTCTGTTCCTAGGGTGGGCACCCAGGACCCAGCCTGGCCCTGCACCCATACATGTTCCTTGGGTGGGGATGGCTGGTGTTTGGCCAGTTCAGCATCATTAAAAGGCTCACCTTTAGTTTAACCTCCTGCTGCCTCTGTGTCTACAATCCTGGGTCATTCTTCACCACACCCTGGCAAAAAGAAGCAGATATCAGTTGTGAGTGTTAGAAAAGTAAAGGGCAAAGGAGTAGCGTAGAGGAGCATTACAGAGAGTTCCCAAATGGGCATTGTGGTCTAATATACTAACATTTTTTCACCACTGAATGATTCATGTTATATATTTTATCTAAAATGTCATGTTTATTTTAGAGATGGACCGATCCGATATTACGTATCGGTATCGGTCCGATACTGACCTAAATTACTGGATCGGATATCGGCGAAAAATAAAAAATGCACTCCGATCCATTAAATATCAAAAAAAGCATCTCACAAAACTTGCAACACGGCGTAACTCGGCTCATAACCGTAGCACGTTGCAGCAGTATGCGTCATGTGATAGAGCGGCTGTGTGTATTTGTAGCCTCGCTACCAAACCAGCATTTCATCTCTGAGGAAGTTATCCCAGAGAGAAGTAAAGCAAGTGTGTAAGTTCATCTCTGAATGTTTGTAAAGTGTTCCCATGTTAAGCTTAACAACCGATATAGAGATTGACAGACCACGTGACTTTCGCGCATTGCATGCCGGGAGGTGAAGGCAGGACATTTAAATTACCGCATCAAATGCAAGCATTTGCAGCACCGCAAAACGTTTTTCTCACGTTCCAATACCGTCTTGCTTTTTTTCTCACCAAAAATAATGTACAAAACGAAGGAGAACAATGCCGGTCCGTACAAAGACAGACTCGAGGAAAAGGCAAAGAAAAGGTACTTGGAAAAATCAAAGGAGTGAAAGGGTTAGACCCTCACGAGCACACAGACTGGACAAAAGACATCAGCGTGCTGCCCAACTTTAACCACGCTCAGATTTATAATTACATGGTTCTTGGAGTGAGTGCATACACTCATGAAGTTTTTAGTAACTTCAGGTCACTGCAACAGGCCCAGGTGCAGTTCACGGACGGATGGGTACAGGACCTGAAATGCACCGTGTTGAGCACAAGACCATCGACGCACAACGGTAAGTTTACCTGTCTCACAAATCGCTTCATAAATACACATTCGTGAACCGTTTATAAATAGGACCTTTTAGCTCACGGTAATTAATTAGTAGTGCAAAGAATATATGGTATGCATTACAGAAATGTAGCAGTGATAATAATATTGTATGCTGTAATCGTATTGGGCAATCACTGAGACAAAAATCTGTCATATATCCTGTGAATAAAAGTATATGTTGTTGTCTATGTACCATGGTAATAACAGAAGCGATACGCAATATTCTGCCAGGACAATTTACCATTTATGCAAAGCTACACATTTACTGTACATTCTGTCCTCACAAACATGTTTTTCTGCATTGACTGTTTCAGGTAAATCACTCCATGCGCCTCAGCCAAAAGCCTCTTCAGCCCTGGGTTATTCTGCAATCTAATGGGGACGCTGAAAGTGCACATTGCACATGCATGGCTGGTGTGGCAGAGAAGTGTGTGCATGTAGCGGCTCTCCTTTACAAAGTTGACACTACTGTGCGTCTACGAGGTAATATCACGCCGACAGATGTCAAAGCTTACTGGATTATGCCCTCCAACATCAAGAGAGTGCAAGGAGTACCAGGCCACACAATTGACTACACCACCAGTGCAGCAAGAAAAAGGGCACTCGACCAATCATGTAGTGCTGGACAAAGTGACTGTTCTCCCAAACCCAAAATCCGGACTCGCACTGGTGGCAGCTCACTACAAGTGCGCACACTGGCCGATTTAAAGTCTCTCACAGATCTCATGCATGAAAACCGGTCAGGCCTATGCGCTGTTATGGAGGACTTCTGCCACCTATATGCTGACCCTGTCCAGCCTCGTGTCCTCCCCAAATCACTGCTACGCATCTTTGACCCACAGTTGAAGGGCTGTCAGCTATCTGTCCTTCTGCAGCACTGTGAACGTCTGAAGCACTGTGTCGTTGTCTCAAAGGCTGAGGCAGAGGCACTGGAGGAGAAAACCAGGGAGCAGCACAAATGTGACCTTTGGCACACAGCACGAGCAGGAAGAATCACTGCGTCAAACATACATGCGGTTGTGTCCACCTCCACTGCCAGTCCTGCGTTGTCAACTGTAAAGAAAGTGTGCTACCCACAAAAACTGTCACATCAGCTCTCCAACCAAGAACCGCAACAATTCAAGTGGGAAGAGACAATGAAAACACAGCACGCGAGTGGTACACCTCACAGGAAAGGTGCAGCATAGAGAACTTAAAGTTGATAAGTGTGGTTTCATAATCAACCCCGCATTCCCAGAATTAGGTGCCACCCTGATGCGCTCGTAAAATGTGAATGTTGTGGTGAAGGATGTGTGGAAATTATGCCCATATAAACACCGCAACAACAACCTCCTGCAGGCCTGTGAAGATGACAGGTTTTGTTTGGGGTTAAAAGATGGAAGGGTTGAGTTGAAAAAGACACACATTTACTACAAGCAGGTACAAACACAGATCTATGTTACAAAGTCACACTTTTGTGACATTGTTGTGTGGACAACAAAAGCTTGTGTTGTTACACGTGTGATGCCAGATATAGACTTGTGGACTAAAATGTTGCCTGTCGCTCAGGATTTTTTCTACAAAGTTGTGATGCCTGAGCTCTTGGCCAATCACTACAGTGATCCAGAAACCAGTGTTTCACAAGGGCCACATTACATGGATGTCACCGTGACAAAAAAAAAAAAAAAGACAAAAGCTTGCATAGAAAACTAATCAAAGTATTTCAGTTACACACATTCTGAGACAACTCTTATATTGAAGGACTTTCTTGTGATTTCATGTTTAGTGTCACATTAAGGTGGACACATCTTCCTGTACTCTGCACTTTATGGTTTGTTATCTGTTGTTCTGTTACGCACAGTGAATTATTATAACGTGTTAAAATTGCAATAAATGTGTCTCACACCACTGCACTCTACAGCTGTGCTGTAAATTATTATCTCTTTATGTCCATACGCAATCTTTCTTTTCAGACTGTACTAATATACAGTGTCAGAACCAATACAAATAAAGTAAGTGTTGCACAAGTCATTCATCAGGACTGTCTTTATTTATAACTGACAAGTTTTACATGTTACTATCGAAGCTTACAGGACAAAGGCAAAATAATATACCGTTGTGCATTATTATTTCATTTTGTTAAAAACATAGCTGCACAACAAAACAAGACCAAATTGGAAAACAGTTATTCATCACTTGCTTGCTTTACAACAACACTTGGGCACATGTTTGTGAGCGCACATGATACAGCAACTATCTTATCCAGCAAAGTCATGTTCTCACCTTCGCATGGCACCACAAAACCTAGACGGATGGTGTCGCTTAGGATAGTGTACTTGGACCGTAGACAGCCTATAACACGCTCAACATGGATCCTGACATGTGCCAGTTTTCGTGTGTCCTCCACATCTTTTGCTTGTAGCTGACTGCGCACCCCTGTAAATGCTGGAATTTTTAAAGTGGCACCCATTAAGGCAACACTTTCCTGATATCAAAACCCCGGTCTGCGAGCACTATGTCCCCGGGTGAAAGCTTCTGTAAAAAGCCAGAAGTTTCCGCTATTCGCTTATCACTTGTACGCCCTCCCCATCCTTTAGAAATGAAAGAGATGGTCCCCTGTGGTGTGATCCCAATGAGATATTTCATTGTGTGTCTACTTTTGTGTTGAATATGTCTCCGCCATGGCACGTAAATTTTGTGCCCTCTCTATGAACAGTTCAAAACAGTCAATAATAACTGTCACCCGGTCACCAAACATCTCTACATACTGGTGTGGCATACTGGCCTGTATGCAATGTCTTCCAGGCCAGTGCACCAATGGACTCAGGTGAGCGTACAACACATTTACAGTAATGTTAAACACAGTGGAAGTGGTTGTCCGCTAATATCAAAGAGGTGTGCAATATGTGCAATCGGAAGGTTGAGTCTTAAACGCATGAGAGTTAGCAAGAGCATCTGAAACTGGGAAATTTTCCTGTCAGTGTCTGGCAAGCTCGGGCTGATTTGTTGTAGCACCCCATTAGTAAAGCAAAAGAAGGCAGCCCTGTGTAGAATTTAACTTTAGAGTTCTCGTCTTTCAAGAATTCCATGTCTAATTTCTTTTTGGACAGTTCTTTTTTTAACACTAGGTTTTCTTCTTGAAGGTGTGCTATTTCTTGTAACCTTTGAGAACACATTTTACACTCCTGCAGATCTTCATCCTGGTGCTTTGGATTTATCTGCTGTGGTTGGCTCTCAGCTGTAGTTTCCGTAGTGACTGGTGCTGAAAGACATACATGCACACAGACAAAAGACAAGATCATTGAAAGTGCAAAAATAAGACAGTGCTTAATGTGGAAAAAGTGGTATTTATTTATGTACATTGACAATTTTACCTGGATGGATTTCACCTGCATGAGCTGTCTCTGCCCCAGAGGAACGCGGGCCTTTTTCGTGGCTGTTTTGATTTCGATCTCTGTTTTAACCGATCAAATCTAGCAGTGGTAGAAGCTTTAACTTCTGTGTGGCCCAGTTTGAGAGAGGGTGCCCAGTCTGGATCGCATTCCAGCATTTCGTAGGCTGGTTTGCCTACAAAATACAGCAAACATTACACAGAGCCACAATAAACAAAGGAGCATAGCGTGATGATTTCTGTTCAGCGCCATATAAGACGTATTAAATACCACAAAACACTTACCGTTGTGGAAATGCTTGGAGCAGACTAACATGTGAGGTGGAGTGTTTTCGAACGTTATATTAGGTCTTCTGATAGCGGCAATCCAGGCCATCCGTCGCCTCTTCGTGACTTCGGAGACATGGCTTGGAGAATTTCTTCCACGCCGGAATCCGATAAAACCAAACGCATTTCCCGTCGACTTCACGCGGCTGTCGTTCTCCCGGCTTGTGCAGTTAATAATACAACAGGTTCTTGGCATTTTTTGTTTCTTTTTATCGCTGTGTAACTTATTTCAATTGAAAGCCTGCGTGCGCTAGTACCTCTTGCCTTGGGTTCCCACAATCCTTTGCGGTTTTACCCCTCAATGACGTCACATTTTCAATCTCTATATGGAGCGACTGCCTCTCCCTCTCTCTCTCCCTCTCCTGCTACTTCAATCGTGAAACTGCTTAATGATCAGCTGATCGGCTTTTCTGTCGGGAGTCCGTCTCTCTTCTTTGTTTTTGGCCCACTTCGCGCCAGAAAGAGGAAACCAGCGGCTGAACAACAGCAGCACGTTTAAGCTTGATAAGCTGTTGTTAGAATTTATTTAATATTACTTTCTACACCAGGATCCTTTTCTACGTAGCTGACGGCTGGTAACTGTGCAGGGGCGGATCTAGCAAAGTGTAGCCAGGGGGGCCGATAGGGCATGAACAGGGAAAAGGGGGCACAAAGACATACTTTTCTTTCTTATTCTCATTTAAAATATGTAGCTTTTAATAAATAATTATCTGAATCTTACACCCAAAGTTTTAATCTGATGTAAAATGTATAGAAGTCCATTACTATATATTCTAACTCTTAAGTCTATATACCCTAGTAAGCTATAGTACTTTTTCCTTTGGGAAGGTACCGTCTGTGAATTCTGCAATTCTGTAGAAGAAAGATGTTGAATCTATTTAATTATTCTTGAAAAATAATTTGTTTCTGTGCATTTTTTTTCACCCTGCATCAAATTAAAGTTGATTACATCGATTAAGCATCATGAGGTGGAGGGTGGGGGTGGTTCCTATTTTTTTTTTTTTTTTTTTGGGAGTTTGCAACCCTATTAGTTAGGTTGCTTAATATTTCTGCTAAGTACTCTTTAAAATACCAGAATAGGGAGGATGGAGCAGGTTTAAGTTTATTAGATTGATCAGTGTTGCTGAACTATGAAATATTTTGGGTGCAGTGTATTTTTTACACACAGGTATAACAGAATAGCTTTAGTGTTGTTGTTTATTTAAACTTGAGTATGAACTTATACAAAATGCAGCAAGATATTAAAAAAAACAGTTTTATTGATTAAAAAACACAATATCGGATTCATATCGGTATCAGCAGATATCCAAATTTATGATATCGGTATCGGACATAAAAAAGTGGTATCGTGCCATCTCTAGTTTATTTACAGTGTAGATTCTCACTGAATGCATCAAAACTATGAATGAGCACACTGAACACATAGAATTATGTAGTAAACATAAAAGTGTGAAATGACTCAAATCATGTTTTATATTTCAGATTCTTCCTAATATCCGCCCTTTGCTTTGATTGCTGCTTTGCTCACTCTTGGCATTCTCTCCATGAGCTTCATGAGGTCGTCACCTGAAATGGTTTTCCAACAGTCCTTTTCCAAATGAATGGGTTGGAAATTTATGGAAGGAAGTTCACGTGCAAAAGGGCCAACATGTACTCCTCTGGGAACTCCTTCAAGAGAGTTCCCAGAGATGCTGAGCATTTGTTGGCCCTTTGCCTTCACTCTGCGGTCCATCTCATCCCAAACAATTCCATAGTGCTGGTTTTTGTGGCTGCACTTGGGGACACATTCAAAGTTTTAGCAATGTTCTGGACTGACTGACCTTCAGTTCTTAAAGTAATGATGGGCTGTCATTTCTCTTTACTTAGCTGATTGGTTCTTGCCATAAAATGAATTCTAACAGTTGTCAAATAGGGCTGTCAGCTGTGTACCAACCTGACTTCTGCACTGATGGTCCCAACATCATTAAGAAGGCAAGAAATTCCACAGATGGACCCTGACAGGCTCACCTGTGAGGTGAAACCATTTCAGATGACGACATCATGAAGCTCAGTGAGAGAAGGCGGACGGTTTGCAGATCTGTCAACAAAGCAAAGGGCAGCTACTTTCAATAATCTCAAATATAAAACATATTTAGAGTTATTGATCATTTCTTTCTACTATATTCCCCATTTGGTGTGGATTATGGAGTGGAAGCAGCAGCTGCAGAATGCTTTGACAAAAGTTGACATATTTCAGTCACTTCATTTCAAACCTATTTACAGGAATATCACAATCATAATCTTAACTGAGTTCACAACAAGCAGTCAGTCTTTAAATAACAGAAGGGATCATCAGCACATCCAACTAAGTAAAAAGCATGTGAAATACCAGCAGCAGGTCAGAACAACAACCTCTAACAACAAAAGACAGAGGATTGAAGATGCAGTAAGAAGTGCTTTTTCTAGGACAGTACTTCATACATGCCAAAAACGACACCATTAAAATGCATAGTTTACGTAAATGTGTTAACATAAATGGAAAATGGGTAAAAAAAATTGTCCAAAAATGGAGCTCAAACTATTTTGAAGCGCTATATAAATACAGGCCATTTACCATTTATTTCTCTCATGTGTTATTATGTGTTCAGAAGTGTAAATATGTGGCAGGATAATGTTTTTAAATTTGATAGCTGTCCTGAAGTGATGCCTCCTGAGTCAGGGTCAGCTGCTCTGTGAGTTATTAAAAAGTACTAATTGGTTGGTGTACATTTACACTGTTCACCTCTGCTGTATCCTGAAGGCTGCATCCATCACTGACTGCCCTGTTGGAGGTGGTGTTCAGTAAACACAGGCTTTGATAAAAGAAAATAATGTAATTTATTGTCTTTCTTCAGAGATTTAAATCTTTATTTTCAAACAGCGTGTGCTTGCACACTGCCACCTATGGGACGGCAATAAGACCGACTAACCAGGAAGTTGAAATGACTCAATCAGATATTCAGAATAAAACCACTACTCCACTTTTTGTCTGTATAAAGAGAAACTAAGGTGGATTTGGGATGAACTATGCAGGTGAAACTGGTCAAATTGAAATGAAAATGTTATAAAATATATAAAAAATGATAATAAAAATGATCTCCCTTTTAATTTTAATTTCCCCTAACCACTTCATGTGTGGTGAGTGTCTGTGATGCCTGGGATAGATTACTATTGCTGTAAAGTAGGAATGTAAAAGAAAGGTAATACAGAGATCCACACATACATTTAAAACACTGATATCTGTAAATACAAACATGTCAAATTATCAGTCAGTTAGTGTCTGCGCGATTTATTATTTTTATTGTTGTTATTATCGTTATTTGATTTTGGCAACTTCAGTCCTTCACAGATGGAACCAGTTTCTGGTCATAACTCACAATATGACCAGTATGACTGGTGGACAGGTAAATAAATATGCCTCGTAATAAAATAGCGCTGGTAATTAGCACCGCTACTTCCCGACCCGAGCAGCACACTCAGTACAGGGCGAGGATGTGAGTGCACGTGGAAAAGTTGTACACACACTCTATTTAGTCCAGTAAAACCTCGGTTTTTCTTTCATTGTGCACCTTTAAACAACTAACATTGCCCATGTAACCTGCAGCAAGGCAGCTATCAAAAATGTCGTCCTGCCACCCAGGGCTCCATTTCGGCACGTGCATTTTGTCCAGATGTGTGAACCTCTGTCCAGCACCTCTTTGTGTTTAGTTCTGTCTCTGTCCCGCTTTCTTTTTATCACTTCCTCCTCCTCTCCCCGATATCTCCAACTCTCTCTCTCCTCTCTTCCTCCAGGTGATGACAGTGAAAAGGAGAGGTCCTGCATCCCGGGTGAGGATGAGTCAGTGCAGCCCAGCCAGTCTGCAGCAGAGGAGCGTGGGTATCCATCATGCAGTGATGAACCTGGAAACATAAACTTCCAGTAGGACTCTCCTTTAAAGAGATAGACAGAGCCTAGAGAGAAAGAAAAGAAACTTCACTGAATTTAGTCTGATTCTAGTTGTAAACTGATACATTAAGTCAACTTTGCCCCTTTATTTGATCCTTCAATAGAAGGATCTCACACATGAATCAGATCCTCACCATTAGCGTCTGTAGTGATTCCATTCACACCCTCTTTAAGTAGTTGTGTCCAGGTGTCTCCCTCATTCTCTTGTTTGGCATCTCCAATTTTTCCCCACACAGCCCCCTCCTCCGGGTCCCAGACCAGGCCCCATCTCTCTAATCCTCCTGCTGCCTGCTCGTCATCATCATCGTTATCAGTGTCTACTAAATCTAAGCTGACACCCGTCCTGAGAGCAGACAGGGGCTGAGGGTAACCTTCCTGCAGAGACAGGTCCTTGAAGAGCCAGAACTGGTGACCTGCAGTGAGACGTCACATGAAAAGGTTTGTAAGTCAGTTTGATGATTCGCAGCGAAACACCATTGATTGTTTAAAAAAGGTTTAAGCTTGTGACTGTGACCGCTTTGATACATTTGTATTATTTTATATTTACACTCTCATTTATTTTATCATTACATGCATGTTCTAGGCAGTGGATCAATGTTGCCAAAGAAATAAGAAGGAAAGAAAGGTTTGAAAACCTGAATCCACATCCAAGGCCAGATGAAGTTTAATAACTGGACACATCAGTTTTGATGTACTTCAGTGTGCAAAATGTAAAGACTAGAAGAGATATGAGCTAAAAAAAAAAAAACCTCACTCAATCAATTGTTACAGAAATAAAGAAATAAGGAATCTTCTTTGATTTTTTAAACAGTTTTAGTAACGATTTTAATAGTTTTAATAATTATGGTGCGTAATCTGCACTGACTGTTGTGGCCTTTACACCATTTTTACCCCTCCTCTAGGTTACTGTACTGTACCACTGATAAAGATGATAGCATGATCCAAGCGCCTCTCCAGCACAGCTTGAAGACGAAGCAGGTCAGGGGGTAGACCCCTCCACAACCTCCTCACTGAAGACCCATGACGTGACACCAAACCTCCGCCATTGACCCTCCACATCATCTGACCTGAAGCGATGACAACCCAATGAAAATAATGAATTGTGGTATCCTGTTACTATAGAAACATCTTCCATAACGTTAAACTGTTTCTCATTGTCTACGTTTCTAAAAATCTGTTTACAGACCTTTGAAGAAGAAAGTCTCTCCTCGAATCTTTGCCACAGCATCAAAACTGGTGTTGCAGCGATCTATGGAGGGGCTGAAGGCCGGAAACACACAGGGATACTTATTAAAGGAATGTCATGCTTTCATTTGGATAGCAGAAGTAGACAGCACAGCCATCCTCTTTGTCCTCCGATGGTAACTAATGTCTGTCTGTTGCAACTGTACTGTTTCAGATTGTTAACGGAACTTGCTAGCATTAGCTGTTAAATTAGCACTGTAAACATTTTCCTTTTGACAAAATCTATCTATTGTTTATCTAGCTTGTTTATGTATCTATCTTTGCTGGCTGGAATTAAATTTAAAATCTTAACACTGATATTAGATGATTTTGCAAAAATATGGAAGAAAAGAGGCACACAGTAACAATTCTTGTAGCCATCTAGCATATTTATGACAAAGAGTTTTTGTCTTGTCCGTGTGAACATCCCTTCCCCCTGTTTGGCTTCCATGGGATCTGGACCTTCGGCTGCTCTGCTCCTTGCCTCTGGAATTCCATCTCACCAGACATTCAGAACACTGACTCCCTCCATCTTCACATCTCATTTCAAAACACACCCCTTTAAATTGTCTTAATTACTCGGCTGTCTTCCACCTGTCACATGAATCCTCTGCTTTATATTTTTAATATTCTTATCGTTTTATTTATTCTTAAATGTATTATTATTAATAATGATAATATTAATATGATTGTTATTAACAGAAAAATCTCTCAGTAAGTGATACCCGTGCCTATGATGATGCTGACGACGATGATGATGATGGCCTCTGTAGTGCAACTCGGTGGTGGTCCGAGGAGCCTCTGTAGACAGCAGCTTGTTCATTTGACCTAAAGCAAAAATGACAACAATTTAAATGAAAAAGCTATGAAAAAACAAACAAAAAAAAACTAAATTCCCCTTTTGCCCTTGTGGAGAAGTACCAAGGGCTCTTCTCTGGGCCCTCTCCAGCTTCTTATGTTCCTTCATCCTAATGTTGCTGTCATTCAGTATTGCTACGTCTATTACTACAGCTGTCTTCCTCTGCTTGTCTACCACTAGTATGCCTGGTTGGTCAGCCATCACCATTGAACACACTGTGGTACCATAACCTTGTGTGCATCAGTTGAACAGTATTGTACTGCAGAAAGTAGAGAAAAAGGCAGTTAACAATGGAAGGGACACACACCATCATAACACTTATAAATGTAGGTCTGTCCACAGAGAAATTACAAAGAAAGTCACGGTGTCAGTGAGCACAGTTTCCTTCAGCATCAAAGGCTCAGAAACAAACAGGAAGAGGTCTGCAGACCCAAAGACACGACTGAACCAGAGGACAAGTTTCTGAGAGTTAACAGCTTGTGCGATCGGCGGCTCACAGGACAACAGCTTCAAGCAGCTTAATAGTGGTCGTAGCAAGTCTCAGTTTCAGCTGTGAAGAGAAGACTTCAAGCTGCAGGTTTGACAGGACGAGTTGCAGCAAGAAAGCCAGACGTCAGAATAAGACAAAGAGGTTTGTCTGGGTCATGAAACACCGACACTGGACTACTGAAGACTGGAAGAAGGTTTTATGGACTGATGGTTCAAAATATGAACTCTTTTACATGTTCATTAGTTTACGTACCAAACATAAAAAATGGATCATGGTTGTTGATCAGAATTGAAATTTTCACAATGACAAATTGTTAAAATGGAGATGCAAATACAGTAAATGAACCCAGAATGACACTGAGTGGAAGGATGTATTTTTTTTTAACATGTGGGCAGATGCTTGAATATCCACACACACAGTGGTTTGCCTGTAAAGTGTTCATGACATTATGCAGAAGCAAAATGAACTGAGAAAGTCAAGAATGGTTTCCGAGCAACAGCGCAGTCAGACATTTCCTCGTTTTGATTTTTTTCAGTATGAGGCTTTCATGAGGATCTGTGCGGAGTGTGGCTAAAGCTGTGAAGAAACTAAATTCTGCCCTTCCTCAATAAACACACCAGAGGTCAGACCAGGGAGCTTTTTCACAGCTGTCCTCATTCATCCTTTAAACTGCACTTCAGTTTTTATCCTTTTACATCATTTTTAAACTATGTTAAAGTCTTAATATTGAAACTTTATATTATCCTGTGTGCTAATACTGAAATGTTACATTCAGTCCAGTTTACACATCCTCACACATCAACTATAATCAATTTTAATGATTAAATCATGGTGGACACTGGTCAGAGACCTGTATGGCTATGAGAAGCTTCACCATAGAGCTGAGTGATGTGGTCCAGGTCTTGGGGTCCCAGGCGGTAGTGGAGAGGGTCTCCGACAGGACCCAGGTAGTATGGCCTCATGACTGAGTGACGGGACGAGGAATGAGGAAGGCCCAGTGCGTGGCCAAACTCGTGGACCAGCACTGTGAAGAGGTCGGTACCCTCAGAGACTGGGAAGGAAACAGAGGGAGAGGAACAGATGACAACATGATGACCTGATTAGAAGAAGAAGATAAACATGTTATGGTTCACTGCTATAGTATGGCCATAGACTGTATGGAGGTAGCATTGTGATGACTCACTGGTTTGGACTCAGTGTTATTGTTTTGTCCACTGCCATTTGGCAACTTTGGAGCAAGAAGTGACCATAATTTGACAGAAGTGTGGAGCACTGAGTTACCACCTGGTGCTGACAAGCTTGGTCAGCAAGCTGCATTAATCAACTCCATGGGAAGACACAAGACAAAAGACTAATAAAGGGTTAGACTTTTATGTTTCTGAAGTGTTGTTGCACCTGGCTGTCTGAATGCCCACTCTTCCTCCGCATCCAAATGAACTAGTCCTGCCCGGGCTGGGTCTGAGGGGAAGAAAGCATGGCCTACTGCTCCACCTGCCCCATCAAAGGGATAGTCATCACCATGGTAACCATGGAAGAAGTCTACCTGCAGGTCAGCTGCATCCGGACTGCCCACCTGGAAGCAGAATGAATGAAACTCATCACCAGGGCTGTGCGACTTTGGCTAGTTCTAGTCAAAAGTGGCATCTGACAAACCTCATGGAACTCCAGTGGTGTTGGCTCGGCCCACACTCTTAAAGCGTAGAAGATAAGTGAGCGAATTGTTTCCCGAGACAGATGCGAGGAGGAGGGATATGATTGCAACCTGACGAGGTAAGATAGATGTAAAGACCTCGCCTAGTGGCAGATACTTCACCAATCACAGCTTACTGACAACAGGAAACCACTGTGAATTACTGCATCGAACTGATCACAGTCTCCTCACAAATCTTATCCCACCTCCAGTTAATGTTCCTGCGTGTCCACATGGAGACAGCCCAGCTTCTCCGTCTCCTCATATTTCTTTTCTCTTGGTTGGCTGATAGTATGGATGATTCCTCCTGGTCTGGTAGTGAGCAGCGTGGAGTGTTCATCACCGCCATTGTCTCCTCATCTGCACACCAGAGAACAGACTTTCTCAAATCACATACAGAACACTAGATTTGAGAAGCAGCATAAACGTCATCTGTACTCCTCACCTACAACTCCGCTGTCTTTTAGGCCTGCAAACCTTTGCATGGCCCTCACAGCATTGGTGACACCTGTCCAAGCCTGCAGCTGACCAGTGGAAGGGTCTGAGGGTGGGAGGTAACCATACTTCATCAACCAATCCTAAAAAAATCAAAAATGATCTCTTTAACAGGGTGTTCTTCTTCCATTTCTATCCTGCAGTCCTGTATCTATATTATATATCAAGCTCTACCGATATAATGTATGAGAGAGTTGGTAAAGATATTATTCATTTCCCATCAGTGGTTGTATGATTTCTATTACCACAAGTTTGGAGCTCTCATCTTCAGTGGGTGTCACTGGTGCAGAGGATGGTGACAGAGTCACACTAACAGCACAAGTTGTTTGCATCCATCCACAGCTCAAGCAGAGGAAAGTCATATACATCTTCATCTTGTATTGAAGATGTATTTTCAGTGTGTGGAAATCTACTGGAAATGAAGCAAAGTCATTTTAAACCATTAAAGACAAAGATACTGGCAGAAATACAGGACAGCAAAAAATATCCTAAATGCAATTCTTTAACCCTGACATTTGAAGAGTTTTCCTAGAATGATCCAAAATAAACAAAAATGAAAATATTTTAACATTTTGTACAATACTTGACACAGACATGGTGCAGCGGTTAGTGCTGTCACCTCACAGCAGTCACAGACGTTTGCATTCTTTGCAGTCAGTAAGGCTAGAAAACCACTATATTCTCCTAATAGGCCACAATTCATTTGTGTCCTCTGTGAGGGACATGAATCGGAGACCTTTACATCAACCAGAATCTATGCAATCTGAGTCCTACTGTAGTGTCCTGGGCTTTTATTGATGCCACATTTCTGGGGATTGGGCTAATAGAGTAATAACAAATGATTAGCACTGGAAGGTTCCACATTTTAGGTTAAGTGATATGATCTTATGATGAAACCTCAAATTGTTTCTTCAATATTAGATTGTTATTTGTTTAGTAGGATTTCAGAAATGTACAGTAATGTTAACACTTTTGAAACAGAACTTTTATTCAGTGTCCTTTGTAGTGGACAGAGGAAATACTAACTGTGATTTGTGAATGAGATTTTAAAGGATTTCACCCAGTTTGTAGACAGGGAGTCAGACGAATAGCTGTCCAGGGATGGTGAAAGGTCAGAGGACACACTGGTATGTTCTTTGACAAAGTGACTGCACTCACCTTCCATTGTGGATAAGAAGCAATGTGTAAGCTAAGCCTCCAAAGTTTTTCATTACAATATATAAAAGGGAAAATAGGAGCTTTTCCAGTTGTGTTCAACTCTTTTGAAATTGGGTAGAAAGACTTTTTAATGAGAAAACAGAACTACAAACCAGAGGGAGGCGCTCATCTCTTAAAATTGAAAACATTATTCAGCATATCTATATATGTGACATGACTCAGATTATCTTGGGTCCTAGTTATAGCTAGGACCCAGTGTATAACTCAACATTTGGCAGTCGATCAAAGTCATGAGTCATCTTTATGTCTCGGATGAGAAAGAAAGAATGTCCTCTGGAAGGTGATGCAACAAGGCTGCATTAATGAGCAGAGACCAACTAAATGTGAGTACATTACATTTGCACTTGCAATGGAATAAAATGTAACAGGGTAACAGAATAATGCCTGTCCCAGTGTGCTTCATATCCAACACCATCATCACAGTCCCAAAGAAGACAGCTGTTATGTGCCTGCATGACTACTGCCCGTGGTGCTCAGTCATCATCAAGGTTATTCATGGCACCTCTCTGGACCCTGTGCTATTTGCACTCCAGTCTAACAGATCCACTAAAGAGTTATTAGTAATCTGACATGCCCGGTGTGCAGATGTGTCAATATGATTTTTTGGTCGATATAGTTACACAGGCTGCAGACAGGATTGAAGGTCTGCTGTGCACCGGCCCTACGAGCACTGACAGCAGCCCATCCGTTCATTTTCACTGCTGACACTAGATTATCCAATCAAATCTTCCCTACCTTCCCTGTGTGGTGATGCACGTCCCAGATAAGAGTTTAGTGTGAAAGAAGTGGCTGATAAAGAGAGAATGGCCACTGCTAGAAAGTAAAGTGCAAAAACACCAGTGTGTCACATAATAAACAGGAAGAACACCGTGACACTCCATGTCACAATAGCACGAATGCGTTAAAGCAGTGAGTACAAGAAGCTGATGGGAAACGTCCGTACTATATTCCCACAGGGTGGAGAAACCTACCAGTTTCAATCACGAGATGGACGAGAATTACCATAAAATACAGGGGGGAGGGCATTGTGCCCTGCCGTAGGACACTGCTAGATGTGTGTGTGCCTATGTCAGTCAGAAGATGCCTCAATTAATTAAGTTAGAGGGTATACCATTTCAGTTAGAGCACTGGGGCAGAGAAGGAGGGGAGGGAGGATGAATGGAGGACAAGGGCAGCGCTAAAGTAATGAGATTAAAACAGCCACAAGAGTAGAGGGCGAAGGCCAAAGGAGCAGACTGTCAGAAAGAACATTGTGAATTAAACAAGCTGGATTGAACATTAGAGGAACTGCTTTGGTGGCAAATCACGTTGCATTAGCTAAAAGCAGTTGATCAGGTAAAGTTCATGCTCTAAAAAGTCCATACATTTTTGTCTTAACCCCAAAGCTGACTTATTTTTGATTTTCACAACGTTTGACTACTTAAAGCTGCATTCAGGACTTTTTATGTTTCTTATTTGGTCTCTTGGGGGCAACAAATCAAGTTGTCATAATGAAGGTGAAAAAAGTGGTGTCATTCCAGCATTTACTTGGAGTTCTATTTCTGGCCACCTGGCTGAGTCCAGCTATACAAATATCTGCCTCTACCAATATTTCATTTCTGTCTGCGCGCATCAGGTCAGTTTTAACTTATTATATTACTGGAAATTACGATTGTAATTGTGATTTTAAGCAGTGAATTCGGCTCTCTTTGGATCAGCACTCACTGTCACAGACGGTGCAGAGGATCGACTCACAGGATTTTTCCCCTCATTTTTATATTTAGGAAAGGGTTAGGGAGCATTTCAGAAGACTTTACAAACAGAATAATCTTTTTTGTTTAGAGGCCTGATTTTTAGTAGCTGATGAAAATCTTCTGAGTAGACTTGTTTGTAATCCTGACTGAAGTCAAGCTTTAAATGAAAAAAAGAGATAGTTTGAAGGAATTCAAGCAGTAGTATTGGCACAGCTGTACAGTAATTCAGGTTGTGTATTGATCCCTGCACATGCATTACTGTCACCATCTGACAGTGAAACCTAACATCTCACACCACTGACCACAACACATTCATTCATCACATGAACTTACACCAACTCCAAATTTAGTCTGAAAACTGAATCAAAGCAAGTTAAAGATGAGAAAAGTGCTTTTAACGCTTACCTTCCTCCTCCTCTGCTTCTCCATGCTCTCTCTCCTCATTTGCCACAATGGGAACAGATGGGTCCTTTCTATTCTCCTGCTCATTTCCTCAAAGCCCGACTCCTAACCCCCACCCTCTACTCCACCCACTGCCACAGCACCCTGACAAATGGAGAGTTGCGTCTTTGCAGAAATATCCTCCTTCTTTAATCCCAAGATTGTGCCTTGGTTTTTCCCAGCTTGTTTTTCCTCCTATCAGTCAGTTCTTTGCCCACAGTACACGATTTATGAACAAAGAAAATCTGATTTGAAAACAGTTAGTTGTGGCACGATACTCTGCGAGTCCAGAATCCAACATTTGACTGGTGGAGGATTAGTGATGCACAGTAAAGATGGGTTTAGACACATATGCGTGTGCGTGCGTGCGTGTGCCTTTGCTTGTGTGCAACATCTGCATGTTCATGTGTATCTTCTCTCATGATGACATTTTTACACACAATCCTCTTAACATGAGGATTAAAACAAAACCAAGACAGACAGATTTGTGGCTCCCTCTCGTTCTGCTGCAGCTTTTTCCTTGTGTTTCTTCTTTGTGTTTAATCCACTGAACTAACTGGTGGGAGGGGTGGTCTCATGTCGGCCTCTTTCTTTAAATACAACTGATATCCTCTTGATTAAGACGTTCATGTCAATGAAAAAAAAGCATGAACTATGTGCATGCATGCACTAAGCCATATTCTCCATGTTATTTCTTCCATTGGTGAGTCCCCTTCATATTAACCCTGCAACATCCTGCTGGGATCTTTAAGCTCCATCTAATCTGCTCTTTCTCTGCTGAGAGAAAAATGCTGCAAGTAGAAACACATGTAGGACTAATGCAGTGTTTTCAGGAAACCTGATTGCTGTTATGTGTGTCTGTAGCAGAACAGGCAGATCCAGTGACTGACTGATGCTCAGGACTGACAGTTCTCTGCTCTTTGACTTCAGTTTCTTAGACTGAAGTACATTTGTCGTGTGTGCTGACACACAGGATGCCTATCCAGCAGTGATGGCGCATGTCATTTGTGATGGTCATGGACATCATTAGTAGCCTATCCCTGTGAGGGGACAAACTGGTCAAAACCAGTAAACGAGTCTACAGATGCCCTCGCTGTAGGGGCCAAATGTTCAGGCCTAACTAGCATTAGTCAGATGCTCATTTCAGGCTAATTTTGAAGCGTCTCGTGTAAATTGTTATACTTGCTTTATGTTGCTTTCTGTGCTTACTTCACAGTAAAGTCAAGCAGTGTTTTCAATGGGAAACATTAAGTAATTTAAAAAGACAGCTACTGATGAATTACTGTAACAACTTAACAACTTTTCATGTCTGTCTTCACCAGAACTCGTGGGTCTTCGTGGGTCTTGGGTTATATGTGTGTGTCATTTTTCTGGGTATTTAATTATAACAATTGTAGCCACTAAGACTGGCGGACCTAAACCTTCATCTCCAAGTCTGTTCACATACAAGAGGAAGGGGAGTGAGTGGGTCAGCGCGCAGGGCACAGAAACTAAGCTGGCTTTGAACACACACCATTTATTTTACTTAAAAAAATAAAATAAAATAAAAAACCAGCCAGAATCACAAATACAAGTTAAAATGCCCCATATACAATAAAAAGTGTGTTCACAACCCGCTAAAAACCCTGCTGGCAGAGATACCTATACACTATTACAACAAAGCTAAACAAATGTCTCCCATATGCTAAAAACTTCCCCCCTAAGTCCTATATTCCCACAGTCCAGCAACACGCGGGCAAATGTTCCTTATCTAAAACAGGAGATGAATTTCTCTTCTGGGATGGAAACCACACCGGCCAGAAGAAGAAGGAGGGGGCTCTTGTCGCAGACCTGTCCCCTCCTGACTGCGTGTCGCTGCACAGTCCCGCCCCACTCCACACCTGAACACGGCCTCCCTCGCAGCACCGTCAGATGCAGGCAGAGGGGCACCCCTGCCCTGCTGTGAATTGCGGCCATCGCCACCCACTGTTGCTGTTGCTGGCGTTGGGACTGGATCGCAGAACGACTCGTGGCACCCCACAGTCAGGCAGCAGTTCCTCCAACACCTGAGCGGGCTTACACGCGTTCCTTTTTCTCCTCTCACCTTTCGTGCGTTGCTCTCTTGTCTCTGCGCTCACTATCCCCTTTAACAGGTCAGCCTGGCGGCTGATAGGCCGCCTCGGGGAACGCCCCCACCTCACAGGTGCCTACAATTGTCTGATTAGTCCACAGTGGATTAGAAGAATATTGTGCAACAACACTAAAATACATAAAATATGAGGATAAAACCATGAAATATCAATATCAATAAACAAACATGCAATATAAATATCACAATAGAATCATGCAAATAAAATCAACATTATGTACCAATACACAGATTGATAAAACATAAAAACACAAATTTTCACTGTGTGACACAATTGCAGCAAAGGCAGAGTGTATCGTCCTTCTGGTGTACAAGTACACTAAGAACATGACTCATGAACTCAGTGAACCAAGTCACTCCCTCCTCGCAAGTATGTATTCATGTTTGTCATGACAAAGGAGTCTCTGTACTTTAATGTGGTTTAACTCATCACACTTCTGCACTTCCATGGGTTCAACCTCTGCTCGCATCCTCCCACACCTATGTTATCTCACTAATGCTCAAGGATCGCAGCCATCAATGAGCACATTGAGCAATGTCAACTCAGACAGTATTCCTGTTCAAACAGTGGCCAGTCAACCAGTTTTTGTGACGTTCTGCCCCAACAATGAATCCTCTTTCAAAGAGCTTTACCTCTCATTATGAGAAAGACGATAGTAAAATGTTTTACTAATTATTTTTCCTCCTTTGCTCTACAAAATATCCTTCTCGACCAGGAAATCTGGTGTGATGCAAATTTTGTGTAAACTGCAAATAAGAATGCAAATGCATGTAAGACATGCAGAGGAATGCAGTTGTTTTTAGGACAGAACAAGAAGATATTTAAATTGAAGTCAACACCGTCAGGAGAGGACAAAACTTAATATCTATATTATTGCTAATATATATTGTAATATATCTATATCATGGCTAAAGCACTTCTGGATGGATGCAAACTGCATTTCGTTGCCCTGTACCTGTGCATGTGCAATGACAATAAAGTTGAATTCTATTCTATTCTATTCTATTCTATTCTATTCTATTCTATTCTAACAGAGCAACTAAGGCCACAAGCCCACCAGGAAAGTAACTGAGATCATAGAATAAAGGAGCCTTGCGTTGTTTTCCCCTGGAGGTCTATACAAGCAAAATTCTTTTGGCTGCCACAGAAGCTAACCCCTGCTGGTAATTAAAAAGAATGCAGGTTCAAGGCAACTTTTCAAAGCCAGAAGCTGTCTACAATTTAAAACGGAGACAACTTAGCATCCATTAGGAATGTTAAGTATATTACAGAAATGGGTCTATTATGGTATGTTATAATGTACACAGTGTGAAGTATGTTATGAATATTCTATAACTATAAGTATGTACAGGCTGTAGTGAGTACAAGCTACGTACAGGCTATGAACAGGATATAAATATGAAATAAAAACTATACAGAAATATGAGATATACAGTTATACAGAAATGTGAACTATGCAAGTTATAAACAGTTGTAGGATTAAAAATTATTGTATGTACAGAATGATTATTTACACAGAGCTATACAGTAGTGCAGTTAAGATAAGTGAGATATGTGGATAATTTCTACAGAGGCTGTATAAAGTGCTGGTGGTTGTGAGTGGTGGTTCAGTCCATGTTATTATTGTGTGTTTGAGGGTACGGTTGTCCATTGTGTGTGTGAGTGTAGATGGTTGTGGGTGTGTGTATGTTCAGTCCATGAGTTTAACGTGGGTCAGATGTCAGGAGGCAGAGTTCAGGAGTCTGACAGCTGTGGGGAAGAAGCTGTTCCGGTACCTGGTGGTCTTAGTCCGGAGGCTCCTGTAGCGCCTCCCAGAGGGCAGGAGGGTGAAGAGTCCATGTGATGGGTGACTGGGGTCTCTGATGATTTTCCCAGCCCTTTTCAGACACCGCTTCCTGTAGATGTCCTTTATGGCAGGAAGTGGTGCTCGGCGATGCGCTGGGCAGTTTTCACGACCCTCTGCAACGCCTTCGGTCCGAGGCAGAGCAGTTCCGCACCAGACTGTTATACAGTTGGTCAGGATGCTCTCGATGGTGCAGCGATAGAAGTTCACCAGGATGTCTGAGGACAGGTGGTTCTTCCTCAGAGTCCTCAAGAAGAAGAGGCGCTGGTGAGCCTTCTTGACCAGCTTGGAGCAGTTGGTCGTCCAGATGAGATCCTCGGAGATGTGGACTCCCAGGAACTTGAAGCTGCTCACACGCTCCACAGCCGTCCCCTTAATGTGGATGGGTGGATGTCGGTCAGCATTCCTCCTGTAGTCCACGATGAGCTCCTTGGTCTTCTCGGTGTTAAGCAGCAGGTTGTTTCTGTTGCACCACTCAGCCAGACGATCCACCTCCTCCCTGTAGGCGGTCTCATCGTTGTCACTGATGAGGCCAATCACCGTGGTGTCATCTGCAAACTTAATGATGGTGTTGGAACCATCAGCAGGTCTGCAGTCGTGGGTGAAGAGGGAGTAGAGGAAGGGTCAAGGGTTACTGAGTACATCATGAAGCTGATTTTATAAAATATGGTCCCTATTAGCTGCTACAGTATATGAGAGTGCACTAAAATCAATATTGAATCGGTGTGTAACTTTGCCAAAACAATGTCGGACTCTGTAGTTTTCTCTGGTCCCCTCCCCAATCAGACCAGGAGTGACATGTTTAGCCGCATGTTCTCCTTAAATTGCTGGCTGTCTGAGTGGTGTCCCAGAAACGATGTGGGCTTCATAGATAATTGGCAAACCTTCTGGAGGAAACCTGGTCTTGTTAGGAGAGACGGCATCCATCCCACTTTGGATGGAGCAGCTCTCATTTCTAGAAATACGGACCAATTTATTAAACCCCCCAAAATATGACTATCCAGAGTTGGGACCAGGAAGCAGAGTTGCAGTCTTACACGCCTCTCTGCAGCTTCTCTCCTCCTGCTACCCCCCCAAAAACCCATCTCCATTGAGACTGTGTCAGCTCCCAAACAGACAAAAAACAAACCAAAAACCAGCAATAAACAACTTAAACATAAAAAATCACAAAGAAAGAACAATACAGTATCCACATCTGAACCAAAGAGTAAAACAGTGAAATGTGGATTATTAAATATTAGGTCTCTCTCTCTCCAAGTCTCTGTTAGTACATGACTTAATAATTGATCAACAAATCGATTTACTCTGCCTTACAGAAACCTGGTTGCAGCAGGATGATTATGTTAGTTTAAATGAATCAACACCCCCGAGTCATTCTAACTACCAGAAACCTCGAAGCACAGGCCGAGGGGGCGGTGTGGCAGCAATTTTTCACACCAGTCTATTAATTAACGAAAGACCAAGACAGACTTTTAATTCATTTGAAAGCCTGATGCTTAGCCTCGTCCACCCCAGCTGTAAAACTCAGAAACCAGTCTTACTTGTTATCATCTATCGTCCACCTGGGCCTTACACAGAGTTTCTCTCTGATTTCTCAGACTTTTATCTGATTTAGTGCTCAGCTCAGATAAAATAATTATTGTGGGTGATTTTAACATCCATGTAGATGCTAAAAATGACAGCCTCAACATCGCATTTAATCTGTTATTAGACTCAATTGGCTTCTCTCAAAATGTAAAAGAACCCACCCACCACTTTAATCACACTCTAGATCTTGTTTTAACATATGGCATAGAAACTGAACATTTAACAGTGTTTCCTGAAAACCCTCTGCTGTCTGATCATTTCCTGATAACATTTACATTTACAATAATTGATTACACAGCAGTGGAGAGTAGACTTTATCACAGTAGATGTCTTTCTGAAAGTGCTGTAACTAAGTTTAAGAATATAATCCACCCACTGTTATCATCTTCAATGCCCTGTACCAACATAGAGCAGAGCAGCTATCTGAACACTACTCCAACAGAGGTTGATTATCTTGTTAATAATTTTACCTCCTCACTACGTACGACTCTGGATACTGTAGCTCCTGTGAAAACTAAGGTCTCAAATCAGAAGTACCTGACTCCGTGGTATAATTCTCAAACACGTAGCCTAAAGCAGATAACTCGTAAGCTGGAGAGGAAATGGCGTGTCACAAATTTAGAGGATCATCATTTAGCCTGGAGAAATAGTTTGTTGCTTTATAAGAAAGCCCTCCATAAAGCCAGAACATCTTACTATTCGTCACTGATTGAAGAAAATAAGAACAACCCCAGGTTTCTCTTCAGCACTGTAGCCAGGCTGACAAAAAGTCAGAGCTCTACTGAGCCAACCATCCCTTTAACGTTAACTAGTAATGACTTCATGAACTTCTTCACAAATAAAATTTTAATCATTAAAGAAAAAATTACCAATAATCATCCCACAGATGTAATATTATCTACAGCTACTTTTAGTACCATCGATGTTAAGTTAAACTCTTTTCTCCAATTGATCTTTCTGAGTTAACTTCAATAATTAATTCCTCCAAACCATCAACGTGTCTTTTAGACCCCATTCCTACAAAACTGCTCAAAGAAGTCCTGCCATTAATTAATTCTTCGATCTTAAATATGATCAACCTATCTCTAATAATCAGCTATGTACCACAGGCCTTCAAGGTGGCTGTAGTTAAACCTTTACTTAAAAAGCATCTCTAGACCCAGCTGTCTTAGCTAATTATAGGCCAATCTCCAACCTTCCTTTCATATCAAACATCCTTGAAAGAGTAGTTGTCAAACAGCTAACAGATCATCTGCAGAGGAATGGCTTATTTGAAGCGTTTCAGTCAGGTTTCAGAGCTCATCACAGCACAGAAACAGCTTTAGTGAAGGTTACAAATGATCTTCTTATGGCCTCTGACAGTGGACTCATCTCTGTGCTTGTCCTGCTAGACCTCAGTGCTGCGTTCGAAACTGTTGACCATAATATCCTATTAGAGCGATTAGAACATGCTGTAGGTATTACAGGTACTGCGCTGCAGTGGTTTGTATCATATCTATCTAATAGACTCCAATTTGTTCAAGTAAATGGAGAGTCCTCTTCACACACTAAGGTCAATTATGGTGTTCCACAGGGTTCAGTGCTAGGACCAATTCTATTTACATTATACATGCTTCCCTTAGGCAGCATCATTAGAAGACATAGCATAAATTTTCACTGCTATGCAGATGACACGCAGCTCTATCTATCCATGAAGCCAGGTAACACACACCAATTAGTTAAACACCAGAATGTCTTAAAGACATAAAGACCTGGATGGCCGCTAACTTTCTGCTTCTTAATTCAGATCAAACTGAGGTTATTGTACTCGGCCCTGAAAATCTTAGAAATATGGTATCTAAGCAGATTCTTACTCTGGATGGCATTACCTTGGCCTCCAGTAATGCTGTGAGGAACCTTGGAGTCATTTTGACCAGGACATGTCCTTCAATGCACATATTAAACAAATATGTAAGACTGCTTTCTTCCATTTGCGCAACATCTCTAAAATTAGAAATATCCTGTCTCAGACTGACGCTGAAAAACTAGTTCATGCATTTATTACTTCCAGGCTGGACTACTGTAATTCATTATTATCAGGATGTCCTAAAAACTCACTGAAAAGCCTTCAGCTGATCCAAAATGCTGCAGCAAGAGTCCTGACAGGGACTAGAAAGAGAGAGCATATTTCTCCTGTTTTGGCTTCCTTTCATTGGCTTCCTGTTAAATCCAGAATTGAATTCAAAATCCTGCTCCTCACATACAAGGTCTTAAATAATCAGGCCCCATCTTATCTTAATGACCTTGTAGTACCATATCACCCTATTAGAGCACTTCGCTCTCACACTGCAGGCCTACTTGTTGTTCCTAGAGTATTTAAAAGTAGAATGGGAGGCAGAGCCTTCAGTTTTCAGGCCCCTCTTCTGTGGAACCAGCTTCCAGTTTGGATTCAGGAGACAGACACTATCTCTACTTTCAAGATTAGGCTTCAAACTTTCCTTTTTGCTAAAGCATATAGTTAGGGCTGGACCAGGTGACCCTGAATCCTCCCTAGTTATGCTGCAATAGACGTGAGCTGCCGGGGATTCCCATGATGCATTGAGTTTTCCTTTCCAGTCACCTTTCTCACTCACTATGTGTTAATAGACCTCTCTGCATCGAATCATATCTGTTATTAATCTCTGTCTCTCTTCCACAGCATGTCTTTATCCTGTCTTCCTTCTTTCACCCCAACCAGTCGCAGCAGATGGCCCCGCCCCTCCCTGAGCCTGGTTCTACTGGAGGTTTCTTCCTGTTAAAAGGGAGTTTTTCCTTCCCACTGTCGCCAAAGTGCTTGCTCATAGGGGGTCATATGATTGTTGGGGTTTTCTCTGTACCTATGAAGTGCCTTGAGGCGACTTTTGTTGTGATTTGGCGCTACATAAATAAAATTGAATTGAATTGAATTGAACTGTCTGTGATATCCACTTCTAAAAAGCTAAGATTATAGTACAACAACTGTTCTAACACATTAGCAAAGGCAACAACTGTTCTAGTCCTGGTTAGCTATCGCATATTGTACTCCAGCTTAAAACACTTCTGCTGTCAGAAATATTACAGTATATATTTTCATACAGGGATAAACGTGGATAATTTACAAAAAAAGTCATATTTGAGAACTTTTTATTCCTTGTGTGTTTTTGTTCACTGTTTAATGGGTAAATAAAAATAAAACTGCTCCTCGGTCACCGTGACAACAGCCTATTTCCCGATAAATGCAGCTGCTGGGAGGTGTCAAAGGTCACGCTGGGGTAATGGGTGATGGATGACGGGTGGGGGGATCGTGGGAAATATGTGAATGGGGCTGTGTGTGGTTCATCTTGCTGTTACCCGTAGTGACAGAAATGGCCCTTTTTGGTGTGCATGGTGTCTCTGTTAACTCGTCTGAATGAGCCTTTCTGAAGTGCTGCACACATGGGATCGCTCTGAACACGTCTGTGCTTCAGTGGGACTGATGTTCTAAAGGCCATGTGGTTATTTTGAAGCTCAAGTTGTTAAAAGACAATATATTGTTTCAGTATCCATCATTTTAACAGACATGAAGTCAGGGTGTCTGCAGCTGATTACCTTATGATAGAATATGCCATTAGCCTGAGGTCACTAGGCTACACTGTATGGCGCTAAGAATGGCCAGCCCTACCACTGGTCTGATGGAGCTGACGTATGGTGACTGGTGATCTGATGGTGGCAAACCCCAAACAGAGCTGTGGGTGAAGCAGAGGTCATGACCACAAAGGAAGCAGTGTGAAGAGTGATTACTAATGTACATGTCAGAACTGAGATCATCAGACTTTATGAAACTCATAACAAAGTTAACTTGATGTTTTACATCACTGTTTTCTTAAATTCATATCTGGATAAAATAGTGTCGTTCACCAACGACACTACTGTCAGCTGGAATAATACAATAGCACATGCTGTATTGCCAATCTTGAATGCATTTGGCTGCAGATGCATTTTCTATTGCCCTGAGTCTTCTCTCTGTTTCAGCAGAGGTGATGATGGTGATGAAGACTACGGGAACCTTTTTCTGGCAAATCATTTTGTTCTGAATTTCTTACACAGGTGGATCTCATGATATGTAAAGTGGGTAGTGGTGTGGTTGTTTGTACTGCTGACTCAGAGCAAGAAGATTCTGGGTTTTGCTCCATGCCCTCTCTGTGCAGAGTGGTCCTTCTTTCCAGGTAATCCGTCTTCCTCTGGCAGTCCAAAGACATGCACAGGGTTCGGTTAATTGGTGATTCTAAATTGGCCATAAGCCTGAATAGTTGTGCTCTTAGCCCTGCCACAGATTAGCAACCAGAGTCCTCCCAGTTAGAATAAATGGATGGAAGGAAAGAAGTCTCAAAGGAATTGGATTTAGCAGGTGGGACATTTTAAACAATGACAAAAATATAATGTTCTCTAACACCTAAAATGGTCTTAAAAAATGGGAATACGGGGATATGTCATCTAACTGAAACAGTCACTTCCTGGAGTTGCAGTTTGTGTCAGGCAATCTGTATTTTGTCTCAGACATCAATTAAAATGTATACTTTAAAATAAATAATTAACTTAATTTTACTTTGAATTTTTCCTGCTTTTGTTTTGAACATCATACTAACAGTGCTTTCAAACGCAGAGTAACTAGCGCATTTCGCAAACTAGTAGCTTAACTATGAAACAAAAGATATATATTACTAATTGCTACTTTTTTAAATCAAAAAATTTGACTTGGATACAGAAGGGTAGTCAAAAAGAAGAGTGATTCAATGGAAAATAACCTAACGGCCAATTTATTAATTAAAAAAAATAAATAAATAAAAAAGTGGAGATGCCGGGGATTGAACCCGGGGCCTCATACATGCAAAGCATGCGCTCTACCACTGAGCTACATCCCCACACGAGCGGAAGCGCTCACTGTAGCCTATAAACACATGGTACTATCATATTCTAAATTTAAGTATTGGTTGTTAGTAGTAACATTTCGTAGCGGTCACTTCAAAAGACTTACAGCGGCTACCTTGAAGTACACGTTTCTTTAACCATACTGCGAACAACGAAATAACACGTGCTGCTAAAAATGTACTTCCTACTAAAAATTGGACTAAGCTTTATTTCTCATGCTAACCCTGAAATATTACGTGGAGAGATAGTAAGGCTTATCGATTGTAACTATTTATTTTATTGTACTGTGAGTTCCTGTCATGGACCGGTTCGTCCGAGGCTGTGAACGCCATGACACGACCAGCATTGCATCGACCAGTAGGTGTCGCTGTTGGCCGTGCGTGCCTACAACACGTTAGATTGTGCTCCCCGAGAATTTCACAGCGTTTTCTCAGGAACTGTCATCATGCGACCGCGTACCGTTTTCAACATGCGGAAAAGCATGAAAGCGGACACGCTTTGGTAATGTTTGGTTTTGACGTAGGCTAGAATCACAGTTGTGACCAGCCACTAAGCGTTTAACTAACTTACCCGCATTTTACCTTTACCGCTCACATCCACCTGTTGTCCCATCGGCGGCAAGTAGGCACACAAAGACTGTGGGACTGTGAGTGAGAAATGAAATGAGGTTTTACCCCTATAAGTTTGCATGTCTCTTGACGTTCGGGTGTTTTGTGTCGGTTATTTGGATTAAATCGATTCCCAGTGATGAAGGTGAGTGTACCTGCGTTTACTTTTCACATGCTGACTCAAAGGGAAACTTTATAATTCTGTTTATTCTCATGGAAACAGAAAATACCGCAGGGTTAACGTTCGCATCACAGCGTAGCATGGGCAACTTTAAACATGGTATTTTTATGGTTTTAAATAATTAATTAATTTTTTACAAATTATTAGCATAAGCTTCTCGATAGTCCCTCTGTATACAACACTACCTGTTTCACATGGAGTAAAAACGTCTTATTGAAGAGGCTGTTCGAAATATTGTTTCCTAAGAAAAATGTGAAAGTTATACCGGTTATAAATTCTTTCTCTAACGTCATAACATCACCGTGTGAGTTTTAGTAGTAAGCCAACACACAATTCTGATGTAGGGTAAAAGTTTGTGTCGGTCTGCCAACCTGATCGGCAGGTTCACACGTACACGGGTATTTTTGCAAACGGAGATTTTCCGTTTTCGTTTTAGCCCGGTATTCAAGGGGACAAACGCTTTCTGCTGTTGCTTTTTCACTCTGTTCTTCTTTATCAGCCTCTTTCCGAGCTCTAGTATTTTATTGCGAATGACTTTGTTTATCTTTAAAGTACAAATACTTATTGTAGTTGGTAAAGAGAAGGGAGTAAAGGCCTGGTAAGCTGAAACACCGTCTGAATGAAGCCAACAGTTTTATTGAATTTATAATATTTACATGATTAATAAGGCACTGCAGACAACAGACATTTTAATATGATAACAGGGAAAGCACAGGTATCTTCACAGTTGGGCTGCCGTCGTGGCTTATTGGGAGGCTTGATGGAAATGAGCCATTGTCATTAGGCTTGTCCTTTTTCCTCCTTACCTTGAAAAAGTTATATTAATAGTGGGATAATAGTTAAAAACCGGAAGCTAATACTAGAACTTTAATTTGGTATATATTGAGTTATTTGAGGATTTTTTTTTTGACACTTTCAACCTGTGCAGATAAATGTTCTATCATAAATACTCCAATAACTGTAGAAACCACCAGATCTGCTGCAGTACTAGTGAGCTCTCGTACCACACCTTTAATCTTAATGCCAGAGCCACACCTGTGAAGTTGGGTAGCTGCATTTTACATTGTTGTGAAGGTATTGTGTAGACAAAACCCGCCCACAGAAAAGCAGACCTATATGGCTAGCTATAGAAAAGCTAAATGGACAGGTACATGCAGAGTGCTCTTCTAATCAATTTGAGCACCTGATGTGCTTTCTTACTACAAGCCTGCATTACAACAGTGCCTAAACAAAGTCTTATATAAGATTTTTATCAGTGAAGCTGAGCTCCTGTAGGGATACTAATGTGACCCCAAGAGCCTCTGCGGCTTAGGAAAACTCAGTCATTCATGCATAAGAACATCTTGATCACATTGATTGTTGAACGTGTAACATGTCCTTTCACAAGTAAATGGTAAATGGCCTGCATTTGTATAGCGCTTTACTCAGTCCCTAAGGACCCCAAAGCGCTTTACACTACATTCAGTCATTCACCCATTCACACACACATTCACACACTGGTGATGGCAAGCTACATTGTAGCCACAGCTGGCCTGGGGCGCACTGACAGAGGCGAGGCTGCCGGACACTGGCGCGAGGGCCCGGTCATTTATAAAAGTCTCAGATAAAAGCACAAAATGTGAACCGATTGCATTAAAATGTTCTGTGAGTGAACGTTGATGTTGGAGAGTTGAAAGCAGTCGAACGAAGAGATTTGAGTGATTGAAAACAAGAATCTCTTCAAGCGCTGCAGACAGTGTCTGCACTATAAATAGAGCTGCCTGGTGTATAAACAGCGTCTGTTAGAGACATGAATGTCATTGGGAAAACAAAATATGGGAAGATGCTGAAATGCCAGCTGCCAAGCAAAGATGACAAAAACTTACTGATTCCAACTTCTTTAAAGATTGGCTTTTTTTTTTTTTTTATGTGGTCATTCAGACAAATTAAGGAAAGTTGACTCAAGTTAGGCTTTCCACCATCTGAAGGGACATATCTGCTTATGGTGGGCGGTTATTATGGAACATGTGACTAATGCCAGAATTTAAGCCTATAAATAAGCAGTCAGAGGTTTGCTGAATAAAACTAGTTTGTCTTAACACTTTAAACTTTGCCATATGCATCCAGGTTCAACAGTGATGCCTGACCTGCAGATCCTGTACAAGCGTCTGCTGGTGGCCGAGGAGCTGGGGGGAAAGGTCAGTCAGGATCTCAGCAGCATCCTGGAACAGCTAAAGAACTTTTCCAAAACTGGCAACGACACCTATCTTTACTCTGTCCACAACAGGACAGGCTTTAAAGGTGGGTAGCAGAGAACCCAGCACTAGTTGTTTTTATGACTTTGAATAAAGGCAAATGTCTTTGGAAATGCACCATAAAAGCAAGATATTAGAAACAAAAAAGAGACGTACATGGATACACTAAACAGCATCAACACACCTAAAACTGAAAACACTGAACACAGTCCATGGGCTGGGCATGTACTGACCAATGCTATTCACCACTCACTGGGAATCATTCTGTTATGTATAAGGCAACACTGGACTCGACTTTAAACACAGATTTCTATACTTTGTTAATAAGAATGATAAAAAACAATAAAAAAAACAATCGTGGTGCTAAAGTTCGACAACGTCTTTGAACTTGCCAACGCCTGATAATTTCTTATTAGTGATCACGATTGACTCAAACTGCCGGTTTGTTCGACTGCACTGTTTGATGGCACTCACTGGACCCAACAATATTCATAATAATAGTTCAAGTAACTCAGTGAAGATCTAAGGAGGAGAATTGTAGTTTGGAAGATGCCTTGGAGACATTTTTAAGCAACTGGAGATTCCAAGATCATGAATCCAACCAACTGTAAGTAGGTACAGGTTATTCAGTTGGAAGAAGACCCAAAGTGTCACTCTCAGATCAGGGGAAATTGGTTCAGAACAACCCAGAGACCAACGAGGCTCAAGCCTGCCAAACTGAGGTTAGTTTTATATCGCTGTAGACTGAGGGCGTGCCAACCAAGAAAAAAGGCCTCTGCTCTAAAACTGATGCCTTCGAGCTTGACTGGAATTTGCAGCTTGCGCTATCTGGCTGTAATGAGGAGTAAAGGTGAGGCTTTCAAAACTAAGAACACTAAAGCCAAATGTCAGGCTTGGTGGTGACAGTTTCATGTTCTGGGGCTTTTTTGCCACCAGTGGTAGTGGAACAGTGCACAAAGTGGACGGAATAATGAAGGAGGACTATCTGTAAATACTTTAACGCAACCTCAGATGAACAGCTAGCTGATTGAAACTTGGACACAATTAAACATTCAAACAAGACAATGACCAAACACACGCCAAAGCTGCTTTTGGAATGGATGAAGCAGGCTAACATAATTCTTTCAGAATGGCCTTTGCACAGCAATGACCTCAACCCTGTTGAAACTTTGTGGATTTTTCTGAAAATGTCAGTGTTCATTCAATGGTGGACACACAGTATTTCTAGGATTTCTCTGAATTTGGTTAATTAAACAGTGGCATTTTTTGGCTTAATGAAAAAAAAGTCATAACAGAGACTTCTAGCTGAAACTGTACTTTAAGCATTTCCACACAATCAAAAAAAAAAAACTGCGGACCTGAGTAATTTGACTTGCAAAATAAAAGGAGATCGCCCAGGTTCCTCTCTGTTTAATGTATCATGGGCAGTTTATCCGCAGAAGTTGCAGTTGATGGTTGACACAGGAGCAGGGTGTCATATTTTGTCTGTCTGCCATAATTCATATTTATTTAGTTTCCTGTATGTACAGGAAACTAAATAAATTCGAAAGTTAATCATATATTTTTACCTGGCCTATTAGCATGTTGTGTGCTAACTATAACACCACATGCCTCTATTCCTTTTTCCTTGTGTTTACAGAAACAGAGAAGCAACCTACAGGCATGCAAACATTCCTTCAGCCCAACATTTACGTTTTCATGCCCCACCTCAGACACCATCCGGGCAGCCTTGTACCTAATGTAGTGCTGGGACAGGGACGTCGTGGAGGTATGAAGCCCTCACATTTAGTAAAAATGCACAGCCCTACTATTCAATGATTCTTGGTAGGATAAATTTTTTTTATATATAAGCTTTAGTTTTCAAGATTGTATTTCAGAAGTTTCCAGAAGGTGTACTTTAGATGCCCCTCCTACACTTTGAGCTCATGTGAAAATGTATTGTAAATTGTGTGGGGAAAATGAATGCAAGAGTCAAATGAGGGATGGTCTGTTTTACATCTGCTATGCTAATGGAAGCAGACAGTGACTATAGTTTTTCTCTGGTTCTCTATCCTGTCATCTCTCAGTGTCCATGGTGCTTGGCATTCCCACTGTGAAGCGTGACAAGCAAAGTTACCTGGTCAACACGCTTAGCTCTCTGCTATTTGGCCTGACTGCGTCACAGTGCCAGGATCTCCTCATCATCGTCTTTGTTGCTGAGGTTACACACACACACACACACACACACACACACACACACACACGTAGTCAGTGCTCATGCAAGCTAGCATTAGCCACAACAGATATGAGATTCTGTGTAGTTCTGTATTATGCTACATGTCATGGACCACTATTATAAAACACACATACTGAATATTAGTATTATGCCAGAGTTGACACTAATGTAATGAAGCTACCAGTGTGTGGTGTAGTTAAAATCTAGCTGGCTAACTGCCCACAAATTAGCTGTTACTTTAGAAAACAAATGTAAGTTATTCATATCTTTGCTTTGAATCATTGGATTATTTCCTGCTACACTCAGTGTAGTTTCATATTAAACACAAGTTACTAAGATGAGTTATGTTAGCTGGTGAAGTCATTTGTCATGCTATATCACTTTGTTTTCTGTTTCGATACAATTATGGTAAGGTATAGTTAGCCAGCTTCATGTAACCTAGCTACGGTGCATTCATTTGGTGGTGGTTAATTTATAAAGTTAGCTGATAACTTTAAAAAAAACAACCACCAAATATCAAGCATGGTGGTAAAAGTTTCACGTTGTTCTCCCCTCTCACTCAGACGGGCTTCATTGGATTAAATTTGGGTTTTTTCCCTTTCCGGCATATGCTAGCTAATTTTAGCTTACCTGCAATAAATTCCTTGATATGCAGTGTAGCAGCTGGCTTGGCTTACCTAAGGCACATCGGTGTTTGTTAGCCTATCCTATTACTCCAGAACTCAAACATCATAATTTGGTGGTTGTTACGACTCCCTCTGCTAGGCGTCAGGGGAGGAGTAACATACACAAGCCCCCCCCCCCACACAAAACTGAGTAAAGTAAAGGTTTTAATTTCAAACTTTAAACAGAAAACCGACAGGGCTGTTCAACAGACCACTGGGCAAACAATTACTATATAAAGAAAAAACAGTTAAGAGTAAAAGCTAAAGGTTAACTAAGGCAAGCCAGCATCACAAAACTCTAATGAAACTAAGTTCAGCTGTATGTCAGGTTTAAACAAAGAGCAACACAGCAAACAGGTTTACCAAACAAGCTTCACATGCAAAGCAGACGAGGAGAACACTGCATGTTCACTTCGGAGCAGCAGTTCCCCATAGTGTGAAGGCTCTTCAGCCTTTTATACTCCCAGGTGCAGACAATCAGCCAGTCAATTGGTCTTGGAGTGGTCATGTGATCTCCAGGCAGCCAATCGTCCGCGAGGTCTGGCACACTGTGATCTGCATAAAAGAAGGCTGGCACAAGACTCCCAGCAGCCAATCACCCACAAGTCATGGCACATTTGGATTTGCATGAACACAAAAGGGTAGTCCAGGGCCGTAACACTCCTCCCCTTAAAATACAAGACAACATTTTGTATACACAGATTACAAAGTCTGGGGGAGACAAAACATTGTTTTCTTTAGGTAACATAGCACCCTCTTCAAAAAACGAGGTCATCAGCACAGACTCAGCGAGGGTAACGTCGCCATCTTTACGGGCTTGGGCACGAGTAACCACACAGGCTGGGTACAGCTTTGGGGTCACAGAAATCTCTGGGGCATCACAACTGAGGGGCTTACCCAGCACCTCCAGACTAGGACGCACTAATCCGCCCGCAGTATCATTTCCTAGCAACATGGCCACCCCCTCTATGGGTAAGGTCGGGCATACTGTGACGGGGAAAAATCCTGTAACGAGTTCTGATTTGATATAGACCTGGTGAACGGGTCTGGGAGCATAACCCATCTCTATTCCACGCAGCACAACATTAAATCCGCATGCACTGTCTGCCGAGAAAGGTAAAGCACTAGAAAGGATTAAGGTCTGAGACCCTCCAGTGTCTCGCAATATGGGCACAGATTTTAGATCAGTGGATTTATCAGTTAGCGACACAAAACCATCAAAGACATATGGGTCAAAACAAGGGTCTGGCACCTTGCCACCACAATCAAGCACCTCAGGATGGGACGCTGCTTTCACAAAGGCAACACCTTTGGGTTGCTGAGAATTCACTGTTTTGCGTTTCAGGGCCAAACAGTCCGCAATGACATGTCCCAGTTTATGACAGTAAAAACACTCCCGACTCTCTTTAGAGCCTAAGGGTTTAACAGTGCGAGCCTGCTGCGCGGCACTAAACTGTGACTTCTCTTTAACCAGAAAAGAGGACTTATGGGTGAGCACATACTCATCTGCGAGAACTCCTGCAGTCGCTAAAGTGGTTACTTTCTGCTCATTCAGGTATAACACTATACTCTCAGGAAGACACTTTTTAAAGTCTTCCAGCAGCATCAATTCACGCAATGAATCATAATCACTGGCTTTTGCCGCAGAGCACCACTTGTCATGTGGTGGCATTTATTACTTCCAGGCTGGACTACTGTCATTCTTTATTATCAGGATGTCCTAAAAACTCACTGAAAAGCCTTCAGCTGATCCAAAATGCTGCAGCAAGAGTCCTGACAGGGACTAGAAAGAGAGACAGATTTCTCCTGTTTTGGCTTCCTTCATTGGCTTCCTGTTAAATCCAGAATTGAATTCAAAATCCTGCTCCTCACATACAAGGTCTTAAATAATCAGGCCCCATCTTATCTTAATGACCTTGTAGTACCATATCACCCTATTAGAGCACTTCGCTCTCACACTGCAGGCCTACTTGTTGTTCCTAGAGTATTTAAAAGTAGAATGGGAGGCAGAGCCTTCAGTTTTCAGGCCCCTCTTCTGTGGAACCAGCTTCCAGTTTGGATTCAGGAGACAGACACTATCTCTACTTTCAAGATTAGGCTTCAAACTTTCCTTTTTGATAAAGCATATAGTTAGGGCTGGACCAGGTGACCCTGAATCCTCCCTTAGTTATGCTGCAATAGACGTAGGCTGCCGGGGATTCCCATGATGCATTGAGTTTTTCCTTTCCAGTCACCTTTCTCACTCACTATGTGTTAACAGACCTCTCTGCATCGAATCATATCTGTTATTAATCTCTGTCTCTCTTCCACAGCATGTCTTTATCCTGTCTTCCTTCTCTCACCCCAACCGGTCACAGCAGATGGCCCCGCCCCTCCCTGAGCCTGGTTCTGCCGGAGGTTTCTTCCTGTTAAAAGGGAGTTTTTCCTTCCCACTGTCGCCAAAGTGCTTGCTCATAGGGGGCCATATGATTGTTGGGTTTTTCTCTGTATTTATTATTGTGCGATCTACTGTACAATATAAAGCGCCTTGAGGCGACTTTTGTTGTGATTTGAGGCTATATAAATAAAATTGAATTGAATTGTCAAAGAGGATACCTTTTTCCCTGGCAAACTCCACATACGTTTGGGAGGGAAGTTTCCTCTGTAGCCGAAATTTCTGCCTGTATGCTTCTGGAACCAATTCATATGCGTGCAACACAGCTGATTTAACACAAGAATACTCCAAACTGTCTTTTAAGGGAAGCGCAGCTACCACCTCTTGGGCTTTTCCAGTCAGTACAAGATAAATTGTTCCTTACTGCAAACCAATGTATAATAAATTTAGATTGCATGTCATAATTTAAAATAAATCATAAATAAATACCATAAATAAGTATAAGTATTAAGGTCCAGAATGACCTTTGCTCCCTTCTTTGCTCCCACATGCTGATTTACGTAAATGGATTAAGAATTCAGTCTGACTCACTGAGAGTGCTCTCACATATGGATAATGTCCCGTTTGCTAGACATCTGAGAGAAAGGACACATAAACACCTAACTACTTTTATACCTTCCCCATCTTTGGGGTTTTCTTTTGTTTGGCTTTTTTGTTGTGAGTAACAAAAACTATAAACAGGAACAGAACGAGGTTTTATCAACCCCAAAACTGAAACTGATAACATATCTGGCCTTCAAAGGACTCATACAGTTACAGTCTCATTCTGTAAGAGCACCAACGTGTATTCATTGTTGCAAAAGCCTCAAGGAGCTCAAGTTTAATATTAACTCAGTCAAATATGCCGCGCCCCCCCATCACTGACCCAGTCCTGTCTCTCTCTCTGTCTTTCAGACAAACTCAGACTATGTGAACGGTGTAGCAGAGACCATCATGAAGAAGTAAGTGAGCTAGATTGCCTCCCATGGGGCAGTTTCTCTGTTGTATCAGTGTTCATGTTAGACTTAAGTTTCATCCCCTTTATTACTTGCAGTACCAGCAGCAGACTGCTGTTTCTGTCTGTAAGTGTATAAAAAACAAGATGTTTATTATTACAGTAGGATTGTATTGCATGTGGGCATTCGCCAGTTTTTTTTTTTAGTCAGCCATGGACTAACTATGGCTGATGGTCATATGTGTGAGATTTACTTCTCCTGGGGAAGTATTTCTCTTTATCAGTAACATCAACATGGTCTGTTTTATGTATCACTTTAACTCGTAGTGATCCTGTTTACACATTAGCATGTAGTTTTATGCAAAAAGAACAGAAGAAATGTCCAAATATTAAATGACTGTATCACTGAAGTTTATAGAACTTGTCTTCATTCATTCATTCTTTCTTTTAAACTCATTTAAGTGTTCTGGTAAAATGTAACTGGAAAAGCCTGATTACATTTTTGTGTACACAAATGCTTCAGTGTAGTCTACGTGCACTGATGCCTTGCATTAGCCTATACTACATGCCAACACAAGCTGTCACAAAACAGGTTTTTAATGTTGTTGCTGCTCTTCCGTGGCAACGGGGAAGTGTGAAAGTTGGTTCACAGCATATTTTTCAGGAATTTGTTCTCTTATTAACCTGAACACCTGTTGGTCAAATGCAGTGTTTGATCTGTGATTCAGGAAGAACTTTTCAGGACTGCTAGGTAAAGTATGAGAATGAAACGCCCTACAATTCATAAGACTTGTTATTCCTTATTTTGTTAGCATACACATAACTGTTTGATTAACCTCTGAATACTAACAAAGCATTTCTATTATTTCTGAAAAAAAGCTAAAGGCTTTGATTTCACTAGACTTAGTGGTTTAAAGCTGTTCACCTTACTGTAGACTGTTTCAGACTTCCATATTGAATAAATAAAAGCCCTCTTTAAAATATGATTCAAACAAAAACTAACAAGCAAGTGGTATAGAAGGGAAACAGTCCTATCAGCTTTACTATGACTTTCCCCAATCTGTGCAAATAAAGAACCTTTCTCGTGATGTGAAACATTTTATCAGTGTTCCTTTTTAAATGCCACGCAGAGCCACAAAATGTAGAATTTTAGATAGTGGCTTCATAGTATAGTAGGAAATACATTTGCTTGGCAAGTGAAAAGTTGCTGGTTTGATTCCACTTGGAAATACGACTCCCACTGAGCGGTCTCAGGGCCAGCATCCATTGTATAAACATGGCTAAATCTAACATGATGAGCTACCTGTTGTTGTGACCCTTTATGACAATGGAGCAGCTGAACGTAGCTTTAACTGTATCGATGATGTTCACTGTTGTGGAAGTTTTCCATTAAATAAAGCCTGCAGATGAGCGGTGAGCGGTAGCTAACATTCTTTAATCAAAACACACAGGACAGACAACCAAGCTTGTGGAGAGCCTGCATGACCACGGGGCAGGGTCAGCAGAGTCTCACTGAGCCTAGCATGGCTCTCAGTTAAATACCTTCTCCAGGAACAAAAGGCAGTACAGCTGTTTCACACCTTAAGGTTCACACTCCCTTGCTACCTCCCAGAGTCCTCGAAGAGACAAAAGACTCTTCCTGTGGAGTGGTCTGCTTCCCCCCAACTTCCTTCTTACAGTATGGGTGTCAGACATGTTAAAATCCAGTGGCACCAAGGCATTATACAATAAAATAATGTGATTAGTACATAAATAAAAGAAATTCCTTTACAATCCCACTCTTTGATTCTTAAATCAAGAATCACATTAATACCAGAATTTCTTTCCTGACATTCTGCATATCACATCAACATTATTGTACACTTAAAGGAGTTTCACACTGTGTATCCTCACTTCACTGTTCTCCCACCACCCTTTGTTCATCTTTAATCATCCTCACAATCTAAGCTCTCACATGCAAATGGCTACAACAATGATACAGAGGAAAGGTCTTCTCCAGAGTGTCAAAGTACTTTGCATGGCAAAGTGAAACAGCATTAGGTGGACATTCCCAGTCACCGTCATGGCTCCTGGTGTCTGTGCCATTTACAGAGTCATAATTCCAACGCTGATCTCCCTCTGTGCTGTCAACTTTTGGAGCTTGGCATGCTCTCTCCATCCCTCGATTTCTGTTCCAACGCGGCTGTAGATTTAAGGCAGAGCACGTCGTACACCTTAGTTGTCTTCCTCAACGTCAACGTAGAAACTTTTCATTTTATTTTAAGATTTTGCTGTTCAAAATCTCCTCGTGACAATCCTTTGGAAGCCCAGTGGTGCAGCCCACTGTTGTTTGTCTGCTGTCCTGCAGATGGTCCCTGCTTCTCACTGGTCCTGGTGAAGCATTCTCTCCTGGTCATGGTCTGCATCTGCACCTCAGTCTCTTCTTCCATATCTCTCATGTCACGGTCCCTGAAATTTAAAAATGAAAGCTTCCACGGAAAACCCTCTTTTGCCCTATGTCAGCTTAGCACAATTAGACATGCACAATGAAGTTGTGCATTGTCTCTTAAAAATTCACAGGGATTCTCCCCTGGAGTAGTTTCACTCCAGGCCCTGTCATAAGGAAAAAAAAACATTAGCCAGTGGTGTGTCCTGCTGTAAATCATGTGATTAGATCCCACGATTAACCCTTTGCTGTGGAAAAATAGATGTTATGCACACTTTCTCACAGTGACCTCTGCACTGTAAACAATACAAGGTCATGAATAACACACTGCTGGTAAATTCACAAAGGCACAGAAAGTGGCAATTAAAAGGTTAAGTCAGCACGGCCCAAAAGCTCATGCAACCTGTTACTGTCACCTTTCTGCTCCCGTAAAAAGAAACATACATACATACATACATCCACCCTTTTGTCAGGTCAAGGTGGAGGTGCAATCTTGCATACTGGTGTCAAGTCAGTCAAGCTTTTGTCAGTCCAGTCAGTCCCCATTTTTTATTTGCTGACAGTAGAACCTCTCGTGACGCAATAAGTTTCTACTGCCAGCAACGACGTCATTTCAAAAAAAGAAAAAAAGAATTTAGACTGGATTACCTCGCTGAATCCTTTTTGACAGGGACTTGTTTTCTGATTGTCCCAAATAAGTGGCTTTCTCCCGAGCCCATTTTAATTTTTGGAGAAACTCACTTGCGATTGTTCAACATGTTGTGTAGCGCTTTCGATCCCGATATTGCAGGCCTGCTTCAAAAGAGAAAATTGCCAAACAAAAATCTCAGTGCACTGTTAAAAATCAGGCCTCTTTTTAGAAGTTGTCTAAGCATACTCTCTCAGAATCTGGGAATCTAAGTCAAATTGGAGCACTAATAAAAAGCAACAACAGCAAACAAGTATATTTCTTTAAATGTCACTGTTTCCTTTGTATCTTGATGTTGATCTCTGTAGTTAATGAGCTCACTCTTTGCAGTTTTCCCAACGAGGTGCAGTCTGGATTGCTGGAGGTCATCTCTCCTTCGCAGTATTACTACCCCAACTTCACCAGCCTTAAGGAGACCTTTGGAGACTCCAAAGAAAGAGTCAAGTACAGTGCATATACAAAATCACATGATGCAGTCTCAAAATGCTACAAATGTTTTGTCAGTGATGGTAATTCTGAAGTCTTTTTTACCGTTTTACCGTATTTTTCGGACCATAAGGCGCACCGGATTACACATTACAGCATCCTCCCATGCGACTGCATTTGTCCCTAACCATCAGGAACCCTCACGTTAACTTTTATCGAGTGGACAAAAGTTAGCGTTCATCCTCCAGCTTCACTGTGTTTATGCTATCCTATCATAGCTGTGTTGCTAGCGATCACGTAGCACATCATTATATACCAGCTAGCCCAACTTCAGTAACCCTACAAACGTCACTGATGTTTAGTTTTCTGTCTTCATTTATGTTGGAAGTGATAGCAGAGCTGTACGTTTGAATGTTTCAGGAATCTCTCAGTCAGAACATGCTATATCATGTTTAGGTGGAAACTAGCGAGCTAACTTCCTGCTAACTTCTAACTCTGTTAAATGTAATAAATTCTGTTTTCATGGATGCCTGGATGTTAAACTTAATTGTTACACCTGGTAAAGCAGCAACGCTGATCATTTTATTAAAGATGAAAGAATTTAGACAGTTTTTAACTCTCAGTGATGCCGCAGTGTTCGTTTGACTTTGGGACCTGAAGTGGAGTTTTGGACCCAGATTGCTCCGCGAGGCTCCTGACTACGGTAGCCGTAATGCTCCAACAATCCATCAAGCACTGCGGCTTCGTAGCTTAGCAAAGTCGTACTAAAACATTTTTGACAGATTTGTGAGCGCCGTGTACCACATAAAATCGGTTTGAGGTCAGTAAGCACAACCAGAATTCATACATAAGGCGCACTGTCGATTTTTGAGAAAATGAAAGGATTTTAAGTGTGCCTTATAGTGTGGAAAAAACCGCAGAGGACACAAAACCAGCATATACACTATATAACCTAATAAGGAAATGATGAAGAGTAGGAGACTTATAATGTGTCTGGTGTGTTAAACAATAAACTTTGATTTATTGAATGCAGAGAGGTGTATAAACACACAGTGAAGTACCAAAACCAAAAAGGTGAGTGAATTTGTGCTCTGGTTATATTTGTGCTCCTTGTTTGTTTTTAGATGGCGGACAAAGCAGAATCTGGACTTCAGCTTCCTCATGCTCTACGCTCAAGACAAAGGAACCTTTTATGTTCAGGTTAGGGTCAGACTTTAGTTATTATTTATTAAACACCTTATTTATATTGTTTTTGCACATCATGTTTCAGGAAACCTATTTTTAGGACTATTTATCTGTTTGTGGTATCAGCCACAGTAGCTTTGCATGTTATAATTCTTCCTTATTTATGTTTGGCTTTCACATAGCCTGTCTGGGTAGAGGCACTGAGCTCAGACTATAAATGCTTACAGAAGACCCAAAGATGACATCACAGAAACGTGAAATACAAAAGTCTGAAATGATACTGTATTGTAAACCAGGAGTGGTCTGATTGGGCTGTAGCTGTGCTTATGTTTAAACTTTTTATAAATAGTGTGTACTTCCTGACACAACTGTTTTTAACAAACTAAGCAGATCTAAAATGTGTGGTCGAATGCCTAACTGCAGCACAGGGTCCTGTTTAGTTTAGGATAAATAAGAAGGAAACAAAAGAAACTTTTCCAAAACAAAAGGATAAAGGGGCAAAATTATTTGCTTTCTGTTGATTTCCAGTTAGAGGATGATGTTGTTGCTAAGTCGGGCTACTATGACGAGATGAAGGCCTACGCCATAAACGAAGCTTCAAAGCCATGGCTCTACCTTGAGTTCTCCCAGCTTGGATTTATAGGTGGGTTTCTGTGTAAAATACTGAGGTGATGTTTTTTTGTGTATGTGTGTGTGTGTGTGTGTGTGGGGGTGTGGATTTTTTCAGGTAATAATATATGAATGCATTTGTGTGTGTGTGTGTGATTCTCCAGGCAAGATGTTTCGGACCCGTGACCTCCCAATGATCACCGAGTTCTTCCTCATGTTTCACAGAGACAAACCTATTGACTGGCTGCTGGATCACATTCTGTGGGTGAAGGTTTGCAACCCCGAGAAAGATGATGTGAGTCAGTTATACCAAGAGTCAGGAAACGTGACGTATAGATTCATTTGTGTTTCGGGAAAAAGTCAGACCACTTCATTTTTTACACTGTTGTTGTAGATTTTTGTTAAAATGGATAAAGTGGGCAGTTTTTCCCATCAGTTTTTTTTTTCACAAGTGTTTACAGATTTATCAAAAATCTCTAAATAGATCTGTGGTTAAATAGATCTGGGACTCCGTCTCTATGTACTCTATGTAGATGACACCTTTTGTCTAATCAAGCGGTCCCCAACCTCTGGGCCACGGACCAGGCCGTGAGAGTTGAGGCTCTGGTGTGAAATTTGTTCTTTTCAGGGTTTTTAGCGTTAACTCGGTTTCCCTGGGTCTTTTCCCGTGTTGTAGTTGTCTTATTTTGAAAGAAATATTTAAAGAGCATTAGGGGCAGAGAGGAGGATGTTACTCTCAATGTTGTTGGTGCATTTCAGGAGGACGCTGCTTGTGATGGACCGAGCAGCAAAGGAAACTTAGGCACAGGTTAAAGTCCAAGAAAGGATTTTTTTATTTAACCCAAAAACACAATTGGTTAAATCATGCAAAAAGAATCAAAATCTTGGGCCCATAAAAGAGGTCAAAATAACAGAACTCTACTCAAAGTTAACAACAAACACTGCTGTTAACTCAAACAAACTGACCTTCCTTAACAAGACAAAGGGGAAACTTAAATAGTGGCTGATCAGCTCACAAAAACACAAAGGGGTAAAACACACAAAACCTAACTGAAACTAACATGATGAACTCCAATTCCCCCTCATGGTCCCAAATTATGGAATGAGCCAATTTGCAGTTTTCCATCAAGGCTCGCTCCGCCCCTTTTCCACCTCTTGGCTTCTGAATCAAGGGACTGGAGCAGCTGCAACTAAGGTAACTCAGAAAAGAAAGATTAAATCACATATAACAGTGTAAACTAAACTGTGCGCACTTATTTTAGACTACAGTGTCATGTGGGTATGTGAATTAATTCTAAACCAAAACCAGTTATTTATTGCTCTGTAAATTAATTCCTATATTTAAAGACAAATGTGAATGCAATGTTATTTATAAGCCTCTACACTAATATGGTGGATATTACCACTGTGTGGCTGTAAGTGCAGCCATCACACTGCTAATAAAAGTTACATAATTACACAGTGAATTCGCTTTTATATTTACAAAATACCACAGTTTTTGTCTTGGTCGTATCATTTTATTTTGTTGTATTTATGCGCGACACCTTAAAGGCTGGTCCGTGAAACTTTTGTCTGACATTAAACCGGTCCGTGGAGCAAAAAGAGGTTGGGGACCGCTGGTCTAAACAAAGCAGCAAAGCTATGTCCAGTACTGAGAAAGCATTGAACAAAACAGCAGCTTTTACAGCGTGTTTCAAACTCACATGTTCTCATATTTTATATAGAAACACTGCAGAGAGCAGAAGGCACTACTCAAGCAGAGGTACAAGCCTTCCCTCTTTCAGCATGTTGGTCTCCACTCTTCTCTGCCCGGGAAACTGCAGCATCTGAAGGTGAGCGTTCCTTTGACTCCCAGAAAGCTTGTTTCATGATGGATATGAAGGTTTATCTGTCAGAGAACATTGGGGATATTTGGTGAAAACAAAACGCAGCTCATCCGCATGAATTCCTCATACTATCTGTGAAACCACTAAGTCGACCATTAACTCCTCCCAGTACCAAAGTATATTCCAATCAAATCTAAGGCCAGTTGCACAGATAACACCTGGGCTAATCTGGGTAGTGCAACAGGACAACGGCACCAAGCACAGAAACAAACTGAACGGCTGAAAAAGCAAAGATTCAGGGTGTTGGAATAGCCCAGTCAAAGTCCAGCAGGAGTCTGGTTTACTCTTTATGACACTTAAAACCAAATGTAAGGGTAAAGTTGCTCCAACAGTTTCATTGCTGTCTTTGGACTTTATCAACCAGATGACATCTTGTAAAATGACAGTGAGTAAATAAAATGTGTTTGACCCTGTAAATGGCCATTTACATGCATGCAGTTGAGCCCTGAGCTTTTCTGTTCAGTGGAGGTTGAGGTGAGAATGCAAATGTCTCGACATAAACCAATTTGTGCAGATTAAATTCAGTCTTCGAGCACTACTCGGGCAGCACTCTCTCCTAAACCAATCAGTTCATTAGTAAGAGCATGGCTGATGTTAACATCCCCTGCTGAACATTTTCTACAGTTCATTTGTTAAAAAGAGCTTTGGTAATGAGGTTCAAGGGTCACCTGTGCAGGGGCTGCATGTTACTAGGACCTGGTGGTAATGGTTGCAGGACACCTGAGTGGGAGTAAAAGAGCAGGAGCTTTTCATCCTTTCTTCTGTTAAATTCAGTAGGCCTTTGTTGAGGACTCGAAAAACATTTTTCAGATTTAAATATTTAAAAGATGTTTCACAAATATGAACCAGGAAATGTGTCATATGTGACTTAAACAATAGAAGAAGGCTAAAGGTGAACGGGATGGTAAAAAAAATCTCTCTGAACTACCTGTAAAACTAGTAGAGTTGCATAAGAAGGCGTGACAGCTGAGCGATGAAAAGCATTCCTGTGAAACACTTCGGGCTATAGGATCAGCCATACAGTTTAACCTGAGCAGAAAAATGTTGTGAATTTGCTGTTTGCTTCGCTGACAATAGAGTTGAAGACAAGAGAAAGCGACTGAGATCGGGGCAAAAAAATGACAGTGTTTGTCATGGAGTAGATGACAGCACAGCCCGATGAGTGAAAACATTTAACATGAACACTGGCCTATAATGTGAATGTGCAGCTTTAGCATTTTAACTGTATGTGTTTTGAATTGACTGCAAACCCAGAATCATTCATTTATGTTGTTTAGTGTTCTCGCCTGTGGATGTGCAAATATATTCTCTTCTTTCTCTTATCCACTTCAGGATAAAGACTTTGGGAAGCAGACACTGTTCAAGGCTCACAATAACCCACCTGCAGAGGTGAGCAGCACTTTGAAACACTACCAGACGCACAGTTTGAAAAGTGCTTACGAGGGACGAGATTTCTTCTGGGCAATAACTCCCCTCCAGGGTGACTACATCCTCTTCAACTTCTCCCATCCACTTTACGCTTCTGGGTTAGTTTGTTTAGTTATTTTCCATACATTCTGAAAATTTTGCAAATTAATGTTTTCTATTTAAAAAAAAGAGGAGGAAAAAAACAAGTGCTGCTCAATCAAATTCATCTAGACAGATGATGGTGACCCAGTCTGCACGTTACAACTGCTTTACAAACGGCTTTCATTTGCATCCTGCTTGACTCTACAAGTTTAACATACACATGCATGAAACAAGCAACAGCTAGAGGATGACAAGGTACAGCACAAATGCTGCGGCAAGGCAGAGCCAGGATGTCGGGTCAGGGGGAGATGTCCTTATCCCCACCCTCAGAGACTGGGTACCAAGCCCTAAGAGCAACTGGTGCGTTGAAGGCGTGGAATGTGAGAGCAGCTGACCCGAAAGTGAAGATGATGGCTAAGCTGGAAACCTGGCCGACTACGTGAAGTACCCTCTGAAAGCCTACTAGAAGATGTGAATGCAGCATTAGCAACAATCCCTACTGTCACTCAGATTAGTATCTGGGAATCTTTTAAAAAAAATGTTAGCACTCATATTCTCTACCAAATTTGATAAGAATTGATTATTTTCTCCTCACCATTTAATAGTTTGTGATATATTTCCTAAGAATGTTTAAATCTCCTTGTGCTACTAAATAAAGAGAAACTGTAGCATCAAAGTCAGTATGACTCCAACAGTCGTTTTGTGAAAGTCGCGCTGTTATGGTCAAACAAAAAGCGACGACTGGTTGCAGCACGTCTTTCTGGAAAGTCAACATTCTATCTGTATGAGCTTCATGACTTTTCCTGTACAGTGCATGTGCCAGACTGTGATCCTATGCTGACATGACTGTCTGGTAGTCACACTACACTACGTGTAGTCACACAGTTACAAAGAATGACTTCCCTCCATAATATGAAGCAACTAGAAAAATGCATCAAGACGAAAACTAGAAAAATGACAGTTTCTTTGCTCAATTTTAAATATTTTTCTCCTGTCAAGTGATACTGTGGCAGTTTAAAACATCTTTACACAGGTTTCAGTTATTATTCAGAATAACGTCTGTATGTATGTTAGAGCAATAAAGTTTAAAGTGATAGGTTAAAGTTTGTTGTTTTTTTTTTTTCAGTGCACAAATGAACATGAACGCCGGTTTAAAGGAAAATTTAATTTAGAAATGAAACTGAAATGACATGTGATAATAATGTTTGGTGCAGTATTGTAGCCCAGGAGCATCTTTGTGTGTAGATGTTACCAGTTTGGCATATTTATATTCCACCTGTGCTCTTTTCTTTAACGATGCAGGTACCTGTTTCGCAGTGGAAATATCGAGACTAATGGAGATAAATTCTTCAATACAACAGTGGAAGTGCTGCCTAGCAGTGTGAGTAACGTGTGCGTGCGTGTGTTTGTTTTCTGGGCGTGTATTCTTTAGTTCTAATGTTGCGGTTGAGTAGGTCTTGGTTTTCATCTCGGGTGTTGATGAAAAGAGCAGCAAGGCAACAGGAAACATCTACCACAACAAGCTATCTGCTGTCAGCCTGCTGCCTCTGTTTAGCTGTGTGTGTGTGTGTGTGTGTGTGTGTCAGTTGACACGTATGTCACTCTGTCACGCTGAAGGGGAAAAGTGGTCAGGCCAGCGGTGGCCTTTGAGTAAAGTTAGACAGACATGGAATCCCTGTGAGGAAGATAAGAGGGAAACCTCATTGCTTAGTTCAGGTCCAAAAGCTTTTCAATTCACAAAAACAAACAAACAAAGGATTGGAACCAGATTGCTGTTTTGTTTTTTATTCTGAGATGTCCGGTGATGGATGTGGTTCCTTAAAGGCCAGGACAGGTGATTGTGTTCATCTGCACACAGCAGTGTCAGTGGGAGGAACGTTTTGTCACTCATCCAAGTGGCTTGTTCAGTTTTAGCTGACTGCAGGTTTCTCCAATCTCACCAACAGTAAAATTACATAATGATTGAAACTAGCAGCACTCACAACAAGTTTTTCAGTCACGGTCACGCACAGACCAATCCCACTAGTGGAACTGATCACAGCCATAAAATCCGCTGTTTCAAACAATAACACTGCAGATGTGGAAGCAAATTAATTGTGGATGTCTCAGCAATACAAATATTAGGAAAAATGGTGATAGACAGATTAAGAGGAATTAGAATAGGGCACTGATACTGATCAGCCCCCATAGCACAGAATGTACCTGGGGAAATTACACCAAGTCTGTATGGTTTGCCTGCACATTGCATACGTTGCAGGAAATAGTGGTTCCTCTGAAAAAAGCTTGAAATCAGAGGTTTGATCCCCTGATATAAGACACAAACACACACCTTAAAGCAGACAACTTGTAAGCTGGAGAGGAAATGACATTGCACTCATTTAAAAGAACTTTGTTTTGCACAGAAAGATAGTGTGCAGCTCTATAAAAATGTAAAAATCCTCCCATAAACTAGGACATTTTCCTACTGGCCACTGATGTAGTAAAATGAGCATAACCCCAGGCTTCTTTTCAGCACTGTAGCCACGAATAAAATGTTCCAGTCACAAAGAAAAAAACACGTACATTTTATTGCACACGTATACATTTTATTCCTGCAGATCATACCCAAATATATTGAGCTATGAAGCTGGATGACAGCCGACTGTTATTTAAAGCAGCGTGCCCCAACCCCTGGGCCACGGACCGGTACCAGGCCGTGAGTCGTTTGGTACTGGGCCGCGAGAGTTGAGGCTCGGGTGTGAAATTTGTGGTTTTTGGGGGGTTTTTTGGTAACTCGGTCTTTTCCCGTGTTGTAGTTGTGTGTCTTATTTTGAAAGAAATATTTACACGTTACCATAGCGACCAGGGCGCATTAAGGGGCAGAGAGGAGGATGTTACTCTGTGTTGGCGCATTTCAGGAGGACGCTGCTAATGAAGTTACACAATTACACAGTGAATTTGTGTTTATTATTATATTTAAAAAGTATTTGTAAACAGTTTTTGTCTCGGTCGAATCATTTTATTTGGTTGTATTTATGTGCGACACCTTAAAGGCCGGTCCGTGAAAATATTGTCTGAAATTTAAACCGGTCCGTGGCACAAAAAAGGTTGGGGACCGCTGATTTAAAGTAAAGTCATGTCTTAAAGACATAAAGGCTTCTGAACTCAGACAAAACTGATATTATTGTACTCGCCCTGAACACTCTTATTAACATTGTTTCTAACCAGGATGGCATTAGCTTGTCTTTCAGCAACACTGAGTGAAATCGTGTCCTTCAGGGTTCAAATTAAGCAAATATGTAGTGCTGCTTTCATCCACAGTATCGCTATCATTATATCCTGTCTCTGAGTGATGCCGATGCTTCGGGCTGGACTACTGTAGAACAGGATTAGGAGGTTGTTCTAAAAGTTCCTGAAAAGTCTCCAGTTAATTCAAAATGCTGCAGTGGGAGCACAAAGACAGTGTATTTCTCTAATACTACGATCTCTTCACTGTTAAGTCCAGAATTTTTATATAAATCTTAAACATCTCAAGAGCATGTTGCTCTCAGACTGCAGATTTACTCACTGATGGAGGCAGAGCCCTGTCCTGTGGAACCAACTCTCAGTTTGGATTTGGGAGACAGACATCCTCTCTGCTTTCAAGATTAGAGTCAAAGCTTTTTGATAAACCTTATAGTTGGGGCTAAATCACATGACCCTGAGCCATCTCTCATTTTAAAGTGCAGTCAGGCATCCTGGCAGCCCTATGACACCAGAGATGGACTGCGTGCAGTCTATTCTGATCGTATAGGTAGACAGCTGTCGGGCACATCATCCCGCAAACCTCAGCTTAAAACTGACTTAAACTCTGCAGAAGACTGCCTACGCTTCCTCAGTCTTCTTGTGGTGACGTCTTCTTGGCACACCTGTCTGTGACATCCTCCTTCGTATGGACCTTGACCTTCAATTTGGAGACTTTTACATACAGGTTTTTATGTAAAAGTACAAGCCCTAGTACGGGCTTGTACTTTTACATAAAAACCTGTAAAAATGCCAAAGCAGTAAGGTAAACAAAAAGACAACATGTGTGGTTGTTAAGTAAATGTACAAGTTCATAACTGCAAACCATAATAATGTAATGTGAGCATTTCCTCACTACACACTGACAGCAGAGAGGTCCAGAGTGGGCTGTATGCTGTGAGCCTGCATGTTTACTCAGCACACTGTCTTTCATCTTCAGTGTGACCGACAGCATCCGGGTTTATTAACCACGCAGCAGCCTGGAGTTTCAGTTTGACCTGAATAAATAAAATGCTACCTCGTCTGTTCAGGCTCATTTTAAGATACTGAATATGAAATGTGGTCTAGCACAACTTATGGTGGCAGAGATCAAACTGGTTCAGGGAGAAGTGGTGTAATCAAAGCGTTACTGTGGGTATGACAGATGAGCTGTGGTCTCTGCGTTCCGTCATTGATTTTTTCTCTGGCCGAGTGATTTAAAATTAACGTCCACACACACTCTGATGGTTGTATCTGGGGTAACTCAGTGTTCAGTGTCCTGATCAAGGCTACCACCAACCCTCCATCAGCAGACAACCCTCTCTACCTCCTGAGCTGCCCCACATTACCAGAAAAAAAAGGGAACCATTCAGTATACATGCAGAAATACAGGAAGTTGTATATCGATGTAGCTGGTCTGAGGTCTGTTGTTTGTCTTTGGCACAGTTTTTAAAATATAATCATCCATGTTTGCTTCTGTGGGGGATACGTTACCCGCTGTCTCTGGAATACCACAGCTCCTGTTGATAATGCTGAAATCAAAATGATAAGCACCTGAGATACTTGTTTTCTTCTTTCAGGTGCTGGCGAGACACAAACTGGCCAATCCTCATTACAGGGAGTCAGGTAATGGCTTCATCATTGTTGGTAAGTACATAACACAAAGGAAGCAGCTTCCAGCACGTACGAGCAGCTCTCAAAAACACTCATTTATTGTACATTTAGCAGAAATCACACAAGCACAAGCATTTTGGGAACAGTTGGAGTTATTCGTCAGCCAGTTGTGTTAAAACTAATGAACAAGGAAAAGCATGCCAACAGGTTTTATTGTGATCCTATTAAACACTGTATGGCCAAGGATGAAGGAGTTACTTATTATTCCAAAAAGGAAATATTATTGTACAGTTAGCTGCTGCTCAGGTTGCTCTGCCTGGTGCACCAGCAGCTGGTGCACTGAACCTCTGCTGTGATGGCTGAGTGGAGCTTCCCTGTTGTGGAGCGGCAGGTAATTGGCCAGTAGTTTGATGGTGTCACAGCCTTGAAGGGATCCTTCATAATTAGGATTGTTCTGCCCTCTGTTAGCCACTCCCCCTGTGATGTTCTTGTTCTGGTCGAGTACTTTACCAGAACTCCGAGCAGTTGTTCTTAGTTTTTTCTTATTACCATTAAACATGTTCACAGCACTAAGTATTTTGCACACACACACACACAAAACCAACCAACCTACTGCTGTGTGTTTCCAGGTGAATTTGTGAATGGATTAGCTGAAGGAAAGATTGAAGCAGCGCTGCAGCCGGTCTCTGCACTGCGCCTGGTGGTCCACTCTGACTCTGATGTCTGGGCTCTGCTGAGTGAGGTCTGACCCAAATACTTGTGTTAATTGTGTTTTTATGCACTTAAAACAATCTTCTGTAAAACAACAAGTCAAAACAGAAATGCACAAAAATCTAATCAACTAAAAGCAAGCAGCCATCAAATGAAAAGTTCTTCCCTGTTCTGATGTCACATGATGTGATGTGATGAAACGTATGTGATCAAAGTATCTTGTTGGATTTCTGTCATAGAAGTTCCTCATTCTTAAGATGCACCTTTAGATCAAACAGGATCATACATTAAAACCAGGTCAGGTAGAAAACCAGACATGCATTCAAGCTTGTTGAACAACTGGTCTGACCTCTTACACTCTTCCAGTGACAAGTATGAAGTCAGACCGGAAAGAACAGAAATAATAGAAGAAAATCATTATGACGAAACGTCCCTCATCGAGCTCCGCTGTTACTTTCACACCTGGGCTTGTGGTGGCATGCAGACGCTCAGTCACACAGCAGCTAGTCCAACTGAAGTTATTCTGAGGTGCACCAAGTTGTTCCAACGGCACATATACCACATGCATGCGTGCAGTTTTGCCTGCAATAACTCGGTCTGTGAAAATCTACAAAGCTCAGTTTTTCTTTGTGTTACTCGTTAACCTAAACGATAAGCCAGGAAGTGACAGGTGGTAGCGTCAGTGGATGTTGTGTGTGGTTTTCTTCAGCTATGGTTTGCTTAACACTTTTTTTTCTGTCTGTCAGATACTCATTAAAATTTGAAGACCACAGACAAGAAGGAAACTCTCAGGCTGATTAGTGTGCCACCTGCTGGACAAAGACTTTGTCTACATGGGCATCCAATAAAAGGCTTACATGTGCCTAAACTGACTGTTATGTGAATAAGGATGGATGGAAGTGACCAAATTGGCCACAATGGTGGCTCATATTAGCTGCTTAAATTCACTCCACCCAAACATTTCACTGATGTAACACCAGAGCTATTTAGGGAGTAAATTACTGCATTATTCTATTTTTGTTACAAATAAAGAAATATATCTGGTATCAAGTTGTCTTGTAAGGATTTCATTTCAGCTCTTTGTTTACATGAAAAAAACGCAAAACAGGTTCTTCAAAGTCCAAATAATCCCCTGCAGCGACAGCACTCTTTAGTTTGATGCTCAGGGTTCTCAAGTTTCATCTGATATGCATCTGATATAGGCCATTGCTATAGGCTGTCCAAGTATGGTGATGCTCTATATTTTACTTGAAGCAAACAAAATTCAGCATTAAAGCATGCAGAGGATTCTGATGTAGTGTGTTTGTATCCACAGTCTGATGCTATAGATGCACAGAAGGTTAGCACATTGCAGCTGCATCAGTTCCAAGAGCTATACACACACTGTAGTTTCCTCTGACTCAATGATACACGAGCACCGCTGATATAAATATAACAGAGCAAAATATTTCTACATTCAAATGTGCCTTTGGCAGCTGTTTTCATTTTAAGTGGCTAAAATGGGCTAAACACAATGTCAGCACTCTTTTCATGAGATCTGATGGCGAGTGCTGTGCAAAAGCACTGAACTTCTTAATATTTTGCTTCCAATGAACCAGAATTTACTGTATTTATTTATTTTTTGGTCTTGAGCAGTAGTTCTCCAGGCCTTTCTGAGGGCCTTTCTTTGGATAGTAGCGTATGATACTGGTCCTTGTAACTGACCATTTCCAGAGGAATCTTTTTCTTGTTAAGCCACTTAGCATACTGTAAATCTATGAACCATTCAAGCATGAGAAAGGCACCAAACTCAATAGACGATCCAGTGTTGTCTAGAAGTAACACTGTAGCAAAGAAACTATTTTAAATTGCATCTTTGGTTATTTTGTTACTAGAACCCTGCTGCTAAAATACATCATTTGCACCTATTCTTCTTATTATATAGTTGAATGTACCAAAATTTCTTTCCTTGTTTTTTTTATTTGACCACCTTTCTGTGTGTTCTTATTCATGTACCAGCTGTTAAATGCATAATGGATGATATCAGGTCCTGGTGAGCACCTTTAGTTGACCCCGTGAGCAGCAAATATAAAAACAAAGAGATTGTTAGCTCAAGAAATACACTTAGAAACGTCATGAAAAGATCGTAACTTTATTTAACTAAGACTTGCCAAGTCAAACTGGCAATCGAACAAAATGTAAACAATACACAGCATGGTTAGAGAGAAGCTTCATCAATCAGTGCACACAGGCTCAAATCAAAATGACACATCATGGTTTTAGCTGTGAACTCAAACAGTGCCACTAGTGTTGTTTAATCCCAGCCTGAGACAAGCAGTGACATCAGGCTGAAATGACAAAGACCAGGAGTTTGGAACTAAAGTAGCCATTCAAAGATCTACTGGAGCTGTAGCAACGGCAGCAATACTGACTCAGGTGTTTCAAACCCCTTTTAGATCAAGCCATGCTCCTCACTAACAAGTATCGAGAGCAGAAGACAGAATGTAAACGCTTCAACATCTGTGGTGTGGAAGTTTTCTTTTTGTAAGGCCTGTGTGCAGCGCTGAGGAGCAGTAATGTCAAAGCATCATCTGACCTGTGACAATTTTAATCCAGTTTCAGTCTTCGGTGATGCCTTCCTGTGTATCAGAAGATCTGTAACACTAACCACACTGACTGGAAGCTAATCTAATATTCTTGCTGATTTGCATCTGTGAGCACTCAGTGCATGGCAACATTGAGACTTTAGTCTTTTTTTGTCACACTCACAGGATAGTCATATAAAATCAAACCATTATTTATTTAATCACTCTGAAACGTACATGCAGTACAGCTCACAAGACCTGTGTGCTGCCCCTCGGCAGGTTTCCTGAAGGAAGAAACCTAACCACGAGTTCAAACAGCTTGTTTCAGAGCTCATACACAAAGGGCCAGTGTAACATTGCACTTCTGTCTTTACTTTGTGTGCAAAAAGCCAAAAAACAAAGTCTGAATATATGAACATGGCACAAAAGCTGAGCTCTTACGTCTTCCTACCAGATGCCTTTTCTGAAACTCAAAGCACTCAACCTCACTTAAACAGGAAGCCCATCTTACACACTGATTAGGTCTGGTTTCTTTGTTTACATCAACAGATTGCACAACAGGATTCTAGAAAGTCTAGTTCCAGGTATCTCACCGGTTTCCTGTTTGTGTGCCACGAGTTTGCAAACATAGCTGAACCGACTAACTGTGATGTCACGGAGTTGGTGTTACAGTTAAGCAGGTGAGAGCTGCTTCAGTCGTATCTCATCATTTGGATTTTCCAGAAGATCAAATGGGATTGACAGTGTTGTGTAAAAATGTTCCTCCCACTTCCTGAGGTCTTGTTCTTTTACATATTTGTCACACTTACATGTTTCAGATCAAACTTTAATCTTAGACAAAGATAACCGGAGCAAATATAAAATGTAGTTTTTAAATGATGATTTGATTATTTAAGGGAAATAAACTATCCAAACCTACCTTTCTGTCCCTACCTATTGTTGTTATCCCCAAAGACCAAATAAGTGGTTGTGCAAAAACTGCTGTCAATCATTTGTGTTAACTGGCAGCGAGTCTCTCACGTCACTCAGTCGGATCAAGTCAGGATTACTGTTCCCACATAGGTTGGTTTGAATAGCTTTAACATTTGTAATAATAATTTAAAAATTGCATTTTACTAATTCCAAAGTCTAAATTTTGATGATCTGTAACAAATATGCAAAGAAAATGAGAAATTAGTAAAGTGCTGAACACCTTTTCACAGAATTGTACTTTATGAAATAGGACTCATTATGTGGGAAAAACATAGCAAAGCATGTTTTTCTTCTGTAGGTCTGATGACTTGCACAGATTTCAGGCACTCAGATATAAGAAGAGGATTCAGGCCAGCTGTCCTACCTCACACAGAGCTGAAGTGTGTGTCTGCTCGTGAGTTAGGTTTAATATTAATGTGCAGCTCTGGATCAGGTCTCCCTTTCTTCTTTTTCCTCTGTACATTCTCTTTTGATGAATGCAACACTGGCCACTGCGGCCACATTACAAAAACAACAAATTCCCTTATTTGCACACGTTAGAGAGAGAAACGGGTTTCGGGTTTCAGCAGTATTAAAGGGTCCGTGAGTCCAGTCCTCTGGTACGGTCTGGGCTCTGTTAAGGGACGGTGGAAGGGTGGATTTAGGTCAGGCCTCTCTGACGGTCTCCTTACTTTCGTTTGCTCTTGGTGTCAGTGGTCTGAAAGACACTGGAAGCCGACATGAGGTTCTCAATGTACTGACCCAGGACCTGGTTCTCTGACTTCAGCTTCAGGTTCTCTTCCTTTACAGCATCGACTCGAGCAGACAGGTCTGAACACGTCAACAAAAACATCAGTCAACCATACAGGAGTGTGGAAACTACATGGGTAGGAAACTAATTTATTACAGTTTAAAACATCATCATTACTCCCCAAACACATAAAATAAAGGTGTGTGTGTGTGTTCACACAACACATCTCAGTGTTGCACGTGCAACGGGGAAATTATATTTAACCATAATAGGGTTGGTCAGCTTGCCCCACTGATGTTCAAGCACTGTGCAAAATCTTTTTTTTTTCTGATTATTGATTATTTAGTACATACATTTAATACAATTTTTGGGAACTTTTCTATGACCACATATGCACCACGTCCCTGCTGTGAAAACCTATTTGCCACACTTTAATAGGAGCACAGTTTCTGAACCATCCTGTGTCATTCAAATTAAAGTTACCACGTTTGGTTCAGATTGTGATGAAAACTATGAGTCTGAAAAGTCCTTACAGTCAGCTTTCTGTCAGTTAAAGAGGGAGAGTGAATCCCTCCAGAACTCTCAGAATGACTTTCTACCATCAGCCAGACGGTGTAGAGTTCAACAGGCCAAACTACGCTGGTTTAGAAAGAATGATGCTAAACTGCCTGCACTTCAGCTCAAATCCACTCTGAGTGATGTAGTGTTCCTGTGTGTTATCAATCTGTGAACATTCTGCTGGTACACATACATTTATGAGTAACCTTCACATAGACAAATCAACAGTTTGATGTTTCCCACTAAAAGCCCATCTGCAGTGTGTAAAGTTAGGAGCAACTTTTAAAAATGTGAATGCACAATTTCATTTCATTACGCCTTCGATGCTTGTCCCCTCCCGGGGAAGATGGCGGTCGACTGGACCAGCGCAGACATGCTGCAGGACCGGATGCGCTGTCTACACCGGCTCTCTCTTACCCTTTATCCACCCCTGTTGCTTGTCTTGTGTATTGATTGTCTATGGTGTATTGATAGTCATGTGCTTTTTGTGCTGAGGTGTTTTTTTCTGTTCTCAAACTGTTCTCCCATTAGGAGCTCAGTCTGAGTGGAGTTTTTTTCTCTCCTCCTCTCACCTCATGTTATGTATTTTCGTTGTTTTTTTCCTATCAGCCTACCTCTCTGACATGTCTTCCCAATGTGTTGTTTGTGTAAGTTTGGTCAGAAGGTTCCTTTGTAACTGCGCATGTGCCATTAGCGTGCTGCCTGCTGTAACCCTAATTTCCTTCGGGATTAATAAAGTATTCTGATTCATCTACAAACTGTAAAATCCCAGCGTGACATGAAGCTGCAGAGCTGCATCACGTTTAACAGTCCAACACGAGTGTAAGCCACCCCACAGTAAACCTTACAGTTTATATTTAAAACATTCATTTTCCATTTTAGCAAGTAACAGCTGTGAGGCTGCACGTGCCTACCCTCTAAAGTGTGCTGAAGCTCCAACACCTGGTTGATGAGCCTGGTCTTCTCTTCCAGCTCAGCCTGGTTCTCCATGTCACCTGCAGCAGGCGAACGGAGCCGTCAGGCACAGAGAGAAGAGTGAACATGCACACTGTGTGTGTGTGCGCGCGAGCGCGCGCGCTGTCTCACCATCCTCTGAGCTCATGGTGAAGTACTCGTCTTCCCTTTTGGAATGCAGGGCTGCGACTCTCGGGGACACTGCAGGAACATTTGACAGTTAAATATCTGTAAGTTAGGTTGTCCTCTGTAGAAAAGGCTTGCTTGAAAACGACCGTACAGCTTTTCACACCTATGTTACACAACAGGATGAAATGCTGTTTACCAAAACTGCTCTGGGCAGCTGCCTCTGCTGTCGCTCGGCAGTAAACGCTTACATTTTGTTGTCATGCGGTGCACACAATTCTTTTTAATCATCATTTTTGCCACACCTATAATAATAACAACACATTTTAACAAGAGTTTATTATTCTCAGCACACGAGTGCAGCGCCGTGACTGAGAGACAGTACCCCACAAATGTGTTAACCTACAACAGCGTTAATAACACTGATAGCTAAACCCTAAGACCGCAGGTTTGTCTGGTATCGGACCCTTCTAAAGGTCACGTGAACCACGGGTATTTTTAAAACTGACCAAAGAGACCAGCTGGCCAAAGTAAACCACACCGTGCTAACGGTGTGTTGCTAACTAGCTGCTGCTATGCTAATAACTGTTAGCCAGATGCTGTTTAAAATTAGCTGCCACACGTAGTTAGGTATAAGCTGTAAAATGAAAGGACCCATACCCGGCGATGTGAAAAACAAACGTTGCTGTGCTAAATGTGACGAGGAAAATTAAAGACAAGCGTAATTTAGCACTGCTTGAATTCTCAGCAGTGCTAGAATTCGTTGGCTATGATCATGCAGTTGCACGCCACTGCCGCCAGGAGGCGACGTACAACTCGCTGGGACAAACGACATCAGAATAGTTTTTTTTTTCTTTTTTCCACTGTTTGCAGTTATTTCAATGTATACAGTTTTTGCCGTAAACAACACTTAAGGTGTTATACACTTGAAGCTAAATTGCTTAAAGCCACTCCTTTTTAGAACTTGGAAAATGTTGTTTTAGATATCTTGATGCATTCTCAATCATCCAGGAAAGTAAATCTCCAAAAGTTGATTCTGTTCATCTGGACGTAGCGTACGGAGAGTTGTTTTAGATAAGCGTTGCAGGCTACGGTCACACAGTTGAATATAACAAATATCTATACTATTATATGTCTTTGTTCCAAGATTATATTAATGAACTAAAACGAAGCTAAAAGTATACAGAGAAAAAATTAGTTAACTCTCAATAAAATTCAAAAGTTAATCGTAAATAGCAAACGCAGTATATTAATAAGGAAAAATATACAGCACTGAATCAAGTTAAAAAACAACAACAACAACTGAACATGTAAACCTACTCTAAACTATAAAGAATTGAAAATATGAACATTGGAAAATAATTTTATAAAAACTTCTGCCAAATACAAAGAACTTTATTTGTTGGTTTGCACAGTTTGATGACATTTTTCAAAGTTAGATAAGAAAGTATTTATATAGTATTCCATGCAGTACTCCAATCGAACCCAGCAGAGACAGAATGCCGATGACAACCAAATTCAGAATAAAGCCAGGTAACCTGCAAACCAGAGAGTACTCAGTCAGCGTGCTGTAAAAGGTCACACATTAAAATACTTTAAAGTCAGTGCTGCCACCATGTGCTTTTAAATATTTGGTATTTCAGTATCATGAAAGACCTTTTCTTGGCGGATGTGACATATCCGCTGAAATACATCTGTCGAGCGACCATGTAGACCAGCCCTCCTGCAGCTGCAAACACCTCACTGAAGAAGGTACCGCAGGTCCACAGCGACACCAGGAAGAGAGGGTAGAACTCCACACAGTTCTGGCTGAGAACAAACACAGGTAATGTTAGGACATCCTTGGAGCTCCACCTTGTCACTACTCTCACTGCTCCTTCAGCCATACTGCTGCTCACCGATCGTCAGCTCTCTTCTTATCCTAGCTTCAGAAACTCCTTTGAATAACTTCATGGTATGGTACCAGTAAACTGTTTCTCCATTCCTCAGCCATTCCTCTGACTCTCCTTAACTATGTTAAGCTCCACTGCCCTCTCTCCCATATCACTCTGTAATCAGACTACTAGTTTAAAGTAGTCTGTTTAAACTAGTTTTACCCTTGTGTTCATTTGACTACAGCATTACAATCAGGTCTTCTTACTGTGCACGAAATGTCCTCTCAAATTCTGGAGGTCCAGTGACAACAGGAGGTAAGATGTTGTGAGCCATCCTGGATCTTCCTACCCGCCGAGTCAGGTAGCCTGAGAGGAGACAGTGACTGAGGTTTATTTACATTTTTCTTTGTACAATTCACAAGTATATTTCCTATTTTAGCTGCCTAATTTTTTTGCACAGTTTAATAAATTGTAGATTTTGTTTTCAAGGGATAAAATTGCACATCGGAACAAAATCCAAGCTATGAACTTCTCTCTGTAGACCACCATGATAAAACTGAGCAGAACTCCACAAAGTGTCCGTTGAACAGCAGGTACTTCTCAGCTCCTCTATCTCAAAGCAGATTCATAGTTGTCCAAATGCTCTGCAGAGTCTAGATTCTACCCAGAAGGATATTCTGAGCTTCACGGTGAGCCGTGATGTTCGCATTATCATGTTTTTGAGATTCTCCTCAGAATCATTCCACATTAGAAAATGCATCAAACATCTCAACAACAGCCATGATCAAGAATTCCGGTTAACACTGGCCTGGTGATAGAAGAACCTGCACACAATTTTTTGGGCAGAGAAATGCTGTAAGGAAGATTCAAAGTGTCAAAATAATATAAAAGATGGCAACCTATACTGCTCAACATATGTGCAAAAAGAGCAGATCGCTCAGTATAAATCAATAAAGTAGTATAAAGTTAAATCCACACATTTAAAATAATAAGGATATTGTTTGCATTTAGAATGTATGTGCTTTTCTGTGTGGGAAAGCATGTTCAAGCTGCTGACAAGAGGAAATCCACATCTCAGACGTGATCTGATGATCACTAAATAAGTGGAGTGCTAAGTGTAAAACTTGCCTAGTCTTGCTGTTGCACAGTACCTACCACAGGAGTGGCAAAACACACCCACATTATTATTAAATTGGGACAATATTTTGACCTGCACAACATCCATTAAGCTGCCGTGTTTTACTTACCCATGTGCAGAGCTGACAGCAGGGACACTGCAGCCAACAAAAGAGGGGAGTCTGTTTCCATCGCACTGTTAGGAAAAAACACAGCCGTCCTCACAGTTTGCTCCTAAAAACAAAGTCAGCTTTACATAACAAATAGGAGGTACTTCCTGGGGCAAAGGGACTTTAGCACATCCCACAAGTTCTGCAAGTAAGCAAGTCCCGTGACTCTTGTGCAACTAAAGATCTGCCATGGGTGGGAAGGGCTCTCTATGAAATCTATCACTAACACTCCACAAGAAAAAAAGACTGGTTAAAGCATTAATACCTGCTGTTAATTTATCATCAGCGTATCATATAGGCATATATGTATAAATGCATCCACAGAACTGAACAATAAAATGTGATGGTCCTTAACTACAGCAGCTCTAGCTTCATTTATCATGCCACTGTATACCATGCACTGTTATCAGTGTGAGTTTTTTTGTGGGTATGTCTTAGATTGCATGAACATAGTCATTTAGTACAATGCTGTACAAACTGCAATTGTATGTGAACGCAACGACAAAATATAATGTATGTATTTAATCTTTGAGAAAGTAATGATTACATCTGTATGGAAGCTTTCACCACTGATTTTTTTTTTTTTTTTGAGATAGTGGTGATTGGTTGATTTAGTGGATTTGTAGGTGAAGGAAAATTGATAATGAGAAGGTGTTGGATAGGTATGGTGTTAAGGAGGGCAAAAGTAGACAGGAGTACTGGAAGGTGACAAAGGAAAAGGCACATAATGGGTTGTATGTGGGGATGGACACCACAAAAGGAGAAAGAGACTTGTACTGATTGCTTCGACTAAGCTGAAAAGAATGTGCAGGAGTTTAGAGTGATTAAGAATACAGCATGGAAATCTACTAACAAGTGAAGGGAGTGTGTTGGGGACATGAAAGTACTTTGAGAAAGTGATGATTGAAGAAAATGAGAGTAAGAGGATGACATATAAAGGAATGTTAATGAATCAGGAAGTATAAGGAGGAAGTGAGGGCAGTTATGAAGAGGCTGTGGAAAGGTAGTCAGTACTGATGATTTATATGTGGCGGTATAGAGATGTCTGGGAAAGAGGGCAGTGGACTTTTAAACCAGATTATTTAACACAGTTTTGGAAAAGAAGAAGTGTTCTGGGACTGATCTTCAACAAGGATGATGTGCAGAGCTGTAGCAGCTATAGGAAGATAAAGCTGATGAGCCATAACATGAAGTAGAAGCTAGAGAGATGATGGTCAGTAAGCAGCAGTTTGTTGAGAGTGCTCATGAAGACATACAAAGAAGGCAGGTGTAACTGAAGCTGCAAGGAGTAGATGTAGGGAAGGAGGAAAGGTTGAAATACCAGGAGTCAACCATCTAAAGAGGCATACATTTCCTAGAGAGGTGAAGCAGAGAGTGTTACAGAAGGATAGCAGTAAGAGTGAATGGGTGGGTTTACAAAATAACATTAGGACCTGTTATAATGTTTGGTTTGGAAGTGATGTCACTGACAAAAAGACAGGTGGCAGAGCTGAAGGGGCTAAGATTTTCCCTGGGAGTGACCAGCATGGACAACATTAGAAATGACCACATCAGAGGGACAGCTCAGGTGGACTGCTTTGGTGATGAAGCTGACCAAGTTTGCACGTGGATGTTGAAAATGAAGCCGCCCGGCATGAGGAAAAGAGGAAGACCACACAGGACGTTCACAGATAGTGGAGGAGGACATGCTGGTGTGAAAGACAAGGTTAGGGTGAGATGACCTTTTCTTCTTAATGCTGAAAGAAGGAGAAATGTGACCTTATATAATGGTTATTTCAAAACACTGTTTTTTGTAGGAAAAAACACTTTGAGCAGAGAGAGCTAAGAAATGCCATTAAATGTTTACATAAATTCTACTCTACTGGGGGAAATCTACTTGCACTGTCAGTTTACTTACTATTATGATTTTCTAAAAGAAAGCTCGCTGAGATCTCTTATTTTTAATAATAAATTCTTAATAAAGTTTGACGTTTTAAATAAAGACCTACTAGTTTTATATAAACACGCTATATTTCCGTGCAAGTTACTGCTCAGTGAAAATGCCCACTAAACGTGTGGCATGTGAAAAACGTGTCGCCGGTTGTCATGTTACCGTCCCCAAACGACGCCACATGGGTGGCAGGAAAAGCAGTCGAAGCCGTGGTGTGGTCACAGCGGTCTCCTGCAGCATGGACAGCGATGATGAAAATGTAGAAGAGGTTGTAGAAGGTACGTAACCTCTGCCATTAGTGGCGTGTACCCGTGAATGACTGCATTTGCACGGTGGAGAAGGTATTCTCAGCACTTTGGCTGTGTGCTGTCGATTCTCTTTAAACAAATCTTCATGAGTGGATCTGTCGGCGGGCCTGCTCGGTAGCTCGGAGCGCCAGGCCCTCTGTTTGACAAGGAGATCCGCGGACAGGCGCGTGAGGGCGGTATGTGGGGTATTGTGTGCTCCGCTGCCAGCGTGGCTGCTGTGTTTAGTCAGCAGGGCAGGAAGTGCAGAATGACACAAAATGTTACTTTTTATTTTAGTGCTGCACTCGTTACTGCGCTTTTTGTTAAAACTAGTACCACCGTTACACGCGGGTGACGTGGTGCTTCTTTCTCCCTCTTCAGAGGCTGGACTGAGATTTCACTGTGTCGGAGTAAAGTAGTGCTGTCGCGTTAGGAGACCCGGGCTAATAGAAACCCCGCTGTGCTGCACACAGTGCTGAAAGCTACGGACCCTACTCTGAGCCCCCGTTAGCACACAGCCCGTCACAGAGCTAATCACAGTGCTCTTTCAAAGGAAATCCACTGGACACGCTTTAGGAAGTCAGGGGGTTGTTTAAAAGCCCCAACACCGTCGTAACGGGTTTCTACCCACCCCGAGTAAATAACTGTCCCTTGACTCGGTGGTTGAAACGGTTTAACCCGTTTCCCTGACTCAGCACTGCTTTGCACGTTGGAAGTCTGGCCTACTGAATTCTGCAAATACAATAGTATCGTGTTGCACTGCTGTTTGTTTTCCTTTTATATATTCTAGCTGTAACTTAGTTTCATTTGGTGGAATCTCAGTTATCTGTACTCTGAGTGAAAGATGGCTGTAATAAATATGTACAAATATGCTGTCAACCAAACCAACACAACGAATATTAAGAAATATTATTGTTACTTGAATACACGATTATTGGTGGTTGGTTAAAAGTATTATTGTTGTTGTTATTATTTAAAAATAGATTTTACAAATAGATAAAATAGATTTTAGTTGGTGTATTGTCACCAGCATTGCCGTTTCATTTCCTGACTGAAGTAAAATATTGTAACTGGTTCAGTGTCTCATTAACAACTAATGGGAACTGATTGAATTATTCTTCTGTTCGAGTTTTCTTTGAAGGAAACTTTAGTGTAATTAAACATAGAGGAACAACAGTGTTTGATTTTTAATTGCATTAGAGCCTGACTGATTTATCAGCAGGCGGTTATTATGGGATAATATTTGCTATTGGCCGACCTATAAATTCAATAAAAAAGGAGAGATGGGAGATGCACTCAACAACTTTGAGTGTTGATGTTGCAGTTTGTCCATCAGAGGGCACTCTTCAACTTCATTGCTTTTTAATTTGCATTGTCAGGATCTTATTAAATAACTACAAGTAACAAATGTCAGGAAATCTGTTTCTGTTTGATTTGTCTGAGAGAAAATAAAACCTGTGATACTGGAAACCCAGGTTACTAAATCACCAAATATGAGTATCAGTCTTTAAAAAAACAAACCCTGTATCAGTTGGGCTCTAATTTGTATCGCCATATGTAATGATCCAGTGTTTCTGCTGAGCTATGTCAGCACCACTGCAGAAACCACCTGATGTAACCTACACTGTACTTCTGGAACATTCAAGGATACTTTGTTTATTGTGAGAATTTTGAAAATAATGACCTAGCTACGCTAAATAGACTTTGGTTCATACTTTACAAATCACACCTGATGTTTTGGTTACACGTAATGGTTAAAGCAAGAGTTTTTCTATGAGTTGTTGGAGCAGACCAAGCCAGAGTAAAAAATAGAGATGTCACTATTTCGTTTTATTAGCAAAACTAATTATTGGAGCTCTAGACTGACATGACCTTTTAGCCAGGTGCCTCTGTATACATTGATGGGTCTTGTTGCTGCTCCATGAAGGACGTGCATAAAATGTAACAATAGATACAGGAAGTGGTTTAGGCTTTTAAGAAAGGGGCTCGAGGACCTCAACCGAAACCTTTACAGGCTTTATTTGTAGTACACGTTTAAATCAGCTGAACATGCTTTGTTGAGTATTTTGTGGTAGATCCATGAAAACAAATGGATGGGCCTATCTGGGATCTATTTCAGATAACCTGAATTCATTATAAAAACACATCCTCATCATACTGAAACATATTTTCTGCATGAATTTTCAGGTCCATTGGATGAAGATGGTCAGCCCCATGGTTTCTGCACTGTGACCTACTCGTCCAGTGATCGCTTTGAAGGACATTTCACCCACGGAGAGAAAAATGGAAAGGGCAAGTTCTTCTTCTTTGATGGAAGGTACTGTAAACATTACAAACTAAGTACTTAAATGATCTGTTAGGATCACTGATGGGGATGAATTAAAAACATTTACTATATCTGACCGCTGTCACTATCAGATATGGAAGATGTATGTTCTGCATTTATCTGACAAACATCTTATTATTGTGGATATACTGGAAATAATAAAAGAAAATTAACATTATGCAAGTGGCAGCAGAGGACATGGCTTTAAGCAGCGGCCAGTTTCCTCCAAGCAGAAGAGTGTAACACTGCAGGAGCAGTCAGACTCAGACACTGTGATAGTGTGCTGTGTGATAAGTGAACATCTGTGTTAATACAGCTGTGGCCAAAACCTTTGTAATGGCACCTTTCCAAAGCTACATATTTATTTATTTGCCAATAGAAGATTTTGAGACTTTGAAATCCTTGTGATTGTTCTTCTCTGCATCATACAAACATGTCAAAGTATTCTTACTGTGAGTACATTTGCTCTGTTCATATCGTGTTATTGCCCTACTTGTTAATATTGTGTTAATGCATGTGTGCTTTTCAGTAGAAAAACGGAGTAAACTTCTTGAGCATTACAGTTACAAACATTACTGGATTACAGGCAGTGGAATCACAAGTAAACAAGAAAACAACTGCTCTCCTCCTTTAAGTCCAAACATACAGTACGACACATGATTGAGCGGCTTGCCCCGTAGATGGAATAGATTATTAATGGCACCATTCCAGATTTCAGATATACCAACACATTCTGTTTGTGGGCTGTCAGAACACCTGTGACCAAACCTGTCCAATTTAATCATAAAATCATAACTGATGTCATTTCCTTTTGAAACAACCCCTAAAACTGTCTTGCAGTATACATTGTAACCATTAACCTTTTTTTGTATTTCTGTTAAGTAGACTCAGACTTTGTTTTGAAATATATTGCCAGTTTTGTTAAAAATGCTCTCTTGAATTATAGAATATTATAGCTTTTATAACTTTACGTCAGATTTGTTTCCAAATTAGTTTTAATTGTAGAATATGAGTTATTTTATGCCATACTACCACTACCTCTCTCAAAATAATACCACAGAAATTTGAAAAAGTTTTGTTTGTTGTTTTTTAATAAGTGATATTATATGGCTGATATAATGATATTATATTATGTTGTACTTTTTAGAATTTCAGCACTGGTTTTGTTCAGGACTAAATCCTGAATAAGAGGGAATAGTTAGACAAACCTCAGAAAGAAATACTCGAGACACTAAGAACCTTTGTCACCTTGAAGTTTGAATTTAGACTTTAAATTTAAAAATCTTAATCGCAGCTGTCCTTCTTTTCCCTCCCACAGCACTTTAGAGGGGTTCTATGTAGATGATGCTCTGCAGGGCCAGGGAGTGTACACCTACGAAGATGGGGGCGTCCTCAATGGGACATATGTGGACGGAGAGCTTAATGGGCCTGCTCAGGAGTTCGATGGCGAGGGTCACCTGGTGTTCAAGGGCCAGTACAAAGACAACAACCGCTGTGGGGAATGCTGGGTCTACTACCCTGTGAGTCAGCTTACTGTCTAACTTTAGCTTATACAGAACATAGCAGAAGTATTTCTAACCATGTGTATTGTGCATGTTGGCGTGTACTGTGGTGCGTCTAGGACAGAGGCTGTGTGTTTGGGGAGGTAAATGAGGACGGGGAAATGACTGGTGACTCCGTAGCGTATATCTACCCTGATGGTCGAACGGCTCTATATGGAAGCTTTGTGGATGGGGAGCTGATTGAGGCTCAACTTGCTGCTGTCATCTCCAACCAGACTGGGAGACCACGCTTCGAAATCAGCCCCAATAGTAAGGAGTGACGCGAACATCCACTTAGACTGAGTTGGTATTTGTTTGTAGAGACTTTTGTTTATGGGTACATGGTTCAGGAGTTAATGTATTTAATAAGAAATTGACCTTTTCAAGATTTTCAAGATGCAAAAGGATAAAGCATAGATGTAAATAAATAATAATAAATTTATTATCAAGAAACTGTGCTATGCTATAATGCATGATGACATGGATTGCTTCAATGCAATGTAATATACTGGAAACTTAATGAATCCCACAGTAGAAACCTCAATCGTGCACATGGACAATCTGTTAAATTGTTTAGCAGTTTAATAGCTTGCCAGCTTGACAAATGGACCAGACTAAAACATCTCATTTCATAATTTTTACTTCCTGTGTGAAAGTCTCTCCTTTGCATTTTGCTGCTCTCTGCCTGGACAGCTTTACTTTCTGCTCCTACCAGGTTTAAAAAGATTAACATATAATCAAGTTCATGTTTCATTTATGCTAATATGAAAGTTTTCGGTCGAGCCAAATTGTGAATCTGTGTTAAACCTCCAAGAGTTGATCTTATGTTCTTGAAAGCTGCCCTCTTAAAGTTCTAAAGGATTTATTAAAACTGCTTTAAGTTGTACACTAACTTCTTCACATCACATGATCACATATGCTGTCCAAATGATACATCAGTGTGATTTGACTGTTTACTTGCTGCCACTACCTTTTTGCATGTCTGTAATATGGACAGATGTAAAAGTGAGCCTAGGGCAGCTTGATTGGCAAACTTGTCTGTAGCTAGTCTTCTGTTTCACTGCCATTGGTGAGCACAGGTTTGTCCAGAATGTACATGTGCAGGCACTAAGTGCTGCTCTTCTCTCAGCTGGTCAGTGTCCAGCCATGAAAACTGCAGAAACGTGAGACACAACAACTATTAATATTTAGGCTAGCTTCAAGAGCCAAAAGCCAGCAGGAGCCATGGATGCAACTGTTTATTTAAGATGGCTAATGTGACTGAACAGTTCTGAGATGTATGTAGAGGAATTACTGTCACTTTGATATCATTCTAATTGAAGTTTGATTGTTTTTTTTTTACATTTCACTCGTTAGCCAATGGTTGCCTTGCTTGTCCTGTCCACCACCCATGCCCGTGTCATTTCCTCTGGCCCCGGTTAATGTGGTTCCACCTGTATTTCACGGAGAAAGGCCTGTGGGTAAAGAATCCCACTAATGTGACAATCTTCTTTTAAAGGTCCTGTGTACTCGTATGACAAATCCACATCCACCTGTATCGCCACCCATACTCTGCTTCCAGATCCTTATGAGAGCCAAAGGTAGATACATTTTATAGGAATCCTGACCAACCAGATTGTTCCTCTTGAATTCATGGTCAGTATTTCATACTCTTACCCCCCTGTTTGTCAGAGTGTTTGTGGCAGACTCTACAATCGAAGGAGCAGGACAGGGCCTTTTCGCCAAGACAGATGCTGAGGCCAACACTGTGATGGCTTTTTACAATGGAGTACGCATCACCCACTCTGAGGTATGAAACGCAGACCACAAACAATGCACCAAGGTTATTAAGAGTAGTTAGGTAGTGAAAGTAAACTAATTTTAAAAAATAAAAGTTTCAATATCTTAATTTATTTGAATCTCAGCTCACATTCTTCTAACATTTATGGACTATTGATTAAAATAATTAAAAGTTGATGCTAAACAAAAAACTGCGAATACTTATGAATACTAAGTATTGGGGGCGATCGTGGTTCAAGAGTTGGGAGTTCGCCTTGTAATCGGAAGGTTTCCGGTTCGAGCCCCGGCTCGGACAGTCTCGGTCGTTGTGTCCTTGGGCAAGACACTTCACCCGTTGCCTACTGGTGGTGGTCAGAGGGCCCGGTGGCGCCAGTGTCCGGCAGCCTCGCCTCTGTCAGTGCGCCCCAGGGTGGCTGTGGCTACAATGTAGCTGCCATCACCAGTGTGTGAATGTGTGTGTGAATGGGTGGATGACTGGTGGTGTAAAGTGCTTTGGGGTCCTTAGGGACTGGAAAAGCGCTATACAAATACATTTACCATTTACTAATACTAAAATGCAGGGAGAAAGATAACGTTCAGTTTGGTTTAAACTGATGTCGATTTCTAGATTTCATTGGGTGAGCAGTGCTCCTCTGCTTGCCCTGGCAGAATTCCACTGGTTAGGTGTTAAGTCTCTCCAAAAAAATCATAGATTAACATGAGGCTTCTTTTGATAATCAATTGTGTTGAATGCTATGTTTTTGCATGTATGTAGTATTATCCCCATTAAATGCATTTGTGTTTTCTTTTTGTTTTTATCTGTGACTCATCAGGTGGACAGCAGGGACTGGGCACTGAATGGAAACACAATTTCACTCGATGAGGATACCGTGATTGATGTCCCTCAGCCATTTGACCAGACGGACAGATACTGTGCGTCTCTGGGTCATAAAGCAAACCACTCCTTCATCCCCAACTGCAAATATGACCCGTGAGTATAAGCTGACAGGTTGACCAGCAGAGTCTGACATTTAAAAAAAGAAAGAAACCCAATGTGATTACAAAGTGACCAGCTGAAGACTTTCTATAGTCATGCACCACCAATGTTGTTAGTAGGGGTGGGTTTTAATAATCGATTCATCGATTAAAATCGATTCTGGCTTGGATAACGTGAAATCGATTCATTAAAATCCTGAATCGATTTTTTAATATAAATTTATTTTGCCCGAAACGCCAGAATCTCAGGTGAAACCTCACAAAATTTCAACAACCACCAAACAGCTAAGACAGTAAATGAGAGCAGGTACACGGATTCTGCACAAGGACGTAAACACAGCGCGGAGAATCAGTGAGATGTCGCCTTTCTCACCCGACGGGCGCTGCCGCTTTAAGCGGCTGCGCGCGCTCCCGTGGACGGCAATCACTTTCTGGCAGACAATCACTTTTTGGCACAACAACTGCACGGACACGGTCGGGGCTGAAAGCCGACAGCTCGCTGATTCTGATGTTTCGGCGGGTCCTCGCTTTGTGTTCACGCCCTTTTTGCGCTGATTCTAAAGCTGTTAGTTTTATCTCTCTCCAAACAATATTGACTGAACCACCAGCAAAAGAAGATCCAAACTACGCTTCACATAAACATCGTCATGAAATCACTCTGACTTTTACTGTTTTGCTTCCACCACGATAAAAATCACACTTCATGCACAGCTCTCTCTCTCTCTCTCTCTCTCTGTACTTCAAGAACAGTTTCCCGTCTAAAAATCTGTTTTCTGCATTATTCGCTTGCTTGTTACGCACAAGTCTACCGTTGTTTACAGTGCTGTCGGCCGCTGGTTTTTGTTTTTTTTTTCGTTTTACATACTTCCGAAAAGAAAACCTAATTTCTGCCGTTCAATACTGAACAAATTTAAACTTTTTAAAATTATGCAAAATGCAAAACGCTTAGTGTCTCTAATAAAACCGCTGTAACGTCAGAGGTAATGTTCATGTGTTGATTAATGGTTTTCTTTTGTTTTTGATGTACTGCAGAATGTTTTTATAAAATCCCAGGCCAGGAAAACCACCTTCATGTTTTTCTGTGTTTTATCTTCAGCTACTTTGACACAAAGGCATCTGCTGTGACGCTCACACCTTTGATAAAGTCTTGCGTGTGTCAGCTTCCTTTTTATAGATACAAAAATATGTAAATGTACTGATCTGAATTATAATATTTCTGACTGTCAAAATTTCCCAGATTCAAATTGAATTTAATCGAATCGAATCGATTCGGGACCTTGTGAATCGGAAACGAATCGATTCTTGAAATCAGTGACGATACCCAGCCCTAGTTGTTACTGTTCCCGAAGACATCCAGCAATCTTTGATGAGGTATACAAAAGGGAATTATTCTTAATAGAATGTTTTTATCCTCAGCTAGATCAGTGGTTCTCAAACTTTTTACATCATTCCCCTCATAGCACGAAGAAAAATTTTCATGTCCCATCGAAGCAAAACAGTGACAGAAAGCTGAAAGCTGCAACTTTATTTATATAATAAACTCATTCACAATGAATCCTTCAGTAATTTTTGTTTTAAACAAACAACTTTCATTTCAAACAACTATTTGTGACTTTTGTCACTAGACTGCTTCATTAGTCTGCAGCACTTCTTCAAAAAAGCAACAAGTTAAACAGGATGTGAACGTTGCCAAACATGGAAAAATAAAGTTCAGTCTTAGTCTTATTAAAAGGAAATCCAGAAACTTGTAAGCAAAGATGAAAAATATATAATTTATGGAGAGTTTAATACTATTCACTCTTAGTGGCTGCAGTGAGCCTGTTTTTGTCTGCAGGGCTGTGGTGGGGCATGGTCTGCGGCTGCGGGGGAGGTGGACACACCTGATCACGCCTATCACCCCAATCCCCAATCACACCTAGCTGGCTTAAAACAGAATGAACTGGGTCCTGTTGTTGTTGATGTGTGCAGGCTGTAGCCGAAAAGCTGCAGCCGTGTGTGTAAGGCGGCTGTCGACTTGCACACGCGGCTGCAGCTTTCAGTGGATGCGCATATTATTAACATAACTGCTGCATATTTCTTTGTTCTGCCATAAAAGTTAGTTCAGCATGACTTTTCTGCCAGGTAACTTGTGCCCCACCTGTCAGAACTGAGAACCACTGAGCTAGACTGAACTAGCGACATGTAGTGATTTGATTGCGCTTTTGTTTATTTTATTTTACTGAGCTTCAAATGACAAAAAGCTAACTTAGCATGTGAGCGCTGTCAAGTTGCAAAGTTAAACCAGTAGCTGTTTTTATAAGCTCTATAAAGTACCTGGCAAATATTAGCATTAGCAGCTATTATCTCACCTGTGTAGAGTAAACACTGAGTTCAGGATCATCAATCAACCATCATTACTCTCATCATGCACACATTTATTTATTTATTTACATGTTTTTCTTTGTAAAGCAGCAAGGTTTCTTTCCAGGAGCAGGTGCTTACAGCATTGTTTGCCATCCCATTCAATAGAATAACTGTTGTACAATTCATGTGGAAGCTCCATCTATTCTATCCTTGTATTAGCCTGCGTTAGCCTGCTGCACCATCTGAGAGCACAATGTAGAAGTCTCTAAAACACAAAGTTAGATGCTTTGAGAATAAATTCAGGCACCTGTTTACTTTAGTTAACAGAGCAGGGCGATATGGCCAAAAATATATATCACGATATACATTTGAAAATATGCGATAACGATATAACTGAGGATATAATTTCTGCGAGAAAAAATACAACTCCACAACTTTACTAGCGCAAAAAAGCCCATCCATTTATTTTCACTTAAACAAGCAGCTGTTTTTTATGTGCATTAAAGCTATATAAAAATTTAACAGTGCAAATGCAAATTCCTTGCTGAAAGTTTAACCAAAAGGCATTTCCAGTAGAAATGGGCTGACATATCCTGAGCATAACCATGTATAATATCCACTGAAGTTCAAAAGAGGTGCTTTGCAACATTAAACTGCAGTGTGCCAAATAAAAAAGTCAAATTCGTATTTTTCGGACCATAAGGTGCACGGGATTATAAGACACATTAAGTGAAACAAAGCAGTCAGATAAATCAAACTTTATTCAACTCATTCTTCTTGCTTCCTCCACTTCTGTACCACTGATTCATTAATGCTGTATTCCATCACAGCTGCTCTATTCCCATGTTGTTGCAGTGTATTAATGACTAACCTCGTATTGTGGATGGATTATCTCAGTTGTTCTCCTGACTGAAGTTTGGTCCGTTTACAGCATCCTGCCATGCGATTGCATTTGTCTCTAATCATCAGGAACCTTCACATTAACTTTAATCGAGTGGAAAAGTGTTAGCGTTCATCCTCCAGCTTCACTGTTTATGCTATGCTAACATAGCTGTGTCGCTAGCGATCACGTAGCACATCATTATATACCAGCTAGCCCAACTTCAGTAACCCTACAAACGTCACTGCTGTTTAGTTTTCTGTCTTCATTTATGTTGGAAGTGATAGCAGAGCTGTACGTTTGAATGTTTCAGAAATCTCTCAGTCAGAACATGCTATATCATGTTTAGGTAACTAGCGAAACTAGTGAGCTAACTTCCTGCTAACTTCTAACTCCGTTAAATGTAATAAATTCTGTTTTCATGGATGCCTGGATGTTAAACCTCATAGTTACACCTGGTAAAGCAGCAATGCTGATCGTTTTATTAAAGATGAAAGAATTTAGACAGTTTTTAACTCTCAGTGATGCTGCAGTGTTCGCTTGACTTTGGGACCTGAAGAGGATGGAGTTTAGGACTAGTGATGTTCGATTCGTGAACGAATCGTACAATACTCGAGAATCACTTTACTGACTCGTGAATCATGATTCACAAGCACAACTGACTCACTGACTCATCCCTGTTGCTGTTAGCAAACTAATTCCATTAGTAGAAATATATCTAGCTTATAATCAAAATTGTGGGGAAAAAAACAACAGCCAGTTTCTTAACAAAAACATTTCTGCTCTGAACTGGAAGAAAAAACCCTGAGAAGAAGCTCACATCAAGACAATAGCTCCTCAGTTCACAGTAGCATCGTTCAGCTAGCATGCTAACAGCACATTTGAGTTACTCACCCCCTCCCTTGCTGTGCTGAATCATAGCATAAGCGAATCACTCAGGACTCACTAACCCCCTCCCTCCTGGCTCACAGCTCAAATGAGTTGAACGAATCACTCACTCACTCACTCACCCCCTCCCTCCTGGCTCACAGCTCAAATGAGTTGAACGAATCACCGAATCACTCACCCCCTCCCTTGCTGTGCTGATTCATAGCGTAAGGCGAATCACTCACCCCCTCCCTCCTGGCTCACAGCTCAAACGAGTTGAACGAATCACTCACTCACTCACCCCCTCCCTCCTGGCTTACAGCTTCTTCTTCTTCTTCTTGGTTGGCAACCAATGTTAAGGCGCTTTACCGCCCCCTGGCTCAAAGCTCAGTGGACATTTAGATGAGAAAATATATATTTGACACATTTAAGGAAAATACCAATAAAATAAAATAAAAATAAATATATGTTCCCTTTAGAATTTTTTTGCTCTTTTTTGCTCTAAAGAAAATAGTTGTTTTTTGTTTTTGTTTTTTACACTTGTGAGATAACCTCACAAGTGTCACAGATGACACATTTGGCGGTTTTTTTGCTGGTTTGTCGGTAGCAGCTCCTGAAACGCAAGACTGCCACACATCTGTTCGACCAACGCCAGTTGATCTGGAACACCGGCTTGCATGTTCTACAAAAAAAAAAAGTGCTTTGTTGTGTATCTGATGGACAAACACCAAACCAGTTCCACATCACTGAAGTGGCACCATTTTTACAAACCAATTCTAGTTCATCCGTTTCACTCAACAATCCGCTTTCCCCCTTCTCATTCTCCGTCGCTGCCATGCTTTTTCGGCCATGTGCGTATGAAAACAAAGGCACTGCGCATGCACGTTTCATTCTATCGCGATATTTCATTTTCTTATCATTGCCTAACATTGTACCGGTATTACCGTGAACGGTATAATATGGCCCAGCCCTATTAGTTAACTTGATAGCTTTAGTAAATTTGTAAGATGTTAAACTATTTTAAACAACACTTTCAGTCACTGCCACTTAGAGCAGTGGGTGATTCTAATAGGACTATGGTACACCCTGCCTCTGGCCCTGTCTTATATCACCTTTCCTACACCAAAAATGTTCCAAAGATTTGTCCCAAGACCCAGTTATATACTAAGCATGTAACTTGTGGTACCATGACAGACCTCACTGTAGCATATCTCACAATGAAATCACAAAGTAGTGTTTCTTGCCTGACTTTGCGCATGTGTGTTTATCCTGGGTGTGCACAGGTTTGTCCATCCTCGTTTCGGGCCAATCAAGTGCATCCGAACCTTGAGGGCTGTGCAAAAAGATGAGGAGCTAACGGTCGCCTACGGTTACGATCACCAGCCAACGGGAAAAAATGGTCCAGAGGCTCCTGATTGGTACAAGCGAGAGCTAGAGGCATTTGAGCAGAGAGGAGGGGCTCCTACTGGACAGTGAGATTGCAGATGAATACCTCTGGACAATGAAAACGTTCCCCTCTACCTGTGCTACCACCTTACAAGACTGCTGGAGCATTGTGGCAATTGATATTAGAGAAATATTTGCAAAGTTACCGAGTTTAGTATTCAAATGGAATACTACTTGAGCAATTCAGGATGATTGGAGGCCTCTCTCAGGCCAAAGAAACACAAGAACTATGCAAGAAACCAAATGATATTAGAGGAGACGCATCTGTGGCTGGAGGTGCCGCTCTGTCTGACATCCTCTTCATCACACACACCATCACTAAAGTCAAGATTTCTGTGCAATGATGACTTCCTTCAGTTTCCACTATCTGAATCCTCACTCATCTCTACGTGTCTTCTAGCTGCTGTTTACCCAACAGAGCTCCCCTCCAAACACCACTATTTGCACCCCACAGTATTTGTGTCATCTGTTTCAAACTGTTCAGCCCACACTTCATTTGCACTAATTTACCTATCCCAATCCAAACATTTCATAAAGTGTAACTTGACAGATCTGTTTACTTGCCATACAGGATAAACATTGCAGTGGCTAATTTATTTCTAAGATCTGAAAGTGGTTAGGTACTGTATTCCCTGAGCTTTGTAAAGGGAGTTTCTAATCTAAGAACTTTGGGAGAAAATAATGGAATGTCTGCCATTACTCACCTGTGAGCTTGTTTCACTTTTCTAACCAAACTATCTGTGTGCATATGCTCTCAGAAATAAAAGTACAAGGTAAGGAAACCCAGTCTGCATGCATCATCATCTTATCACATAAGAATGGAAAGTTTTGACTGTTTTTGTTTTGATTTTTAATTGGTAGAATCTCCTGTAGCAGCAACAACCCTCATAACATCGCTGCTGATTTATAAAATGATGAGGATAGACTAATGACGAGTTCTTATCCTCTTTTTACTCATGTGCTCATTATCCTGTGTCAGCCGTCTTCTACTAAGCTTGAGCTCATAGACAGCATTCCTATTGTCCTGATTTATCTCATCGGCCGAAAACAACACTATCATTAATATTTTTATTGTTTAGAAAAACACAAATACAGTCATTAAAGAAAAGTTTTCAGAGGTCTGGTTTCAGATGTCAAGGAGGCTACTTGGTAAACTTGAAAGTAAATCATAGCTTCAATATTCTCGTCATATCCAGCTCCATATTTTCATTCCTGTACTCTAGGTTTGTGTGATTCAGTTTACTTCTGTACTTGTAATAAGAGCGGTGTACCTGCCATACAGACGCAAGAATAGAAAGACCGTTTGAATCCTAAACGTTTGGTTCGTGTGGATTAGGTGTACATATCCTAACACGAAGCAAAATCTCTAAGATCGCGATCTTAGAGATAACTAAGGTTTACTTGTAAACCCGCACTCACGCTGTACAAGAACAGCTTTTTACAGCAAAACAATGTTCTGTAAACTTCTCTCCACAAATCCACTTGTGCAATAACAAATACTTAATACACATTTAACCTGACAGAGATGAGGCATAGATCAAGATGTTGCCTTTTTTTTTTTAACAGAAAAGGGTAAATCAGGAAAGTTTTATTTCAGGGGGAAACCTAGCTGCTTCTATGCAACATGTGTTTTCGACTTAATTGATTATCATGGCTCAAAAATCCACACAGCTGAGAGGTTCGCTGTTTTCAGAGTCCATCCATTTTCGTTCCTTGTTTTGCCCATCGTTGCGGGCGGGTCGCCGGGCTAACAGGTTAGAATCACCATTTAGCCTGAAACCACGAAAGTCTTGGACTGTGGAGAGCACGGACACTCCACGCAGAAGGGACCGGGCTGGATTTAAGGTCAGGAGCTTCCACAGTGTGAGTGTTAAACCTGCAGTGAGGGGTGGGACTTGGCTGCCCACGGTCAGACTCTGGACTCGGAAATCCCTTCCTGCTCTCCACCTGCCGCCGGGCACAGGTTAATGGATAAACTTCCTACCTGCTGAACCGACATCGAGATCCGTCAGCTGCCCGGAAGATTCACTTTACCCGATAAAAGGGCCGTTGGACGATAACAACAACGACGTTTTAATGTTCACACACAGGTGTCGGTAACGGGACTCATGTTTCTGACACGAAAATCTAAGAAAACCGCTGCGAGCATCAAAGTAACTTCAGGTTTCCACCGTAACACAGCTCCACTTTTCTTCTGACCACAGTTGGCACACGAAGGACTTCAGGGGGCTTTGCGTCGGGTTAGCACTCGGACATGGACCGATACAGGTACTTTATCTTTAACCAGAAGGGCGTGCTCGGCCTCGGTATCCTCCAGGTGGCTTGTGCTGGTCTCTGTGTGGTCTGTGGGTTCATGGACGCTGTTTTTCGCAAGGACACCCCGCTGAGTACCACCAGGACGCCGCTGTGGGGAGGACTGGTGAGACTAACGGGCATTCAGTATAACACAAACCCATACGGACACCTGACTGTTCGGGTATAAGGGAAACTAAACGGGTTTCGTCACTTAGATGTCCCGCAGTCTGCTAGGATCATTGTTTTGCCATCACTTTTCTTAATACTAAGCACTGTTTTCATCAAAGATTTAGGCAACGAGGCTGGAGTTCTCTCCGTGACAAATACACGGGGGATTCCCGCATGAACAGTCGGTTGAAGACTTTCTCTCTGCATTTTAAACTGTCACTTTTTTTAGATCATGGCCTCTCCAGGTGTGCTGGCGCTGTTTGCCTCCCAGAGGAAGAAACCAGTACTGGTCAGTGTGATGGTTGCCATTTATTCTTAAATGATAGTGACATCAGCAGTACTTTTAGAACGAACATGTCTGTTTCTCTGAAAAAACAAACAAAAACAAACAAAAATAATAAGGAACACAACTAACAAGAAAATTTTAAAAAAAATCCGCAAACTAGGAGGAGTAAATTCAGAATTGGGATCACAATTTAAAAAATTTCATGAATAAAGGCAGGTGTTGGTGCATCCCTCACATTCACATTAAAGGCCAGCGTGCACCTTTGCTGGACTAATCTGTTATTTGACGCCTGGCCACAATTTTTATGTTTGTCCCCCACACACTGCACTCTGAATAAGGCCCATGAAACTTTACACACATACAACTGTGTGTGTGACAGATCTTACTTTAGCATTCCTGTGAATGAATAACCTTTTAAGGACCCCTGGTTAAAACTTGGATTTGGGCCTTTCCTCACCTCCCAACCTGCTAATGTTTACATATTAAATCTGCCACCAGCAGGTTCCTATTCAGTCCATCATCAGGGCTTTGGACTAAAAATAAATTATTTGGATTATGATGGTCAAGGATGCAAGGCACCAGGTGAGGTAGAGGCAGATGATCCTCTGTGGAAGAAGAAAGTTTATTATGGATAGAGAAAGCTGTACTTAATTTATTTTCCTCTTCACACAACATGTTCTCTAATCTAACTCTAACAAACCGATACCCCACCCTACACCTAATTCTAAACCAATACAAAACTCATACAGCTCTTTGGAGCGGTGTAAGAACTGTATTCACTTTCTAAAAATGTCCTTTCTCCAATGGTTTGAAACTCAAACTGGGCTTCATTAAAAGGTAGTTGTACACACATATGCACGGAGTCTTCTTTCTTTGGCTAAACTTGTGTGTCTGTCCTCAGGTGAGTGTGATGGTGGTGGCCTCAGGCCTGTCTGTTTTGGCTGCAATCATCATATCAAGTTACTCCTGTCTGACCCTCACCTATGGGCAGGAGGATAAAGAGGTCTTCCATCACCACAACAGTCCTCAAGTGGTAACCAGCACACACACGATCGCTATTTTTATCAGCGACTCACTTCCTGACAAAGTCAGTTGTAGTAAATAAGAAGTAACAGGTCTCAAATTATTGTAGATTTGACACTGCTCACATGCATCTCCTGCACAGTTACTTGTGCAGGAACCTAGCATAACCTTTCTGAATGTCCTGACACATTAATGTTGTTCAACAGGACAAACGAATCAAATTCCAATGTTGTGGAGATATCATCTGAATTTCAGGAGCGGGACCACTCCTCCTTCACGCCCCCTCCGGTCTCAGGCTAAGCCCCCCCCTTCTCCAATATCTGCTGTTCTCATTTTCATGCCCCCCAAACCGCAGCACCAGTTCACACTTCGTCATCCCTCATCGACAATCGTTACCGAGGATGTGGTCATCTCTGGTCTGTTAGTGTGATTTCCAACAATGTCTATTAGAGAGAGGGAGGGAAAGCTTGCTATGTGTTGTCCTGATCAGACATCGACTCACATCTGCAGCACTTCTGGCCAGCTGATTCACAGTATTGCGAACATTAGGATGAAGCATTGATGTGTGAGCTGTTGTTGCTGCTAAGGATGTGGGACGTCACTGCTGCCTGTCTGTCACATCCTGATGTTTTTTTATGCGCCCTCCTTGTACGACTGTATATATGCAGACTTATCCACAGTTATGGAAGTTGATGACACACAAAAATGTCTTGTGGCTTTCCAGTTTTCTATTTGTTTTTGGTAGTTTGCTGAGATTCAATTTTATTTATATAGCGCCAAATCACAACAGCAGTCGCCTCAAGGCGCTTTATATTGTACAGCAGATACAGAGAAAAACCCAACAGTCATATGACCCCCTATGAGCAAGCACTTTGGCGACAGTGGGAAGGAAAAACTCCCTTTTAACAGGAAGTAACCTCCGGCAGAACCAGGCTCAGGGAGGCGGGGCCATCTGCTGTGATTGGTTGGGGTGAAAGAAGAAAACAGGATAAAGACATGCTGTGGAAGAGAGACAGAGATTAATAACAGATATGATTCGATGCAGAGAGGTCTATTAACACATAGTGAGTGAGAAAGGTGACTGGAAGGAAAAACTCAATGCATCATGGGAATCCCGGCAGCCTACGTCTATTGCAGCATAACTAAGGGAGGATTCAGGGTCACCTGGTCCAGCCCTAACTATATGCTTTAGCAAAAAGGAAAGTTTGAAGCCTAATCTTGAAAGTAGAGATAGTGTCTGTCTCCCGAATCCAAACTGGAAGCTGGTTCCACAGAAGAGGGGCCTGAAAACTGAAGGCTCTGCCTCCCATTCTACTTTTAAATACTCTAGGAACAACAAGTAAGCCTGCAGAGTGAGAGCGAAGTGCTAATGGAAGAAAGCAGTCTTACATATTTGTTTAATATGTGCGCTGAAGGACATGTCCTGGTCAAAAATGACTCCAAGGTTCCTCACAGTGTTACTGAAGGCCAAGGTAATGCCATCCAGAGTAAGAATCTGGTTAGATACCATATTTCTAAGATTTGGGTGGGTGTCATCTGCATAGCAGTGAAAATTTATGCTATGTCTTCTAATGATGCTGCCTAAGGGAAGCATGTATAATGTAAACAGAATTGGTCCTAGCACCGAACCCTGTGGAACTCCATAATTGACCTTAGTGTGTGAAGAGGACTCTCCATTTACATGTACAAATTGGAGTCTATTAGATAGATATGATACAAACCACTGCAGTGCAGTACCTGTAATACCTACAGCATGTTCTAATCGCTCTAATAGGATATTATGGTCGACAGTATCGAACGCAGCACTGAGGTCTAGCAGGACAAGCACAGAGATGAGTCCACTGTCAGAGGCCATAAGAAGATCATTTGTAACCTTCACTAAAGCTGTTTCTGTGCTGTGATGAGCTCTGAAACCTGACTGAAACTCTTCAAATAAGCCATTCCTCTGCAGATGATCTGTTAGCTGTTTGACAACTACTCTTTCAATTTTACAAATTGGAGTCTTTCACTCTGATCTCCCCCCATGTTTTTTTTAATTTTTTTATTACACTACTTTTTAACATTCATGGCTGTAACATTTTTCCTCTCCATGCACAGACGTTTGTGCTTCATCGGATGGTGAAGGGCGCCAACGCCACAATCCTGCTAACCTGCGCCATCAGCCTGGTTTTCTCCTCTGTCATCGGCTACATGGGCTGTCGCAGCATCCCCTTGTGTGCCTGCTATGATGCCAGAACTGGACTGGTAAGGACAGCATAGTAAAAAAGCATAACATGATTTCATCTCAAATTATTTATTTAGAATGAACAAAAAACACGTAAAGGTCAAATTAACTCTAAGTGAAAAGAACGCTGCCTCTTGCAAGAACAAGAACCACGAAAGTCCTGATTTCATTTGAGAATGCAAAGATTAAAGCAACATGATAACCCTTGGATTAAAAATCTGAGTATTAGAGGAAGATGACTCTGGTTTTTAAACTATGATAAAGAAAATATGAACATATAACACGTGCAGAAGATTTTTATGGTGCAAACATACTTGGACAAAGGAACAGGTCTGGAGCTCAGGACTAAATGTGTTTGGCACACAGATTTAAACAAACAAACAAATAAAAGCTACCTCTAGTTGTTTTCGTAGGATCGGAAATTTGTCCACATTCAGTAAGGAGCTGCTAACATTAGCCTAAAAAGTTAGTTACAGCTTGCTAGTACCAGGTTGGACCCCCAGTTGTTCATGGCTCAGCATGTTTCCAGACTAGATGCTGCAGATTTTGGTCCGTACTGACAGTTGCAGCAGTTGCTATAGATTTGAGCTTTGTGACGCTGTGCAGCCATCAGAAGATGAGCACACTGAAAGACGACACGGTCAGCTTCATTTACAACAAGTCTCCAAAAGTGTCTCCACCGTAACAAGTGCCATCAGCATCCTGAGGTGCTGCTGAATGCCAGGATGGAGCCGTGCTTTATGCTGTTTATGCCTACCATCTGAACGCTGCAGCAGAAATAGAGACCATCAGACCACAGTTGATAACATTTTGGTGAGTCACTGTGACCTGATCGGCTCACAGGAGTAGCACCAAGTGTCGTCTTCTGCTTTAGATCATTTGATTCAAAGTTCAACAAGGCTGTGCCTTCTGAGATTCACTTCTCCACACCTTGGTCATAACAAGTGCTTATTTGAGTAACAGATTGAAATAGTCTGGCTCTGATCTCTGGCATCAACAAGGAAGTGCAGCTCACTTTACATTTACATCAAAAGGGCTTTGCACAGGTGTACCTAATGAAGCGGTCAGTGATCGTAAATATTTATAGGAAAATGGCCCAGCTGTCTGAGCTGGTTTATTGATTGTGCGACGTCAACAAGCGCTCTCTGATTAGTTTAACGTCTTAGTTTAAGTGCTGTGAATTTCCTAACTGTGGGACTAATAAAGCCTATCTTATCTCATGATTATTTTCAAAATAATGGTTCCAGTTGGAGTAAACAAGGCAATTAAGGCCAGATATGATTAAGGGCGGGCCTTGTGGTTGTCAGGTTGCTGCGATATATAAATGCAGTGTGTCTTCATTTCTTAGTTGGGTCCACCCCTTGGTTCTCCTGTCCAGTTTCATAAAACTAAGCTGATGACGTCTTTAAAAAAAACAAACTTTACTAACCAGTGTGACACAATCACAGTGGGTGTTCTCATGAGGCCACACCTACCTGGATGTTCCGATTTCACTTCGCTCTGTTCACGACTTTTTCCAAAGTATCCTAGGTGGTAACAATGACATTATCTGCAAACGAGATGCACACATGCAGCTGCGTGTTTACAAAAATCAAATGAAGCTGTGTGTGTGTGTGTGTGTGTGTGTGTGTGTGTGTGTGTGTGTGTGTGTGTGTGTGTGTGTGTGTGTGTGTGTGTGTGTGTGTGTTTTCAGGAGAGCCTGGTTCCTCAGTGTGATCCCGGGGACACTGAGATGTGCACCTTGCAGAGTAAGTTTTAAATGTTAAATGTCAGTCGAAAACCGGTCCTCCCGTGGATCCCGTGATTTTCTCAATAATATTCGAGGTAAACCCAGCATATAAAGTATAAGTTTAATATGGTGAAATCCACCATATTAAGTAAAGTGTGTGTTGGTATTTTTCCTGAGTAGTGTCTGAAATTCCTTTCTTTGTTATCATTGTTTGGTGATAATCTCACCATGAAGCCTCTGACACAGAGAATGAGACAATCATGTACAATGAAGCAGCAGGTTCAAAGTTCACAGGTCATCCACGTTAGTGTGCTGCTCTGTCAAGTTTGTGTAGCAGTGTGGCTGATTGGTCTCTAGTGTTAAAAGGAAGTAGCATGAGCACTCTTCCTCTGAAACACATTCATTAATCTGTTTTCTTGTACTTGTCACATGAAGCATTGTGGGAGGGGCTTGAGTCTAATCTCCAAAACAACAGCATCTTTTTGTCTGATGCCAAACAACATAGGCCGAGTGGGCCACCATTATGATCCAGAGACTTCTAATAAACATCCCACCACTTAGCTAGTTGTGCCTTTATGCACCACAAAGTCAGGGGACCCAAGTCTCGCCCATGTTTCTGTTTTTTGTTGTCCAACTCTCAGCAGTCCTGTAATGTAGTTCTCATATGTGTCCAGCAGGAGGAGACAACAGGCTGTTTAACTCTCCAGCTCAAACAACTCACAAAGACGATCCAGAAGAAGAGGAATGTTCCTCCAACCTGCCCCCATACAGCAGACTGACCTGAGACGCATGCCTGTTGGGGACTTAATACTCCTGCTTGCTTCCTTCTGACTGCAGGTTCATTATATTTAAAGCTAAAGTCTATGGGTTTACTTCTGAGCACAGACAGAGGAGGAATTACATAATTCCGGTGAAGCTCAAGCTGCCAAGTCTTGAAAAACTGGACTTTTTACAGTGTCTTTTGGTTAATGGCCCCTACAGTCAGACTCATTTAAACTTGCCAAAGCCTGAATACCTGTGTGTGCATCGTGTCAGTACTTTCATGTTTAATTCTTTTTACTCTGTGTGAATGACTTTTGCTCTGACTTAATTTATGTATGCATTAAATAAAAACTGGACTGAGCTGTTGGAGAGCTGACTCCACATATTGAAACACTGTGGGTAGTTTATTGCAAGGTTACACATAAAACCACTGCCAGGATCTCCCTTTTTCTCCACCACAGTTTAATGGATTTAATTTATTCATTTCTTTCGGCCCATTTACAGTAAGTTATACAGCAATCCTGTCCAGCGGCTTAAAAGAACAAAGGTAAACCAAAGGAAGTTACAGTAGAGCCCAGTGTGAAGGCGGACTTGAAATAAAAACAAAGGACACTTTGCGAACAGAAAAAAGCTGCAGCCGAGCCCACAACAATTAAAACCCACACAGTGCCCACCCTCCATTCCAGTCACATCGCTGACAGGCTCCACAGATGCTTGGGCTGTGAACAGCAAGTCCTGAGAGAAAGCGGTGTTTTCATTTACTGTCTGTGTATTAAGACGCCTTAAGGAAAACCTGTAGGTGATTGGCAGAATAGCCACAGGACCAGCTGTGGTCAGACATGCACAAACTCAGACAAAGCCACAAAATTACTCTATGGACACCAGCCAAGGGGCCGTCGCTGCTTGTGGAGGGAAAGATGGCATTTATTGTAGAATGCTGCCAGACATGCTTAATATTGTATCACAAGCTTACGTGTAATCTAAGTAGCGGATGTAGACATCACTCCACATGTGAAAGACACCTGAGCGACACACTATGAAGTAGGGAAATCCAAGGTCAGTGCAATGTCTACAATAACAATTTGCCTGATAGTGACTTTTTCCTTTTTTTGTAAAGAAAAAACTATTTAAAAATTGAGTGTCCCGGGTATTTAACCCTTTGATGAACTGTCCTCTTGGAGGTGGTTTCAGAGTGGATTCACACCTCTAGGTCACACTAGCCAAGGTGTCAATCCTTCATCACCTCCCCACCATCCTGTGAGTTGTTATGGTCACACAGACAAAGGTGTGAGTAAGGGCTTAATGACCTGGGAGGGGATCTGTGGAATGCATCGTGGGTGGATGATGGCTGGCATCTTAGGCCACCACCACCACCTTCATACATACTTAATAGAAAGCTTTTACTTTTGAATGAGAGGCATTTGTTTTAATCATCTGATTGGCCAACTATGCAGAATTGTGCCCTACACATAAAAAGAAGCAGGCAAACAAAAAGTTTTAACCAGTATTTCCCTAAAGGTTCCCTTTTGAATGACTGAGCACATTCCTTATGTCATTGCGCCTGAATTACAGACAACATTAGGAATTGGAAAAGCAATAGCGCCATATTTTTGTGGGGCATCTTGGAAAATTAGCATCAATCTAAAATGTCTCAAAAAGCCAAAGGTTTTTTCAAGAGTTATCGATATCTTAATAAAATTTGTCAGCAAATCATTTTAGCATCCCCACTGCTTAGCTCCTGTTACATTTTATGATCCTGACAACTTCTGCAATGCCATTTAACCACTTCTTAGCTAAACCACAATGTCAGTGCTCATGAGCAGGGTATTTACTCCCAGTTTTTATGTTATAGTAAAACTACAGATCTTGTTTCAGGAAGCAAATCCATTCAAAAACAAAAAACAGACAGGAGAATATAGAGTGAAACGATGCTAGCTTTTGAGACTGTTTCCTGTGGTACTCTATTGCAGTATACAAAGGTTTGTTTGAAGGCCTAATAATAACAACTGCTGCACACAGACTGTACATACCTAGAAAACACCTTACCAGTTCCTCCCACTGTTCAGAAGTGAAACAAAAACAGAGGAAATCAGCAAACTAGATTAGCAGCTAGATAGTAGCCATCATTTCCTGGATATTTTAGCTCCAATTATGAGGAGCTATATTAAGGCCTAACATGAAAAAGACTTGATCATTTATTCATTTCCAGTTTTTCCACGTTCGCATTTTATTGGCACAGTTTTTCAGTAAAGGTGCGAAAGATAATACCGTTCGTTAACTGTCCGCTAATGCTAAGTCTACAACCAATCTATTAGCAAAGATTTTGCTCAAAACAAATTTGTTCTGTCTCGTAATTATGTGAATATTTTTGTGCTTTCCTGAGACATTTATCAGGACATTAAGTACCAAGTATATCTACTGGTAGCTGTGTTTAGCAATGACTGTACATCCACTGAAAACACCTTAGCAGTTTCTCCCACGGTTAGGAGGAACAGTGGGAAGTGGATTAATATCGTTTTCTCTGAAACAGCTTCAGCTGTAAAAGGAAAAATGAGCTGAAACAGAGGGTGGTTCACTAGGTGTGATGCCAGTAGCAGGGCCTGACCTTGATGTCAAAGCTTTTTATTGTTTGGCTGAAAAAGATGTGATGAAATGGTCATAATAGACACATTAGTGTTGTACTAATCACTCATGTGTCAAGTACATGTACTTGATTAGTACTTGATACAGGAGGGTCTGGGAGCAGGTTGTCCTAATAATTGACAAATAGCTAATATTTGTCTTTAACTTTAAGAAACCACTCTGTAAAACTGTCATTGAAATGATCATACTTCTTTAGTTTCCATCTACTCTTAACATTAAACAAACTCCAGGCCACAGACCAGGAATCCACGTAACCATTGTTCAGTGTTTAGTGATGTTCTCGTTTTTTTGCATTATTTGTTAAAGACTTTATAGTCAGTCCTTCTTTAAACCCTCAACTGATGCAAATGCATCGGCATAATAATAATAATAATAATAATAATAATAATAATAATAATAATAATAAAGTTCATATAGTGGGAGGAAAAAGAAAGGTTGTCCATAACTCAATACATCAGCCCAAAAGTGAGTGGACAAAACTTAACTTTTTCCATAAAAAGTCATTAATGTGGATATTGTTCCCTCCATGCATTTCATTCCACTTTAGTATTTCGTTATGACTTAGTTACACACAGAATATTAATATAAGTGGACTTCCATTGGCAGTTTTTGAATCACTGGAGTAAAAGCAACAGGATTTAAAGGCACCCTGTGAAGTTTTCAACTCATAGTAGTAGCTGCTGTTTTTAACGGTCTGCACACTCAGCTAGCATACGCCTGTTTCTGGTTCTTATAATTAACTTCAGCATTAATGGGGATAACAAGCTAAGAAAGCAAGCAGTTCAGCAAAAACACCCTCAGCTTTTGGAGGGCGACCAATCAGAAGAAAGCGTATGAACAAAGGGGATCCATTGGAAATTCAAAGTCCCAGGAATAAAGAATTAAATGTAGTGTTACTTGAGCAAAGTTAGTCTGATGGTGTCCCAGAACAGAAACGTAGACCGTGGACTGGGAAGACCAGATCCCATGTGAAATATTCAGAATACTGCATCTGCATATTTGCACTCAACATAAACAAAGAGTGAAAATACTATTTAGATGTAAACTTCACAGGGAGCCATTAATGAGACAACTAAAACCAGCCACCTGCAGAGTATTACACCCAAGAGGGGGGCAGAGATAACATGACCAACACCTTTAACATAATGCAGTCTACAAACATCATACCACAGTGACACCGCTCTTCTAACATACAGTCTAATTAAATGGCTCGTAGTGCATTACTTTGTAAAGTGCTCTGTTATTTTGACCCTACATATCTGCTTCTGCTGAAGGAGTTAAAAGAATAATTACTGATTTAATATCAGATTTTTGGCCCCAGTTTTCCAATCATTCATTGGCACAGTTCATTTCCATGAACCCTGCCAATCCTAGACAGTCACATACTGCCTCAAATGGTTATAAGTCAGTTAAGCACAAGCAGTGAACTAATATATCCTCTACTGGAGACATTCATCTGTGTTTTTCTGATTGTGAAGCCATTTTTTAGAATAATTTTCTCTTTTTTGACATCTGTTCTTTGCTCTGCACCATCTGCCTCCAACCTCATCGGCCATCAGCCGCCTCGGGCCGAGCTCGTCTCCTTCTATCCTCTCTGTTAGCCTATCTCAGCAGCTGGTGCAGCCCCAGCTCCTGGTCCCGTCCCCCCCATCATCCCGCCCCCTGTTTAGGTTGATGGTTCCCCCTGATGCCTCAGGGGGCTGGCTGAGCACCAGGGGCTTCTGAGACTTTAGCTTATGGGCGACTGTCATGAAAATAGCCTCGACGTGGTCACTATTTCCATTGTTTCCGTCTCCTTGGCTGTTGGGATTCTTTGCAGATGTCTCAAACAGTGGCATGGAGTGGGCGTCTGCGAACTGTTGAGCCAAGTCTGTGTTTACTTGCACGGAGTCTTGGAGGTCACACTTGTTTCCGACTAAGATCCTGGGTACCTCTGTGCCCAGTGCGTGCTGCTTGCACTCTTCGATCCAGGCAGGGAGGCTGTGGAAGCTGGCAGCGTTGGTGATGTCATAGACAAAGACAACAGCGTGCACGTTGCGGTAGTAGTGCTGCACCATGGACTTCCTGAAACGCTCCTGGCCTGCAGTGTCCCACAGCTGGATCTGTACGAGACAATACAGAAGTGAAATCCTGCCAGAAGACAAGCAGTGATGTCATTTACTCACAAATTGCATTCATTATTATAATAAGATTATTATTATTATTTCGTTTTTCTAATCTTACTGACCGCTCAAAGTGGTTTTAGTTAGAACAGTCCAAACTAGTACTGTGTTTTTATCCATATTATTGTGTCACGACTGTCAGCCAAAAACCATTACAAACACAACACTGACACACTGTTTCTACATTGTTGCAGGTCTCATGATCTGTGCATCAGTATTAGAGATTAGGGAAGAGTCAGTCTTGAAATGTGGCTGTCATTGTTAATGGACAGATTATTCATATTTTAATAATGTACTGTACAATGCCAGTTAACTGAATTAGCTGCCAACTGGAGATGCCACAGCTGCTGTTCTTATTGTATTATTTCCTATGATGACGTATGTGTCGCTGGCACTCCTGTAGTGCAGTGCCTGCAATTGTGCAGCCATGACAAATGAAGCCCTTTATGATTACATTTATGCAGCACAGAAATCCAAATATCTGTGCAGATCATTGATGCAGCTAGTGAACTGAAACACCTGTGCTCCACCCTCTGGTCTAAATATGTTCAAAGTTCTTTCTCTTATTAAGACACCCCCCCCAAAAAAAGTCAGACTAAGTGGTACATTGTTCTAAAGTGAGCGCAGTGGAATAGGCGAGGTTAAACATTGGCCACACAAACATACATTTGAGTGGATTTAGGAGCCATTTCAAAATTAAAATCTTTGATAATCAAGTCATGTTTTAAATGTTGTAGAAATGAGTGGCACTTTGTAAATATTACTGAAAGCAGATTAGTTTGTATAGAGTGGCTAATGTTAGCAAAGCTAGCAACAGCAACCTTCCTTTACAGCCTCACAGCTGTACAGAAAAAATCAACATGGTGTGGACCAAACTGTTGAGGCAACAGAGTGCAGTAAAAAAAACTAGAATCACAATTGACTGAACATTTTACTCAACTCGATTAATATTATTTTATACATACACACCATACACAGAAAGAACAGACTGAGCAGCTGATCGATTTGTGCAGCTGGTTCGATGTTTGTGATGCTTCCATGTTGCAGCCTGGACTCAGAGTAACAACGCACTCTGTTTCACACACACCATTACCTCGGTAGTCAGAATTGGGACTTTACCCAAGCTGTGGTAAAGTCATAAAATCAAGCTAAATCCATAAGTAACAATACAATGCAACGCTTGTCTTCCTGCCTGGTCAGTGACTGTGTAATGCTTCTCTATAGCCATTTTCCACTAGTACCTACTCCGGTGGGCTCGACTCGACTCTGTTGTTAGGGTTTTCCATTAGCTGGTAGTACCCGGTACAAGATACCTTTTTAGTACCTTCTCAGTTTGGGTTCCATGCCACCCAGGTGATCTGAACAGACTGCATACCAAATATTGGCTAGTCAGTGGCACCACTTCTAAAATCAGATCAAACTGAGGTTATTGTACTTGCTCCTAAAAAAGAAGAAGAAATATGGTATCTAACCAGATTCTTACTCTGGATGGCATTACCTTGGCCTCCAGTAACATTGAGGAACCTTGTAATCATTTTTGACCAGGATATATCCTTCAAACAAACCTTAAACAAATATGTAAGACTGCTTTCTTCCATGTGTGTAATATATGCACCAACATCTCGAAAGTTAGAAATATCCTGTCTCAGAGTGACGCTGAAAAACTAGTTCATGCATTTATTACTTCCAGGCTGGACTACTGTCATTCTTTATTATCAGGATGTCCTAAAAACTCCCTGAAAAGCCTTCAGTTGATCCAAAATGCTGCAGCAAGAGTCCTGACAGGGACTAGAAAGAGAGAGCAGATTTCTCCTGTTTTGGCTTCCCTTCATTGGCTTCCTGTTAAATCCAGAATTCAAAATCCTGCTCCTCACATACAAGGTCTTAAATAATCAGGCCCCATCTTATCTTAATGACCTTATAGTAGAGTTGGATGTCTCGAGACCGGTCTTAGTCTCGAGACCACTTTTACGTGGTCTTGTCTTGGTCTCGCTGTCTCAGTCTTGCTGTCTCAGATCGACATAGTGGTTTAGAGTCAACAGTATCCATGACACACAATGTAACGTTCGATAATCTGTAATGCGCAAAAGCATCAGCTCTAACAACACAGTGGCTCAGCTATGCTCCAATCCCTCCATATTGTGGCCAATCACATGCGAGGATATAGGATAATATCATTATGTGAAAAACAGAGAGGGTGAGAGACGCGACAGTCAAGTGGAGCATCTGTCTGTCCTCTCAGTGAGTGAGACAGTAGACAGCGGTGAGGAGGGCTGTGCGAGTGCATCGCAAAAACACATAAATATGCCTGACACCCGTAAATGAAGCAGCATCTGGCTGCAGTTTAAAGACTTTTTTGTCTCGGTCTTGTCTCGACTTTGTCTTGGTTTTGCTGCTGCAGTGGACCTGATCTGAGGCCCACTGATAAGACCTGCCACTAGCTGTCAATCACCATATAGCATACACCGTTTTGTGTTGTCTTTGAACCTTGCAGTCCAGCCAAGACACCCTGAGCAACTGGATGTGTAACAATGAAGCTCCTCTGCAGTACACACCTTGATATTTTCGCCGTCAATCTCGACCAGTCTCTCCCTGAAGTCCACACCGATCGTGGCCTCGGTCTTCTCGGGGAACTTGCCGGCACAAAAGCGGTAAGTGAGACAGGTCTTCCCGACCCCGGAGTCCCCGATCACGATGATTTTGAAGATGCGGGTCCTGGGCGGTGGAAGACTGGAGCTCGTCAGGGAGCTGGAGAATTCAGCTGACGACCCGCTCTCCGCCATATCACAGCGACGAGCTGGACGACACTGGGCTCAGTGTCCACTAGCTGTCAGTTATCAGGCTCCGCTGCAGCTGCAGCTAGGTGAAAGTTACTGCTCAGTCTGATCTCAGGCGGTTACAGGACGAGAAGAGCAGTTGCTGCGTGAGCCATCTTTAGAAAATGTCAATGTACACACTGATCTTTGTCTCTAAACGAGTGCATCCCTATAAACACTCCTATCCGCAGCCTACCTGCGATGACACGTTCAACGTAGTCCAAACAACGTGGCCTCTCGCGAGATTGTATTTTATGTGAGGTTCATGTCCAGTGAGAAATAATCTAAAAATGAACTTCATATAAGAAACCTGTAATCACTAAAAAGGGACACGGAATCATCCATGAACTGTGTGGGAAAAACATAAAGATTGGGATCAATTAATTACATAAGAAACCTTGAAGGTAGAAAAAGGGGAAAAAAACAGATAGCAGAGGATGGTTTCGATCCATCGACCTCTGGGTTATGGGCCCAGCACGCTTCCGCTGCGCCACTCTGCTACACTTGTGCAATATGAACTGTTACCTCTATTAGTTTTGCAAAAGGATAGAAAAGAAATTGATTTAATTTCCGGATCTAAACTCCAAACACACAGTACGCCATCACTGAGAATAAAAAACTGTCTAAATTCTTTCATTTTTGATAAATTTGTGGCTGATCATTTTATTTAATGACCATTCGAGCTCGAATGCTCATTGGATGTGCTTTGGGCAGACTGAAAGCACAGTTTGGAGCATTGCGGACATTAATCTGAATGACCTTCCCCTTGTCATTTACGTCTGTTTTGTCCTCCACAACTACTGTGAGGCCAACAGGGACATGATAGATTACAGCCATTGAAGTAATTCAGCAGGAAAAGGACAACCAGCTAGCCACATAGACTTACCACAGAGCTGATTGCATGACATCAGAAGGGAAGAGGGTCAGGAGAGTCCTTACTGAATTCCTCATCCATAAAAAAGGTTTCTGTTCTATTGTAGGACACTGTCATATCTACAGAAATTGTAAGTCAGGGTATGTGACACTTCACAATCTGTGCACTGTGATCCTGAACAGGCATCGGCGTAACTTTGTGCTGAACATTGCGGGGGTCAAGATCTCTGTCTAAATAAGTAAATAAATTTGGGTAAATTCACAGATGATTAAACACGCAACTATTTTGCTGGTAATAACTGAAATGAGTAAAGAAAATCAACAGCCTATTTATGCAAGATAATTCATAATTTTATTGAAGGGGTTATATTGGTTTGGTCTGATTATTCGGGGGAGTCATAAGCCCCCTAACCCCCCCTGGAAATTACGCCCCTGTGAACATGTTCCAAAAGACAGTGGCACACTTGCATAAGCTAAATGTTATTTACAGGGAATAAGACATTTTTTTTTGCGTTGTATGTATTTTATCACCCATGTAAAATTTTCAGTTTATTTCCTTGCTGAATAAACTCAGTGAGACAAAATCTGAAATACTGTCTTTAGTTATTAACATTTGTAATGAAGAAGGCACTTGAAAACTTACACAAAAGTAGCTGTGTTTAAAAAAAAAAACCCTTCTCAGAAGTAGGATAAAAGAAGGTTTTGTGGGAGCACAAGGAAGACCTCTTACACTTAAGTCAAAGTCAAAGTGCTGTTTTGAACAGAAAACATTTGAGCTGCATAACAGCTAATGGAAAACATTTAACATGCCAACAGTTGAGCATTCTTAAAATGCAAAAAAACAAAACATATTTTCAACATTATAACATAAGGCATAATGAAAATAAATGATAAATTAAACGTACAGATGCAGCCCAAAAAGCTTCCAACATAAGTTATTTATTGCCCAGCATAAGTAATGATGCAGATTATTTCAAATATCATCCTCCAAAAGTGCTCGTGTGAAGGAAAATTGCCCTGTCCCCGGCAAAGGTAGGGGTGGGTAGGGTGTGCTGCTTGGCCGCTCAGTTATGGTACTGTTGGGTGGCAATGAGCCAGGTACAGTGTGTGGTGGTGGTGCACATGCATAGATGTGCCCACCATGGTGTGGTGGCAGGTTGAAAGGTTGTGGTGGTGGATGCATGACTTGTCTTATCAGTAAAAATCCATCTGCAAATGAACTTGTCTCTCAAGAGTGACTTGTAATTTACTGTGATGTTCAGAAGCTCGCCTCTCAGATGTCTCCATCATATCCAGAATTCTTCCCTTCATCTGTATGTTCACCTCTGCAACATTATGCAAATGTGTTTCAGTTGAAAGTCTTCTTTTAAGTCTGTCCTGTCTGTGGCCCTTGAGTTTTGCCTTGACAAAAGGTAGAATAAAATAATGAAAAACAAATTAACCACAATAAATGACAAAAATAAATCAGTGGTGGAATACCAAGATTAATATTTACTTAAGTGCTACACTTAAATATTTTAGGTTAAGTGTTCTCTTTTCCTATATTTTAAACTCTACAACATTCTTGAGGTAGGGACTCAACACCAACACAGTTACACTGCAGATTCAGATGAATATAAATCTGTCATTATGATGATTTCGTATAGGTTAAGCTACACAGTAGTTAAAGAAATGAAGCTGAGCTGTATCATTACTAGGTCAAACTTAAGGTGCTAAAGGCATCTATAATTGGGCTACTGAAATACAGTAGGGCATTCATTTATACATGTATGGTAGGCATAGCTGGACTGGCCATGCCCGGTGGGCCGATGGTGATTTTTCGTTTTCATGGGCCGATGGGGTTTTTTTTCTTCGTTTTTTTCTGTAACGGTATAAACACTGAAAGGTGGTGCATTGGCCAGATGAAGGGAGATGTGTAAAAATAACTCAATTGTTTGGTGTTGGCTATTGCGGTGCTTCTACAGATTCAGTAACATTAGCAAGTGGTGGAGGCCAGCAGATGCAACACGCTGGCAGGTGGATGACGGAAAGGCAGGAGGTGCAGAGACCTGAGGCGGTGAACTGAACTTCATGTAAGAAGTTATGACCTGCAGTCTATCTGGGTCAGATATAAACCAAGTTTAGGTGGAGTTTATTTTCGTTATGCTGACTTTTTACAGTCAGTTACAATAACTCGTTGCTATGATTTTATTGATGTTGAACTTGTTTTATCTTATTTATAAGGTTAGTTATTAGAGTTTCCAACTGTCCCCTAAAAAACGGAATCGTCTCGTATACAGAGAAAATATTGCGCGTTTGGTATTGAGGTGAAAAGGAACACAGTCTGTCCCGTATTTCAGCTACAATGAAAAAGACACAAAGCTGGAGTTATTGTGTCTTTGCTGCACAGCTGCCTCTTCTCCTCTCAGTCTCTCCCCTCTCTTTCCTGTTTCTACTTCAATCATGAAACTGATCAGTGATCAGCTGATCGGCTTTTCTCTCTTGTTTGTTTATCGCTCTGAATCTTACAACAAACGTTTTCATCTGATGTAAAATGTATAGAAATCCATTATTGTACATAGCATTTTTTTAGGGTCCCATCATAATTTCTTCAGAAGTAGTTTAGTACTGTATATGATGCCAGCATTTTCCCACATTTTCTAGATACTGTACCTACTGTGTGTAAAATGCCATCAAAAAGTCAATTACGTTTTTCTTTCTCACCTGTCTTTCTATCTCCTTTCACTTTTTAAAGGTTGCTATGTTAGAAAAAATATTTTGCCCTGCCATACTGTTTATTGATGTGGCAAATGAATGGTTTATGAAAATATATCTAACTCTGTCATCAGTAATCAGTAATGATCATGTCTCACCTCTAGTCTTCTCTGTCTTAATTTCAGGTTTTCACCATGTGTTGTAGAAAGTTCAGGAGGTTAACTCGACCAAGCAGTCTACTTTCGGGTACTGTTTAGAATACCAGAATAGGGAGGATGGTGTAGGTTTAAGTTTATTAGACTGATACATATATACCAACAAGAAAGTGTACATCACTGTGACAACAGCATTTGTTTTCATTCAAAGGCTTTATGGTTTTTCTTATAATACCTGGTGGGCTCTAGTCAAAATGCCCGGGCCGATTTTTTGTCCAAGTCCAGCCCTGATGGTAGGCTAACCTTACTTCCCCTGACAAGTCTCCCAGTCCACGTTTTCTTGTTTTTTGCTTTTTCATATTCCAGTGTGATATTGAGGAATGATTCCACCTCACTGTTTGTCCACATGTACGACTCAGTTCTGCTTCTATGCGATGTCTTATCAGATTTTGTGCTTTTTTACCAAAATGTGCTATTTGGTTATACTGACTTTAGTAGGAAAGACTCGAATGCTTTTTAGTTCTCAAGTAAGAAGCCACACTTTTCACCTTCTGGAAAGAAGTTGAACTCTATGTGAATACAATCCTTTCTTCTCACACCAAAAAAGCTTTAAAAACCATCAATATTTGTAATATGTTTAATGTCTTTGTTTGATTATTCAATGTCTCACACCCCTCTCTCTTTTTTGCAGTCTATTGCGCATTCTCTCCTTGATGTTTTATATTTGTTGTTATTGTTCTTCTTGAAATAAAGTTGGAAGAAAAAAAAGTTCTGCCCTCTTTGTTTATGCGTTCAAGCCCTGGCTTCAAGACTTCTGATTGGCCAATATTTCTACACGGTTAGGATTATATCGCCACCTGTTGCTTTGGCGTGCTCCTTACAGCGTTTGCCTTTGTTTTTTTTTGGGGGCGGGGTGTTTACATGTGGACGGAGATATTTTTTTCAAAACTGCACGTGTGGACGGGATTTTTTTTAAAAACGAAAACGGAAAATCTCCGTTTTCAAAAATACCAGTGTACGTGTGGACGTAGCCTAAACAGTAGAGATGTTTGTAGCTTTACGTTAGTTGGACTGACCGGAAGCAGGGTCCATGCGTCACCACTAACCGGATAGAGTTTTGGATCGGTTCAGTCCTGCATGTGCTTGCAAAAGTGAATGTGAGAGAAACGATCTCCTGGCTGCATAAGCAAATATATTTAAATATCCGTGATATCCAGTGATCATGAACTCTGAGTACGAGGATAGCTCCGCGTTATCCCCCGTGGAATCTGGGGACGAGGAGGCGGAGGAGGTATCGGAGGCAGAAACAGAGCAGCTGGGGTCCAGTTCCGACTCGGATGAAGATGAAAGCGGAGAGAAAATGGATGAAACAGCAGCGGCTGAAGATGAAAACGGACGGGAAATGGATGAAACAGCATGGACTTCAAAAAATGGAAAAATATCTTGGTCTCCCACAGACGCTGAGACGTTCCGCTACATCCCAGCAGCCACTGGTCTGATCCCGGGACCTACACGCTATGCCACCTCCCGAATCGTTGACCCCATATCCAGCTTCGCACTGTTGCTAACGGATGAAATCGTGCAGCATATTGTGTCCATGACAAACCTGCATGGGAAACGCAAAATCCCAGGCTGGCGAGATATAGACGCAGAGGAATTTCGGGCTTATGTGGGGCTGCTCGTTTTGTCCGGTGTTTACAGGTCAAAACATGAATCAACGATCAGCCTCTGGAGTGAGAAATGGGGACGGAGCATTTTCCGGGCTACGATGTCCCAGAAGAGGTTTCAACACATCAGCAGAGCACTGCGGTTCGATGACAAGCTATCCCGCCCCCCACGCCGTGTTGACAAGTTGGCTCCCTTCCGCAAAGTCTGGAATATGTGGACGCACCGCCTGGAGATGCTGTTCAGCCCAGACAGAGATCTCTGTGTGGATGAACAACTCGTCGCGTTCAAAGGCAGGTGCAGCTTCAGGCAGTACATGCCAAAAAAGCCAGCCAAATATGGTATCAAGATTTGGGCAGCCTGTGATGTCAAAACATCCTACGCCTGGAGACTGCAGGTGTACACGGGCAAACCAGCTCCAGATCGTGTTGAAGTCAACCAGGGGATGAGGGTGGTCCTGGACATGACAGAGGGGCTCCAGGGACACGTCGTCACCTGTGATAATTTTTTCACTTCCTGTGCACTGGCAGATGAGCTACTCAAGAGGAAAATGGCCCTGGTTGGCACAATTAAGCAAAACAAGCCTGAGCTTCCACCTCATTTGCTCCAGGCAAAAAAGAGAGCGCTCTTCTCCTCCATCTTCGCTTTTACGAAGACCCACACACTTGTGTCTTACACGGCCCGACGAGGCAAGAATGTGCTGCTACTAAGCACAAAACACCGCCGTCCAGACGTGAGCACTGAAGGGAAGAGAAAGCCCGTCATAATCCAAGATTACAACAAATGCAAAGGAGGTGTGGACAAACTTGATCAGGTAGGTGTCATTACGCACCAGTTACGCACATATTTATTCATTCTTGCTCATATATTCTTGTCTGAAATATATGTAAGTTTTATGTTTTATGTTTTTTTGTTTTGTTAGGTTGTTGGCACCTACTCCTGCAGGAGGAGAACAAATTATTGGCCACTGGCCCTCTTCCACAACCTCCTCGATGTTTCACTTTACAATGCCTACGTCCTGTGGACATCAATCGAGCCATCCTGGCAGAAGCAGAAAGGATACAAACGGAGGCTCTTCATTGAAGAAGTGGGAGAAATGCTGGTGAACCCGCACATTGTAAAGAGAGAGCGCCTTCCCCGCTCATCAGCCGCTGCAGCAGTAGTCACACAAATGACTGCAGCGGCTGCAGGCCCCTCTCCCATCATTAAATGTAAGGGCAGGAGGCAGTGCGAACTTTGCAAAGAAAAAAGGAGAAGAATTGTCAACACCTGCTGCAAATGTGAGAAGTATACATGCAAGGACCACAGTGTGTCCATTTGCAACAACTGCTCCGCCTGAGCAGGACTCTCACACCCAGACACATACTACCTCGCTCTCTCTCTCTCTCTCTCTCTCTGTCGCCTTCTCCCCATCCCCAACAACATAAATGTTCATGTTTGTCTTTCTAAAATAAATGTTTTTCTAGTTCAAACTGATCTTGTATTTTTATTTACGTTATTTTTTATTTTATTTTAGAACGCAAGGTAATAAACATTTAGTGTGGAAAAAGTGAAAAAGTTATTTGGGGGGTTTTCGGTTAAAAAACAGTGCAGCTATGTAAACAGAAGCTATGTGCAGCTTCAAAGGGTCAAAACCCCTAAAATATAATTATACTTGATATGAATGTCTTAGGCAGAAGTAGTTTTAAAAAAACTGACTCATTTAAAGTGGAAAACAATATTAATATATAACATTTTTATAACACTTTTTGGGAAGCTGCCAGTTTTTGTCATTAGGATATTTAAGGATCTCCTTAGGGTTAAAGGGGACATGCAATGCTACACATAACTGACATAGATGTAACACCGTGTGGGGAGCTGGATTTAAGAAATAAGTTCTTAAAGTTTTAAAAACATGTTTACTCCCATTTTCTGTCAGTGGCGAACGTGACATGTGGTTGTTGCGGCTTACTGACTACTGATGGGAAGTTTAGCTCTTTTCAGAGATCCGGCTCTTTTGGCTCCTAATTTATTATCATCTGTAGCCTCATATTTTAGCTTTACTAGGCTAATATGAATACTTTGTGTGTTGATAAACCCTTTTGCATTTAGTGTTTTTATGAGAAGCCTTATAATTGCCTAATTTTGTTTATTTGTTCTGTTACAAAAGCAGACATTCTTACTTTTGTTTAGTATTTTAAACAAACTTTTAATTTCAGTTCAACAGAAAAACAAATCTGCAAACAAATCCACAGAACAGAAACAGAACCAAACTCAGCAGCCAGACAGTCTGTCCTCAGTGCAGTTCTACATTCAGAAAAATCAAATGCCTCAGCTGATTCGGTTTCTCCTCTTCGTGAGTACCTGCTGCTTCTTTAAACTGCAGCCAGATGCTGCTTCGTTTACAGTTGTCAGTCATATTTATGTGTTTTTGCAATATACTTGCACTCTCCTCCTCACCGCTGTCCACCGTCTCACTCACTGACTGAGAGGTAGTGATGTGAGGCGGTCCTGAAATATCAATACTTCCAATATCAGCATTTCATGTTGCAGGATCAATTCCCATATGAAAATATCAATATCTAATTTGATTACATTTGTTTTTAATCGTAAATATGACGTACAGACAAAAGTAAACTCAGTAGTAGTATTTTTTTGTCTGTCCACATTCACTCCGACCCACATACTGAATACATAAAAGTTGTGAGCATACTGCATGCCTCGACTGTACATTTAATTCAGTTAGCCGTAAGGCTCAGATGAGCACAGAGCTTTTAGATATTACATTCCTATTGCTTCAGTACTATATTCGGCCACAGTGTTCACCTGGGTAGCCTGCATCTCTATTTTCTATAGTTCTATAATATGACAACCTGTCCAAGTATCTTTGTCACTAGTTTGCTTTCATTTTTTAAATTCATTAAATCAAGAAAAAAAAGGTTTTCATTACATCGCTTGGTAATGGCAACAGCATTCTCATCCTTCCGGCGGACAAGGCTAGGTGCACAGTTTTGCTAAAACATACAGACTATGATGAGAAAATTTTGTCACTGCTCAACGACAAAAATATTTATGAGGCCCTGAAACGAGACCCAGGAAGTGCTTACAGCAGGGGTCCCCAATCCCAGTCCACAAGGGCCGGTGTCCCTGCAGGTTTTAGATGTGTCCTTGATCCATCACAGCTGATTTAAATGGCTAAATTACCTCCTCAACATGGGCGTTTCTCAATATGCGTACTTGTGCGTACTTGCGTTCTCGTGTACTCGTGATACGTCATCAGTCGGAGACCAAGTACTGTTCCAATTCGAAGTACGCATCAAGCCGAGAACGCGAAAAAGTCCTGGATGTGTTCTCGCTCCGCCCGTTTTATCGAGCATGCATTGGTGTGGACTTGGTACAGCTATATATCCCAGAATGCATTTCGTCCAAAACTCAACAGCGGACTCCCGGCACATCGTTTCCACTAAAATAGAAATAAAAGCGTTCTAACATCTCACCTGCTTGTTTTCATTAAGATATGTACACGTATGTACATGTACACTATTTTTATTAATAGAGGTTTCACTACCGAGGTTAAAAATGATATATAAGTCACTTAGATCACTTCTAAATGTTAATGTTTGGTTTATTTCAGTGTTTCAGTGACCTGTGACATCATCACGTATGCAGGTGTTCCAATTGTACATATCGCGAGTCCGTGCTCACGTTCTCGGCGGCTACGTACTCCCGTGTGTTCTCGGAGAGTACGTACTCGCGTACTTGAGAATTGAGAAATGGCCAACATGTCTTGAAGTTCTCCAGAGGCCTGGTAATGAACTAATCATTTGATTCAGGTGTGTTGACCCAGGGTAAACAGCCAACTGGATCCTCCGGGTCAGTGCTGGTGAAAATTTTTTGTTGTCTTTCACTTGACTTGTTCCATAACCTCCAGGATCATTTAAGACATTCCAAATGACCGTCTTACTGCGTCCCACCTCAGCAGCGATGGTGCGCTGCGAGAGACACCGCTTATGCAGTTCAACAACCTGACCACAGTGAGACTACCTGACAGAAAATGACAATGAATCCACACGTTTGCAAAGATTTGGCCTTTTAAAGGCACGTGGTCCTAAACTTTTGATCCGCTGTGAAACAGCCTGTCTCAGTTTAAGCGTTGTTTTCAATAAATGTTAAGATCCATCCATACAAAATATGATTTTTTGTTGTTGCCATTTTTCAAGTGATTTTAAACTTTTGATCGGGACTGTAGTTAGTTCTGTCTAAGTTTTTCTGTCAGTGTTTCATCTCTGTCTTCGTGTGTTGCGAGTCTTCTTATGGTCGTGTTTGATATGTTCCTGTAGGCTGTTCCTTCATCGTTCTTTAGGTTTCAGTGTTAATGTTTGTATCAGTCCTAAGTTTTACTTTCCATCCTGATTTCCTGATTGCTCTCTGCTGTTTACTCATCTGATTTCTATTAGCTCTTGATATTTTTAAAAAATAATGGTAAAAAATGCCAAACACGCTACGGCAAGAAGCAAGAGAGCCAGAAGAGTTAGTTGACAATACCGGCCACTTTAACCATCGGTTTGGAAATGCACAGGGGGAAAAAAATCACACATGCACTGGTGAAACAAAACACAATAAGAGAGAAATATAATTACAAAAGTTCTGACAGATTCTTGTCACAAATTAATTTTGACCAAACACATGGTTAGCATACTTAAATGTGTCTTAGAACACACATGCATCAACACTACATATGAACATCCTTAGTGATGAAGTCCTTTGAAAAACTTGTCAGGAAGGAGATCCTGCAGCAAGTAGAGAAGCTTATAGATCCACTACAATTTGCATACAGGCCTTGTAGAGGTGTTGATGATGCAGTGGTCACTCTGTTGAACTACCTTTATCGCCATCTTGATGGCGCCAAAGCTCATGCTCGGCTCTTATTTATTGATTTTTCTTCAGCTTTTAATACTATCCAGCCACATCTTTTAGTTGATAAGCTTCTTAACCAGTTTAAACTTGATTTTAATCTCGTTGGTTGGATTTTAGACTTTTTAACTGACAGATCTCAGTGTGTGAGGGTAAACGGCTGTTTTTCCAAACAGCTGAACTCTTCTACTGGCTCACCACAAGGTTGCTGTCTCTCTCCTCTACTGTATATTTTGTACACTAATGACTGTCGCAGTACACAGGCCAACAGGCATTTCATTAAATACGCAGATGACACAGTCATTGTAAGCCTCCTTCATGGTGAAGAGGATTCCCATGGGCCTGTTGTGGATGAGTTTGTTTCGTGGTGTGATCAGTCATTCTTAATGATTAACACCTTAAAAACCAAGGACATGGTTATTGACTTCAGGAAGACATCGCCCCATCCTGTGCTAACAGTGGTAAATGGTGCAGCCATTGAACTGGTGGACAGTTATAAGTATTTGGGGGTTGTTCTTGATAAGGCTCTGTCCTTTGAGTCACATCTTGCTGCTACAGTGAAAAAGGTTCAACAAAGATTGTACTTTTTAAGGAGGTTGAGAGGTTTTAATGTTTCATCTGAAATGATGACTCTTTTTTATAAAAGTTTTATTGAATCTGTTTTAACCTTCTGTATCATTGCTTGGTACGGTAATATGTCCCTGAATAATAAGACCAGACTTAACAACCTGGTTAAAGTGGCTGGTCAGATCTCAGGGAGGCCTCAGGTCCAGCTTGTGGACTTTTATAACAGGCAGGTGCTGAGGAAGGCAACCTCTGTCCTGTTGTGTTCAGATCATCCTCTCTTTAATGATTTTCAACTGCTTCCATCAGGTCGTCGTTATAAAGTGCCTGCAGTGAAGACAAAGAGACATAGACTGTCTTTTGTACCTAGTGCTATTATCATAGTTAATAACACTAAACCATAAGTGTTGTTGCCATTGCACATTGCACTTTTTTGATGAAAAATCTAGGTTGTTTTATCAGGCTTATATTATATTATTTTGGTGAGTGTATGTGATGTGTTGGTTGTCTGTTTGTTTGTTTGTACGGACATACTGCAAATCAATTTCCCGTTAGGGACAATAAAGTGACCATTGACCACTGAGCGGGTGGAGGGAGGTTTGGAGTCTTCACACATCCCCGTTCTCTGTTGCCTGTTGGGGTGGGGGGGCTGGGAGGAGGAGTTGGCCGTCCGATTGGGGTCTGGAATGTGGGACCTCCCTGCTGCTGCGGAGTCGGGGTGGTCTGCTTCTCTCCACCCCAGGGAAAAGGGTAACACTACCTAGATCTGGGTGCAGTTTCCCCCTCTAGGGGCAAGGGTACCTAGACCTGGGGCTTAGAGTACGCTTGGGGAGTGTGATTGTGTGTACAGTGTCTATTTATGTCTGACTCCACGTTGGGTGAGTGTTGAGTAATTGCATATGAGAGCATGAGGGTGGGAATGGATGTTTGTATCTGTGTGTGCCTGTTTGTCTGTGTCTATATGTCAGGTTGGGTATCAGACGCCACCTCTCTGGGGACATCTCAGGTACTCCAAGGTATGGAGGACTATCTCCCCCCACCACTCCCCCTGCCAGTGGCAGACGCCCTTAGACATCAGTAAGTAAGTAAGTAAGTAAACTTTATTTATTAAGCACTTTTCGCAGATAGACAATCACAAAGCGCTGTACATAAATATTAAAATAAACAATAAAATCGATAGACAATGTACACAATATAAAAGATCAAATGTAAATAATGTAAAAATATAAAATATGAAGAGATCAACAAAAGGCTTGTTTAAACAGAAAAGTTTTTAACTGTTTTTAAAACAATCCACAGAGTCAAGCAAACGTAACTGTAGTGGTAAACTGTTCCACAGCCTTGGTGCAACAGACTGAAAGGCTCTGTCCCCTTTTGTCTTCAGTCGTGTACGGGGAACAACTAAGAGACTTTGAGTCTGTGAGCGGAGATGACGAGCAGCAGTGTATTTTATAAGAAGCTTGGATAGATAATCTGGGGCCTGGCCATTTAGTGCTCTATATGTTAAAACAAGAATTTTAAAGCGAATTCTAAACTCTATTGGGAGCCAATGTAAAGAATATAAGATGGGAGTGATGTGAACACGCTTGGTAGAACGAGTTAATAGTCTGGCTGCTGCGTTTTGTATTGCCTGAAGGCGAGAGAGATGATTTATCCAAGCTAGTAAACAGGGAATTACAATAATCTAGGCGTGATGACACAAATGCATGAATTAGTTTTTGCAGTTCAGCTGAGGAAACCATATGTCGCAGTTTAGATATGTTTCTTAAATGATAGAAACAGGAACGAGACAAAGATTTTACATGAGAGTCGAGGCCCAGAGAAGAGTCAAATATTACTCCGAGATTTCGAATATTTGACTTGACAGATGGACACAAGGATGCAAGAACCTGACTGATTTTAGAATGTAGCTCAGGAGGAGCTATGATCATGGTCTCGGTTTTGTTAGTATTTAGAACAAGGTAGTTGCTTGAAAGCCAATCAGAAACCTGGGTTAAGCACTGGACTAGGGTGGACAGCCTATCCAGCTGATGAGGCTTAAAGGACATATGGAGCTGAATGTCATCAGCATAAAAATGATAAGACAGGTCGCTAAAAGATTGAATGATACCAGCTAAAGGAAGCATATAAAAAGAAAATAGTAATGGACCTAAAACTGAACCCTGTGGGACCCCACAGGTCAGGGCAGCAATGTCAGAGGTGAACCTATCAGTCCTAACAGAAAAGGTCCTGTCTGATAAGTAGGAAGAAAACCAGTCTAGGGCAGAGCCAGATACACCAGCCAAAACCTTGAGCCTGTTGGTGGGATTTTGTGATCGATGGTGTCAAAGGCTGCACTAAGATCAAGCAAGATGATCACAGAACAATTCCCTGCGTCAGATGCCATTAACAGATCATTATAGACTCTTAGGAGAGCGGTCTCTGTAGAGTGCTGCTTTTGAAAGTCAGACTGAAAAGGGTCAAGGATGTGTAATTTACATAATAGAGACCTGAACTGATTTTCAACAATTTTTTCAAGTAATTTACTTAAAAATGGCAATTTTGAAATAGGTCGGTAATTACTAGTAGAGCTAGGATCAAGGTTCTGTTTTTTTAACAGAGGAGTTACCTCAGCATGTTTAAAATAAGATGGAACACAGCCTTGCCTCAGTGAACTGTTGATGATGGATAGTAAAGTGGGACCAATGCTGGTGATAGACCCAGACAGGACAGAGTGAGGTAATATATCCACAGAGCATGAAGAGGATTTCATTTTACCTAAAACTATAATTAAGTCATTTAGTGTGATTGGAGAAAAGGAGGTAAATGATCCAAGACAGCAAGGGGTGTCATCATAAGGGGAGGCACTTGAGGAAATTTTGGATTTCAAGTCCATCACCTTATTTACAAAGTAATTGAGGAAAGTATTACAATCTTCATCAGAAAGCAGCAGAGCATGCTGGGTTGGAGGAGAAACAATACTGTTGATGGTATCAAATAGAATTCTTGAATTATTTTTATGACGATTTATAAGATTATTGAAGTAAGAGGATCTGGCCTCTTTGACTGACTCATTATATAGGTAAAGTAGTTCTTTAAAGTGCTCACGATGGACAGTCAGACCAGTGGACTTCCACAGGCGCTCTGCTTTTCGATAGGAGCGTCGAAGACCACGAGTCTGATTATTTAACCACGGTGTGCGGGAATTAAGAGAGCAATAACTGCTTTTGAAAGGAGCAACCTGATTTAAAATGGCAAGACAGTGTTCATTAAAAGAATTAGTTAAAAGCTCAACCTCATTAGAAGAACTTTTAAAGTTAAAAAGAGAGGAAAACTCAGAAATTGTAGAGTCGTCAATAAAGCGCCTGCGCCTAATAGAACCTTGAGGATGGGACTCTGAATTAACAGATACAGTAAAAGAGACTGACTTATGGTCGCTAAAAACAACTTCATTTAAGTTCATGTGGTCAAGGGAAACACCACAGGTGAAGACCAAGTCCAAAGTGTGCCCAGCCCTATGAGTAGGCCCTGCTACATGCTGAACAAAGTTGAAAGAGTCCATAATGCTCAGGAACTCCTTAGTGGTACTGTTTGTTGAGTCATCCACATGAATGTTGAAATCGCCAACAATGATATTGGTGGTTCTCGGTGTCCGGGGATGGGCGTTCAGGTACACACCGGCTCACTCCTGGTGGCTGCTTGTCGGGCCTGGAGCCTGGGGCTTCGGGGCCCAGTCCACTCTGGCACAGCTGGCTGCCGGCGGAGCTCACGGGCACATCACTGCAACTCCCTCTGGCTTCTGCTCCGCGGCTGCTGAGTGACCCCTCATCTGAGGCTCTCCTCAGCTCTTTCCAGGATAGTGGCGCGGCTGCCCCTCCATTGGTCTTCCTTGGTCTCTTGTGCTCTGAGGGCCTCTGGATGTCTGGAGCCTGGATCTCCTCCATACCTGCTTCATGCCCTGGAGGACGGGCTATGGCCCCCCACACCCTCTAGCAGATTGTCACGGGTGCTCACACACACAAACTACACCTTTTTTGGCTGCTACCTCAAAGCACACTGTGCGCTGTAAATCTTACGTGCTGCACAATAATATTCAATATTTAGTATTTACTGTTATATTCACATAGATTATCACGATGATGTTGTTTATTATATTGCTCTGTTTTTTTGCTTGTTTTCTCTTTTTTCTTTCTCAACAGGTGATCCAGGTGATTGATATATGTATTTTTTGTCTATTTGTTTCTTTGGTTTTTGATTTTTGCCCTTTATCACCGTTCCTCTTCCCTGCTGTTTTTCTTCCCCTACACTGAAAAAAAGGCCATGTTGGATTTACTTGATTCAATAGTGGACATTGGTTGCACACAAATGTTTTGCTTTGGCAGAAACTTAAACAACTGAGTTCAATCAACACAACTTGTTCATATTCAATACACCTGTGCATTTTGTGTTCATAAAACACAATTGAAACATGTTTAGATGAAGTAAGCTGAGCTCTTGGAATATTTTAATCCTTCACAATTTTGTCATTTTATTTCAACACTATTCAATAACTTTTACCCCAATACTACTTGGTCACTTAAATACTACATGTTGTCTTCATATTACGTAATGTTCAACAAAGTCTAGATCCTGGTTACCATAGAAATTGAATGGATGTACAACAACTACCATCCTCCTGTCTTTATCCTGGTTGCAGGGGGGCTGGGAAATAACCCTGAAGTGATAGGTTACAAGGCAGGGTACACCCTGGACAACTCATAAGTCTATCACAAACAACCATTTGCACTTACATTGACAGGCAATTTAGAATCACCAGTTAACCTGACTCTAACAACTGCATGACTTTTAACTGTGGGAAGAAACCAGAATACCCAGAGAGAAACCAGTGCAAACTAGCCAGACTGTGGATTTGAACCCAGGATCTTCTTACTGTGAAGCAACAGCACAAACCACCATGCCACCAATCCAGACTTAACAAAAGTAGGAAAGCTATGATTTCAAGGCTTGATGCAGAATTTTTTTGTACGTTTTTGTCCTTGACAGGTTAAACCACAATAAATAGCGACAGCATACACGTGCTGTGTGTGTGTAATTGTCTGCCTCTTATAACTCCAGTGATTTTCCTGCAGTTTGACATCTCGTGCGATCTTGTGAATTTCATGAGTTCAGCAACTAACCACTCTTACTAGATTGTATCATGTCATCTCAACAAGAACAAATTAAGTTGTTGAATTTCATACAGATCCTTCATGATTTAATTACGTTTATAGAAACATGATATTATTGTGTTTAAATTACAAGTTAGACTTTTTTAATGTAACAACCACCCAATTTGCTCGATTTGACTTAGATGGATGCCTTCCTGAAACCACGATCCAAAGCGTACGAGACTGAAAGTTATTGACTTACTTCACTCGAACATGATATGAACAATTTAATCTAGTCTCTCTGCATATCATGTAGTTTCTACACTATATAGTTACACTTAACTTTAAAGCATGAGGCACTTATGTTAAATACACGCAAGATGTTTACGTAAATCCAAGAGTTGGCCAATCCCTTTTTTTCAGTGTACCTCTCTTTCTTTCTCCCTTTTCTTTCCCCGAGTCATGTCTGTCCCGTGTGTAACAAGTGAAAATAAAATAAACAATAAAAACAAAGGTCAATCAAATGGACCAATACGGCAAGGCTCGGATGGTCCATTTGGTAAAGTAAATCCGTTGGGCATCTTTCTTGGCCTTTAGACAATAATTCTGATGGCAAAAGAACCAAACGGGACAGGCAAAAAAAAACGGAAGGACGGAGATATTTTTTTCAAAACTGCACGTGTGGACGGGATTTAAAAAAAAAAACAAAAACGGAAAATCTCTGTTTTCAAAAATACCAGTGTACGTGTGGACGTAGCCTAAACAGTAGAGATGTTTGTAGCTTTACGTTAGTTGGACTGACCGGAAGCAGGGTCCATGCGTCACCACTAACCGGATAGAATTTTGGATCGGTTCAGTCCTGCATGTGCTTGCAAAGGTGAATGCAGGAAAGACTCGAATGCTTTTTAGTTCTCAAGTAAGAAGCCACACTTTTCACCTTCTGGAAAGAAGTTGAACTCTATGTGAATACAATCCTTTCTTCTCACACCAAAAAAGCTTTAAAAACCATCAATATTTGTAATATGTTTAATGTCTTTGTTTGATTATTCAATGTCTCACACCCCTCTCTCTTTTTTGCAGTCTATTGCGCATTCTCTCCTTGATGTTTTATATTTGTTGTTATTGTTCTTCTTGAAATAAAGTTGGAAGAAAAAAAAGTTCTGCCCTCTTTGTTTATGCGTTCAAGCCCTGGCTTCAAGACTTCTGATTGGCCAATATTTCTACACGGTTAGGATTATATCGCCACCTGTTGCTTTGGCGTGCTCCTTACAGCGTTTGCCTTTGTTTTTTTTTGGGGGGGGCGGGGGTGTTTACATGTGGACGGAGATATTTTTTTCAAAACTGCACGTGTGGACGGGATTTTTTTTAAAAACGAAAACGGAAAATCTCCGTTTTCAAAAATACCAGTGTACGTGTGGACGTAGCCTAAACAGTAGAGATGTTTGTAGCTTTACGTTAGTTGGACTGACCGGAAGCAGGGTCCATGCGTCACCACTAACCGGATAGAGTTTTGGATCGGTTCAGTCCTGCATGTGCTTGCAAAAGTGAATGTGAGAGAAACGATCTCCTGGCTGCATAAGCAAATATATTTAAATATCATCCGTGATATCCAGTGATCATGAACTCTGAGTACGAGGATAGCTCCGCGTTATCCCCGTGGAATCTGGGGACGAGGAGGCGGAGGAGGTATCGGAGGCAGAAACAGAGCAGCTGGGGTCCAGTTCCGACTCGGATGAAGATGAAAGCGGAGAGAAATGGATGAAACAGCAGCGGCTGAAGATGAAAACGGACGGGAAATGGATGAAACAGCATGGACTTCAAAAATGGAAAAATATCTTGGTCTCCCACAGACGCTGAGACGTTCCGCTACATCCCAGCAGCCACTGGTCTGATCCCGGGACCTACACGCTATGCCACCTCCCGAATCGTTGACCCCATATCCAGCTTCGCACTGTTGCTAACGGATGAAATCGTGCAGCATATTGTGTCCATGACAAACCTGCATGGGAAACGCAAAATCCCAGGCTGGCGAGATATAGACGCAGAGGAATTTCGGGCTTATGTGGGGCTGCTCGTTTTGTCCGGTGTTTACAGGTCAAAACATGAATCAACGATCAGCCTCTGGAGTGAGAAATGGGGACGGAGCATTTTCCGGGCTACGATGTCCGAGAAGAGGTTTCAACACATCAGCAGAGCAGTGCGGTTCGATGACAAGCTATCCCGCCCCCCACGCCGTGTTGACAAGTTGGCTCCCTTCCGCAAAGTCTGGAATATGTGGACGCACCGCCTGGAGATGCTGTTCAGCCCAGACAGAGATCTCTGTGTGGATGAACAACTCGTCGCGTTCAAAGGCAGGTGCAGCTTCAGGCAGTACATGCCAAAAAAGCCAGCCAAATATGGTATCAAGATTTGGGCAGCCTGTGATGTCAAAACATCCTACGCCTGGAGACTGCAGGTGTACACGGGCAAACCAGCTCCAGATCGTGTTGAAGTCAACCAGGGGATGAGGGTGGTCCTGGACATGACAGAGGGGCTCCAGGGACACGTCGTCACCTGTGATAATTTTTTCACTTCCTGTGCACTGGCAGATGAGCTACTCAAGAGGAAAATGGCCCTGGTTGGCACAATTCGCCAAAACAAGCCCGAGCTTCCACCTCATTTGCTCCAGGCAAAAAAGAGAGCGCTCTTCTCCTCCATCTTCGCTTTTACGAAGACCCACACACTTGTGTCTTACACGGCCCGACGAGGCAAGAATGTGCTGCTACTAAGCACAAAACACCGCCGTCAGACGTGAGCACTGAAGGAAGAGAAAGCCCGTCATAATCCAAGATTACAACAAATGCAAAGGAGGTGTGGACAAACTTGATCAGGTAGGTGTCATTACGCACCAGTTACGCACATATTTATTCATTCTTGCTCATATATTCTTGTCTGAAATATATGTAAGTTTTATGTTTTATGTTTTTTTGTTTTGTTAGGTTGTTGGCACCTACTCCTGCAGGAGGAGAACAAATTATTGGCCACTGGCCTCTTCCACAACCTCCTCGATGTTTCACTTTACAATGCCTACGTCCCTGTGGACATCAATCGAGCCATCCTGGCAGAAGCAGAAAGGATACAAACGGAGGCTCTTCATTGAAGAAGTGGGAGAAATGCTGGTGAACCCGCACATTGTAAAGAGAGAGCGCCTTCCCCGCTCATCAGCCGCTGCAGCAGTAGTCACACAAATGACTGCAGCGGCTGCAGGCCCCTCTCCCATCATTAAATGTAAGGGCAGGAGGCAGTGCGAATTTTGCAAAGAAAAAAGGAGAAGAATTGTCAACACCTGCTGCAAATGTGAGAAGTATACATGCAAGGACCACAGTGTGTCCATTTGCAACAACTGCTCCGCCTGAGCAGGACTCTCACACCCAGACACATACTACCTCGCTCTCTCTCTCTCTCTCTCTCTCTCTCTGTCGCCTTCTCCCCATCCCCAACAACATAAATGTTCATGTTTGTCTTTCTAAAATAAATGTTTTTCTAGTTCAAACTGATCTTGTATTTTTATTTACGTTATTTTTTATTTTATTTTAGAACGCAAGGTAATAAACATTTAGTGTGGAAAAAGTGAAAAACATCATATACCATTATAGGTTATGATTATTACATTTACTGCAAAAAAAGTAAAAACAAATAATGTTGAATCAAAATCAATGTTGGTGCCAATCTAAAGGCCTAATTATAATAGCAATGAAATATTTCTTGAAATGTATTTTATGGAAAATATTTTAGTTATTTGGGGGGTTTTCGGTTAAAAAACAGTGCAGCTATGTAAACAGAAGCTATGTGCAGCTTCAAAGGGTCAAAACCCCCAAAATATAATTATACTTGATATGAATGTCTTAGGCAGAAGTAGTTTTAAAAAAACTGACTCATTTAAAGTGGAAAACAATATTAATATATAACATTTTTATAGCACTTTTTGGGAAGCTGCCAGTTTTTGTCATTAGGATATTTAAGGATCTCCTTAGGGTTAAAGGGGACATGCAATGCTACACATAACTGACATAGATGTAACACCGTGTGGGGAGCTGGATTTAAGAAATAAGTTCTTAAAGTTTTAAAAACATGTTTACTCCCATTTTCTGTCAGTGGCGAACGTGACATGTGGTTGTTGCGGCTTACTGACTACTGATGGGAAGTTTAGCTCTTTTCAGAGATCCGGCTCTTTTGGCTCCTAATTTATTATCATCTGTAGCCTCATATTTTAGCTTTACTAGGCTAATATGAATACTTTGTGTGTTGATAAACCCTTTTGCATTTAGTGTTTTTATGAGAAGCCTTATAATTGCCTAATTTTGTTTATTTGTTCTGTTACAAAAGCAGACATTCTTACTTTTGTTTAGTATTTTAAACAAACTTTTAATTTCAGTTCAACAGAAAAACAAATCTGCAAACAAATCCACAGAACAGAAACAGAACCAAACTCAGCAGCCAGACAGTCTGTCCTCAGTGCAGTTCTACATTCAGAAAAATCAAATGCCTCAGCTGATTCGGTTTCTCCTCTTCGTGAGTACCTGCTGCTTTTTTAAACTGCAGCCAGATGCTGCTTCGTTTACAGTTGTCAGTCATATTTATGTGTTTTTGCAATATACTTGCACTCTCCTCCTCACCGCTGTCCACCGTCTCACTCACTGACTGAGAGGTAGTGATGTGAGGAGCGGTCCTGAAATATCAATACTTCCAATATCAGCATTTCATGTTGCAGGATCAATTCCCATATGAAAATATCAATATCTAATTTGATTACATTTGTTTTAATCGTAAATATGACGTACAGACAAAAGTAAACTCAGTAGTAGTATTTTTTTGTCTGTCCACATTCACTCCGACCCACATACTGAATACATAAAAGTTGTGAGCATACTGCATGCCTCGACTGTACATTTAATTCAGTTAGCCGTAAGGCTCAGATGAGCACAGAGCTTTTAGATATTACATTCCTATTGCTTCAGTACTATATTCGGCCACAGTGTTCACCTGGGTAGCCTGCATCTCTATTTTCTATAGTTCTATAATATGACAACCTGTCCAAGTATCTTTGTCACTAGTTTGCTTTCATTTTTAAATTCATTAAATCAAGAAAAAAAAAGGTTTTCATTACATCGCTTGGTAATGGCAACAGCATTCTCATCCTTCCGGCGGACAAGGCTAGGTGCACAGTTTTGCTAAAACATACAGACTATGATGAGAAAATTTTGTCACTGCTCAACGACAAAAATATTTATGAGGCCCTGAAACGAGACCCAGGAAGTGCTTACAGCAGGGGTCCCCAATCCCAGTCCACAAGGGCCGGTGTCCCTGCAGGTTTTAGATGTGTCCTTGATCCATCACAGCTGATTTAAATGGCTAAATTACCTCCTCAACATGTCTTGAAGTTCTCCAGAGGCCTGGTAATGAACTAATCATTTGATTCACGTGTGTTGACCCAGGGTGAGATCTAAACCCTGCAGGACACCGGCCCTCGCGGACTGGGATTGGGGACCCCTGGCTTACAGGAAGAGGGTGATAGATGTCTGAAGCAGTTAGAACAGGAGAATGCTATTAACTGGACCTCATACCACAGGATATTCTCACTCCTCTGGACTTCCTAAGTTCACACGGGAGTCCAGACTTCCCGAGAACGCAGCACGATCGTTCTACAATTGGAACGGCAGTGTACTTGATGACATCACAGCTCTATCCCCTCTTAATTTAACTGCGATTACTCTTTGCAATGAAAATTACACATGACATAAAAAATACACATGATGTAGTAGATTTATTTAAGAAAAAAGTAGTTGTAAAAAGCATGACAATATATTAAGTAATCCAAAGTATTTAGAATACGTTACTCTCATTGAGTAACTAACGGAATACGTTATAAAATATATTTTGGGCCATGTATTCTGTGATCTGTAGTGGAGTACATTTTAAAAGTAACCTTCCCAACACTGTGTAGCGTTGTCCTGTTAAAAAAAACATCCAGTCGTTACCACGCAGACGAGGGCCCTCAGTCATAACGGATGCTCTCTGCAACATCTGGACATAGCCAGCAGCTGTTTGACGCCCCTGCACCTCCTTTAACTTTATTGTTCCACTGAAGGAAAAAGCACCCCAGACCATTATGGTGCCCCCTCCACTGTGGAGCATAGAAAATATCTACTTGTCATGCCAGTAACATTGGAAACCATCAGGACCATCAAGGTTACATTTTTTCTCATCAGAGAATAAAACTTTCTTTCTCTCTTGCAAAGTCCAAACGGTCAGTTCTGTGGCGTTCAAAGAGACGAGGCCTTTGAATACGATGGGGCTGCAGTCGGCACCAGTAACGGCCTTAATTTGGAGGATGATCCAGTGTCTTGATAAACAGATGATCCTGATTGCTCTCTGCTGTTTACTCATCTGATTTCTATTAGCTCTTGATATTTTTAAAAAATAATGGTAAAAAATGCCAAACACGAAAGAAGCAAGAGAGCCAGAAGAGTTAGTTGACAATACCGGCCACTTTAACCATCGGTTTGGAAATGCACAGGGGGAAAAAAATCACACATGCACTGGTGAAACAAAACACAATAAGAGAGAAATATAATTACAAAAGTTCTGACAGATTCTTGTCTCAAAATATTTTGACCAAACACATGGTTAGAATATCAGGAAAAAATCATGTATAAATTTGAAGTATTTGTAATGACCAATGTGGTGCAACTGCTGTCGTTCCAAAGAAACGGCCAGTTGTCTTGCCTTTGGCTTCCATGACCACTGATGTCAGAAACACTTTTCAGATTTTATCATTTATTTGGAGTTTATTATTTGATTTTCTGGTTTCAGGTATTAGTGAAGACAGTTTACGTCATGGTTATTTTGTGATGTATAACAAAATAACCCATTACAGTCTAAATGGACAGTAAAGCAGCATATGCTTTCAGCTTGATTGTCAGGTTACTGCTATATAACTGTAGCTAGTCATACAATCACTTGATCAATTTCTCAGGCAGATCCCTCTCTGGCTCCCAGCCAATGGGTGAGCATTGATCAAGTGTGCAAACCATTCCTCCCTTATGAAAGTGGTTTATGCAGTTGACTAATGGTGTAAATTTGGGTTAAAATAGCATTAAATGCCTTTTTAAAAAAAAACTTTAATCTGTGCATAAAATCTACCAAGATAAACACTTGTTTATAATTAACTCAGTTTTTTAGATATCAAGCTGACCATCTAAGCTTCGGATGGGTGGATGGATGGATATGACACTGAAGTAAACATAAATTTCCTGTCCCATTCATGTTGGCTAAGCTATCAGGAATCACATAGAGTCTAGTAGGCGGGTCAAAACCTGAACCAAAATTTTTTAGAAAAGCACTTAACAGTTTGGACATTCAAACTTCTCAAATTTCTCTCAATTAAATCATGAGTAAAAACCAATCAACAGCGTAAGTTTGACGATAGCAGTGGCAGTGTTATTAAGAACTCTGTTAGTGGAGGTTTTGTTGAGGTGTGGATTCTGACTTCTTTTCCTCCACAGGACACAGTTCTGTAAAGGGAAGAAAGATTCACAGACAAACAGGAATAGTAAGATAAACTGATCGTTCTGGAGAAGTGACATCAAATGCAAATCCTTAGGTCCTCCCCACCTCCAAGTGTCCTTTACCCTCCATTAAATGCTAAATATGTAGATTACCTTTCTCTCCAAGGGGCCATGTTCTTACACAATAGCTGGCAGTAGCTGTAAATTCTATTGTTTCTCATCCTGTCTTACTTTAACTACAACGGCACAGATTCTTGTGATGAGATGAACTTTGGAGTCATTAACATTGCGAAATGTGCAAAGATAAGTTTGTTGTAGTCTGTCTTACTTCATGTTCAAGGTTCAAGGTTCTTTATTTGTCACATGCATACTTATACAAGTATAACACACAGTGAAATGTAACCTGACACGCTCCTTGACTTGTGCAAAAATGGGGGGTAGAGGAAGGACATTATATATATAATATATACATTAGGTGAATGTGCAGTAGTAGCATGTATGCAGCAAGCAAGTGAATTCTGTACATAAAGTGAATTAAATAGGAATAGACAATCTGACTATTTTACAGAACAGACAATATAAACATATTTAAAATTAAAGAATTTGAAACGTACATTGTGCCAATGGGTTTAAAGAGTCTGGAAGAGAGTCCTGTCTCAGTCAATTATAGATGATGTGAGAGGGCGGGTGTGTGTGTGGGGGGGTTTGGTTTAGGGCCCGGATGGCTTGGGGATAGAAGCTCCTCTTGAGTCTCTCTGTCCTTGCCCGGATGATGTGGAACCTTCTGCCAGATTGCAGAAGTTGTAACAGTTTGTTGCCAGGATGGGACGGATCCTTCAGTATCTGCGCTGTTCTAGTCTGGCATCTCCTGGTGTAGGTGTCCTGAAGCGTTTATATATGTTTTTTCTTTAACTTTCATCTTCTATTACCAGATACTGCTACAGCATATATTAGCAATATTGGCTTGGATTGGGGACAAGCAGGGTCCAGAGTGGTGTGTGAGAAAGCTGAAGTGCATAAAGAAATGTGGGAGTAAAACAAATCTTCGCTAGTTGGCCATTAATTCTGCTACCAGGAGAGCTTCAGCTCCATTCACTGTGTTTTTCACTGCCTGTCCTTCAACATGATTCCCAAGATGTGTGACTTACCAGAGGGCCGACTGGATGTCACAGTGACTCACTATAATGTACTGTAACTATCAGATTTGCATTCTGTTTGCAGTGGAGTTCGGTATAAAGATCAACATGCGTTTGTGTGCACATTTCAAGGGAACGATCAAATAATTGGGATGTTATGTTTTTCATGTGCAAGCAATTTATTTGGTAAGTCTTTCTTGCTGCCCGTGAACTCCAACTCTGGTTGGAGTTGTTGGAGTGCAGACTATTGTCATTAGCTACAATTAAAGGTGGTGGAGTTGGTCTCTCTGGCTGGTTGCTCCGTCGAGACCACCACAACAGGCTGGCATGGGGGCAGGGGATAGCTCAGTAGGTAAAGCAGTTGCGCCATGATCGGAAAGTCAGGGGTTCGAATCCCCTGAACGGCTACCTTGAGGTAGCCCTGAGCAAGACACCATCCCCACACACTGCTCCCTGGGCGCCGCACTGGTGGCTGCCCACTGCTTCACTGAGTGAATGGGTTAAATGCAGAGAAGAATTTCCCCACGGGGATCAATAAAAGTGTACATTATTATCATGTACCTGGTTTTTTATATAGCACTTTTCTACTATACCTGAGCGCTCAAAGCACTTTATAGAACTTGTCTCATTCGCTTTCTTTCTGTTTTTTCTGTATAATTACTTTATAACACCAACGGATCCATCAGAGAGTTAGCATCTTGTCCAAGGATGCAGACTGGAGCAGGCATGGCTCAAGCCACCATCCTTGTAATTAGTAGATAACCTGCTCTACTGCCTGAGCTAAACTACCCCATTGAACCTTAAGCCTATGTGCTAACTGGCTAGCATGTTATTTTCAGCTGCAACACAATAAATCATCCATCAATTCTCTTCCGCTTATCCTTATCAGGGTCACAGGGAGCCTATTCCAGCTGTCACAGGACAAGAGGTGGGGTAGACCCTGGACACATCACTAGCCTGGCGCAGGGCTAACGCTTAGAGAAAGACAACCATTTAGACCTATGGGGAATATAGAATCAGCAATTAAACTAACCCCACTGACAGCATGTCTTTGGACTGCTAGAGGAATCTGGAATCTGCTGCCCATCACAATAAATCAACAATAAATGTTTAGAATTATTTTATTTATTATCCTAATGCATGGACAGATTCTTATATATAATCTCTACTTAAGCACTTTGTACAATATCCCTTTATACAATATCCATCACTGGATGCATCCCTCATGTATTGGAGAGCATTTAGTTTCTTCACCAAGGATACATTGCATACTGATTAGAGCAACCAGGGTCTGAACCAAAAAAAAACCTTCCACTTATTAGATGACATGCTGTACTTCCTGAGTTACAGCTACCGAATAATCTAACAAAGCTTATATTGTATTGGGCTTTTTCATTGTAGACCTCCTTATGTTAAGTTTTACTTCCTCACACTTCACCTGCCTACCCAAGAAGACAGATTACATCACAAACTGAGAAATTGTCCATGATGTATGAAATGATTTCTTTCAGCCAAAAAATGATTAGGCCCCCATCTTCCAGCACCTCACCTTCCAAACAAGCTCAGGAATAACCATTTTCAGTGTGTGGTAACTTACTCACTGGGCGATCTACTGCATTTAAGTTATGTAGCAGATTCATTTCATATTCTGTTTCAATGTAGACGACACGTGGTGCTTACCATTGTTAGGGTCGTAGTTAAACTTTGGTGTCGTGGGAAACCTGAGGCATTCACCTTGTTTTCTGAAGGTCTCTAAATCAGAAGCTGTCACGGTCTTGTTCCTCCCTGCAGAGAACAACAGCAGGAAAAGCACCATTAGAATGTATTGTGTTCACACTAGTGTTCGAGGATGGTTGACTCCTAAAGTGTATTTTGTTTGTTTTGTGTGATCGGGCAGCTGCCTCCTTGAAGCACTACCTCCACTACTTAAAAGAGTTTACTCTATGTTGCACTTATTTGACAGCTTCAGTTAGCCTCCTGGTTACTTAAATGTTACAATTTCTGTTACAATATAAACCTGCTACAATTAACATAGATGTGTTGTATAACAATTTTATGAAATAACAACAAACAGAAGCAAGACATGTTAGGTAAATGTATTTGCCAGTACTCAGTTTGTATAGCACATGGAGGGCAGTCTGCACGGCCAGGTGTAAAAAACCCTTTTGTTTGTCCTTTTCTCACACTCTTTTAAGTGCGTTGAGACAACTATTGTTGCAATTTGGTGCTATATAAATAAAAGTGAATTGAATTTTGCTAAATTAAAAAAAAATGACACAGGAAACTTTTAAAAGAAATGGAATGTAATTGTGTTTTTGAAGTACTGTGACTGAGTATTGGGCACAAAGGGGTATGGTCATTTTTAGTTTTTATGGGTTTTTGTAACGGTATAAACAATGAAAGGTGGTCGATTGGCCAGTTGGTCATGATCGACTCTGGGCTGGACAATTTACAGCCGAGGAGGTCGGATACACCCTCCCCCTTGCTTGGGCAACGGCTCTGAAAGCAGTCTTATCACAGACAAACAGAAGAAAATGCTATTGAGGTGAAGAGGACCAGTACTTCAGCTAGAATGAAAAAAAGACACAAAGCTGGAGTTAATCTGTGTCTTCCGCTGCACAGCTTCTTCTTCTCTCACTCTCTCCTCTTCCTCTCCTGCTGCTACTTCAATTACTGCTACTTCAAAAACTGATCAATGATCAGCTGATTGGCTTTTCTGTCGCAAGTCCCGTCTCTCTTGTTTGTTTATCGCCCACTTTGCGCCAGAAAGAGGAAACCAGCGGATAAACAGCAGCACGTTTAAGCTTGATAAGTTGTTTATTTAATTTATTTATTAAATAATTTATTTAATTGATTTAATATTACTGTCTAGTATCAGCTGATGTTTGCTGGAGGGAAACATGCAGATGAAATCAGGAGATGTCCTTACTGAATCATCAGAGCTGAACAGGTGATGGAGAAACAGGTTTACCTTTTAGGTGACATGAATGAGTTGAAGGGAAGTTATGAACTGTTTCTGAGAGACAAATAACACCAGGATCCTTTTTCTATGTAGCTGACAGCTGGTAACTGTGCAGGGGCGGGTCTAGCAAAGTTTTGCCAGGGGGGCAGGTAGGGCATTAACAGGGAAAGGGGGGCACAAAGAAGTACATTTCTTATTCTCATTCTGTGGGAGACAACGCCGCTCTCTCTGATCCTTTTGTCTTGGTAGAGATCACGCAGAGATGTTTCCAAGTTTCACACAATCCTTTTGTTAGCAGTCCTATTCTAAAGGCTGATCTCAAGAATTCAACACAACAGCTACAGTTTTAGTCTCTGGTATCCTCCTCCTATAGAGATTGAAAATGTGACGTCATTCATGGGTAAAACCGCAAAGGATTCTGGAAACGAGTGGCAAGCGGTACAAGCGCACGCAGGCTTTCACATGAAAACAGTCACACAGCGATAAAAAGAAACACAAAAAATGGCAAGAAGGTGTTGTATTATTAACTGCAATAGCCAGTCGCATGACAGCCATGGGAAGCCGACGGGTAAAGAGATCGGCTTTTATCAGATTACATCGTGGAAGAGAAATTGTTCAAGCCATGTTTCTGAAGTAACAAAGAGCCGACGGATGACCTGGATTGCAGCCATTCGAAGACCAAATATAACGTCCCAGAACACTCCAGCTCACATGTTAGTCTGCTCCAAGCATTTCCACAAAGGTACGTCTTCTGTTGTAGTTATTACGTAATTTATCATAACATAATTGTTGATGTAGGTTACAAATAAGTCTTATATTGATTTGAATTGAATTTGTTGCGCTATGTTGCTTTGTTCACTGTGGCTTTGCGGGCTAATGTTTGTTGTGTTTTGTAGGAAAACCAGCCTACAAAATGCTGGAATGGGATGCAGACTGGGCACCTCTATCACCCTGGGTCAGACTGAGTTTAAAGCTGCTACTACAGCGAGATTTGATCGGTTAAGAGAGAGAGCGATATCAAAACAGCCACGAAAAGTCTGCATATATGTGCCCAAGGGTTGTATTGATGCAATCAAGTGATGAATAACTGTTTTCCAGTATGTTGTTTTGCAATGGTTTTTTTTTTTGCATTGTTGATTTGTTTTTCACTAAAGCAGCTAATAAAGCATAATGGAATACAATTTTGCCTCTTTCTTGTAAGATTCTATAATAGAATGAAACAATAATGCCAGTTAAAAATAAAGACAATAAATTGAATGAATTACGAAACACTCATTTTATTTCTTTTAGATCTGAAAATGTTGTGTAATACTACAACCTGAAACGACAAATAGATGCGTTGGCCTGTACAGGAGATAAAGGAAAAAAATGTAACAACAGCTGTGAAATGGAATCGTCCAAATCACCAAAGTAAACTGGACCTGGGCTTGTTGCAGGGATCTGAAGTTAATAAACATCTTGTGAGTGTATGCACTCACACTTAGGACCATATAATAATAAATATGTCCGTGATAAAAGTTGGGCAGCACGCTAACGTCCTTACTCCACTCTGTATGCTCGTATGGGTCTGACCCAGGGGTGGGCAATCTCAGTCCACGAGGGCCGGTGTCCCTGCAGGTTTTAGATGTGTCCTCGAACCAACACAGCTGATTTAAATGGCTAAATTAGCTCCTCAACATGTCCTGAAGTTCTCCAGAGGCCTGGTAACGAACTAATCATGTGATTCAGGTGTGTTGACCCAAGGCGAGATCTAAAACCTGCAGGGACACCGGCCCTGAGGACTGAGATTGCCCACCCCTGGTCTCACCCTTTTACTCCTTTGAGTTTTTCCTCGTCCTTTTTTTTTTTGCCTTTGTATGGACCTGCCGTGTTCTCTGTTGTTTTGTACATAACTGTTTTTGGGGCAAGTAAAATGCAAGTAGGGATTAAAACCACAGAATTAATGATTACCGGTGCTGGAAATACTAGCGCTTGATGCAGTGTTTTGATTTTGTTGCCACGGGTACCCACAAAGCAACGGTTGAAAGTCACGTGGTCTGTCAATCTCTATAGTAAACACCCCCACAATGGAAAAACACTGGTACAGCAGCCAGGGGTGCTGACACCCTGACCCCCAACTCCTTTTAAGGTAGTGCCCTTTTGTTATTTGTCTGCCCCTCACCCTCAGTAACTCTTGCAGTAACTCTTGCTTCTTTCCTGGGGGTGGGGGTTAATTCTTCCCAGTTCATTGTTCACATTCCAGGCCTTTTCTGTTTGTATTCTTACACACTAGCAAGCTCCATATTATAATTTTGCAAGCCACCCTAAAATACAGTCTCTTTAGCTCTAATGTATATTCAGCAATCTATTATTCTCAAAGCAACCAAAGTGATGGTTGTTTTGTTGTTTTTTACATCATCTGATGTAAAATGTATAGAAATCATACATATATACCAACAAGACACTGTACATCACTGTCACAACAGCGTTTGTTTTCATTCAAAGGTTTTATGGCTTTGTGGTTCTCTAGTCAAAACGCGCGGGATAACTTTTTGTCCCAGTCCAGTCCAGAATTCAAGCTACTTTGTAGTCAAACATGGCTACAATTTAGATGGAAAACAATTATATTCTATTTGATGAATATTAAAATGATTACCTTGTTGTAGAAAAATCCATTTGTGAAAATCCATACTGGGCTCTACAACTAATTTCTCATTGGTTTGGGGATTTTTATATTCTTTTCTTACTTCTTCACAAGTATGACAGCGAGATACTAAAAGGAATGATGAGTTGAATGCCAAAGTAGTCCACCCTTCCACCCTTTAAAATAGTCAAAGAATTGTCAGATGACTACAACAGTGAAATGCTGTTCACTCGTTAATTACAGTTAAAATATACAATTAATAGTCCATCAAGTAAATATTTTACTGTTTTACTTGTCAGTTCTTTTAGTAAATGCTCCATCACTGCTCATACTTACCAAACAAGTAGAACATTTGGTGACTGGCTACTTTATAGTAGGTATGCATGAGCAGACAGTCAGGGCAGGTCTGCAGGAACCTGTGATAGGAACTGGCAATTTTCACTGTGCAACAAAACACAAGCATTCATGATGGGAGGATAACAATTCTGATAAACTGAGCATGCAAATTGTACTGTGACAAACCCCACAGACCTGAGTGACAGATGTAACTGATCTGATTACACGTGTACATACTGTATGTTATTCACTGAAGCAACTTACTGTAGAACTCTAAGTCTTTGCCATCAACTAGGGACATGTTCTGAACATTCCTGAGGCAGCGATCCTCCCTAAAACAATGATCAAGCAGAAGAAGTGGAAAATGGCAACATTAAAATTTCATCTGGATTGATAATGAGACACCAAAAGGAATACTGACTTGCACACCTGGCCCGATGAAGTTTTTCCCATCTGAATGCATCCTTGACCGACACTTTCAAACCCGATTTGACTTTAATATTAGAAGACTGAGTTCTAAACAGAGTAATCTGTGGCATTTTTTAATCAACACAAATGAGGGCTGCATGGTGGCTCAGTAATGACCACCATTGCTGTTGCTGTTCCTGGGTTACCCCCAGAGTAGACCTCTCTGTGTAGGGTTTGCTTGTGTGGGTGTTCACTGGGAGTTCTGGTTTCTTCTGCCACTGCTCTTACTACAGATACTGTTAATCTCAAGAGTTTCACTTTCTGATTAAATGAAATTTTTGAAGAATATACAAAAATTGCTTAATGCAACAACAGTAGACTAGTTTATATATAAAGTTGCAATCAGTTCATTTCAATATCAACCAGCTTTCTACCAACAGTATAGCAAATTGGAAGTATTGGAATTTCAGGGGTGGGACCACACCTCCAAACATGCTCCTTCCAGTTCTTATCTAAATATGTTCCCCCAGTTCTACAAGCTGTTCATTCTCGTTTACGTGCCACGCCCTCCCTTGCCTTTTCAATTCTTTAACTTCTTCTCTTCTATTTAGTACATGGGGATCTGCCAGGCCCGGGAGCCGTCGCCAGTCCCCTTCGAGGCCTTCCCCAAACCGCAGCTCAATTCATGTCCAAGCCTTTCAGCTTTGTCTACTAAAACTCTGTCAAACATAAAATGAGGATGTGAAATTTGAGGTTAAAAAACCAGCAGACCTGTTGACACAGCACGAGGTAGCAAGTAACTAGCCAGAATAAAACAGTGTAAATGCAGATCTCTGAGTGAGAGTTGAGAAACAGGTGAAGAATAGACACAGTTTTTATAGTTTTGCCTCTGTGCACACAGTGGGTTTTTAATTAAACAATCTACTGTTCAGCTACCTGCGTCTACTAAGAGAACAGCTGTCTTACCTCAATTTTCTCCTGACTTGTGGTGGCTATGGTAGCTATGATGAAGCTATGCACAAACAACAACAACTCAACTATGTGTATGACACATATCACCTACCTGCCTCAGAACACCCTAAAAAAAATCCCTCCAGAAATGTGACATTGATGAAAAACTCTGGGAATTCAGTTCTGAACAGATGTTAGCGATTCACAAAGGAACAGACGTATGTAGATGAACGACAAAGGCAACATTGCAGTTCCTTTGAGTGTGGTTGCCTGTGTGCAGCAGACTTTGGCCTGAGATCCCACACTAGAGTACATAAATAAAAAGTGGTTGTTGTTCTCTTTGACTAGTAAGTGATGAATGTAGGGTTTAATTCTCTCTTATCAATTTTAGAAGTATGGCTTACTTCATGACCAGATGGGGTGTGGAACTGCTGACAGGGTGGGAGCTAGGGTTTGAAGAAAGCTCAGGTCCCTGGGAATTGGTCGGGATGGAGGCGTCCTCCATCTTTGGAACTCTAATGTCAAAATATAAAGAATTAGCTCAATATGCAAAAAACATGTAATTTTAGTCTTTGTAGTCTCTGTAAATTAAAAATATAGGTAAGTTAAATGTATTGGTATTGGCATAGATATAGGAGATATATCACTTTTTTAAAAGAAGCCCATGTAGGTTTGGATTTTCTTCTCCAGTGTCTCATGTTTCCGTTGAAACAGTGTCATCATCGAGTTGTCTGCCTCAACCAGTTTTTGACCTATGGCCATTTGCTTTTGCCAGGATCACCACTGCTGTCTGAATATTTACTGGCTCCCCCTCCAGATTAGAGAATAGTCAAAAATGGGGAAAAATACTTAAAAATACTTACTGTGGCTGAACAGACTCGTCCAGCTGTTGAACCACTCGGCCAGCTATCTCTGCCTGCAGGGTCCGACTGTCTGATGTTGTATTCAGCACCATCCACGTACTTTCCACAAACCTCAAACTGTCTCCCAAGCTACCGTTACTGGCAAGCCCCTGAATAAAGATCCACCTACCCAGGATCTGTTCAGGGTGAAAGAACTTACAGTTAGGTTCAGAAAGGTTTGAATATGGATACAATTTTTGGTATTTTACCTCTGTATGTCACTGCAACTGTTTTCTTATGAAACTGCAAACAAAAGCTGCTTTTAATGAAATTAAATAATTAAAAAGAGGAAAAGATATTGCATTAGCTGTTGTGAAATAACAGCCACTTTTCTACATTGTCTCACTTTTTGGGTCTCAAATGTATACAACACTACAATATCATCATGAATAAAATGCTGCCTGTCAAATTAGGTTAATCTGGTTAAACTTCGAATCATTAGCCACATCTGGGCACATGGGGACCAATCGTGTTATCGCACTGACACATGTACCGTGTGCAGAGGCATCATTGTCTGCAGCAATATCTTGTCACTATAACTGCTGATTGTTAGTCTGTGCCCAACATCTGGGTTTGGGTCCACTTCCTGAAACATCCCACACAGTCTGATAGCTCAGTTTTTTGCGACCGTTCCTTTGACTACATTATTTTGTTTAGAGCCAAAGCTTCCATATTCAAATGCCAGTGTTCACAAAACATGGTTTGAATCAATCATCCCACCACATTTGAGCCCATGAAAAGAAGGTATTTCTTAAAACAGGCTGTAATTGATATTTTTCTTCAACCTAAATCCATTGGGAAGGTGTGAAGAGCCAAAGTTAGAATAACTCTGTAACTGACAAAACAACTCTGGGCCTATTTGTCATATTGTCAGGGAGAAAGACAGCTGAGGTTAGAGGTGAAGAGACCTGTACCTGGTGAAGCTCGTTAGCTTGCAGAGGCTGGGTCAGCTGATTGCAGTCGTCTACTGTTGGTGCTGCTGCGCTGAAGGACAGCAGAGAGATGAGAGCAAAAGCCCGGTGTGTTGCAGGCATGGCGGATAGCTGTCAACTGCTGTTTTCCCTGACATCTGAAATACCTGGCATTTAGAGGCACGCTATTACAAAACCTACTATGTTGTGCTGTACTTTGCTCTGTACAGCAGCTACAAACTCCATTGGATTGAAGAATTCTGGAAAGCTGAATTGTGCAAACATTGTGGAGGCACATAAGCAAACATGTCACTTATCAGCTGTTTGAGTAATGTCTGCATGTTGTTTTGCCAACATGTATTGACCTGCAACAAACTGCAGAGCATAACTAAGTCTTCCCTGGTTTCCCTACTACAGCTGTTTTTACACAGTGTAACAACATAGCTGCTGAAAGTGAGTTAGCCTGTGCTCATACTTCACATTCTTTTAAACATTTGGGCATGCATAAACCCGAAATACACGCCCGTTCATAGTGAACGGAAGGCAAAAAACAGCTTTGGTGTGTACAAAGTTCATAGGTCTATAGAATTATTTTGGCATTTGAATCACAGCTACATTAGGTGAACTTTTTTAAATACAAAGTTTCAACTCATAAGACCTTTTATAATCTCAAATATATTTTGACCACCTACTTCTCCAACAGAGTGCTACGACTCTGGAGGTTTACCCAAGTTTACCCTTTTTGAATTTGTTGTTGTTGTTGTAGACAACAACAAATAAACAAACATCCATGGATGACTCGGATGGATGGATGTTCTCCCCAGCTTCTGCAGACTGTTTAACGTCTGTCACATGTCCTCAGGGTTAACTTGATCTCATCTGTGAAAAACACCTGGCGCCATATGCCAATTTTGGTATTTAATGGAAAATGCCAGTCAGGTTCAACCGTAACAGGCATAGGACCCACTAGAGGATGTTGAGCCCTCAGGACACTCTCTTAAAATCTGTTTCTGATTGTTTGGTCAGAGACATTCACAAAACCGGCGTGCTGGAGGTCATTTTGTAGGGCTCTAGCAGATACTGGTCATATTGATGGGTTCAAGACCTTCGATAGTCCTGTCCAGCTCTCCTAGAGTGACTACAGGTCTCCTGGAATCTCCTCCATGATCTTGCTGGGAAACAAAGTGTGAACAAACCTACTGTCAATGGCACATAGTCATGTCTCCTCCTGGAGGAGCTGGACCACCTGTGCAACCTCTGTAGGCTCCAGGTATCACCTCATGCAACCAGTAGTGATACTGACTCTGATCCAATGCAAACACTAGTGAAAAACCAGAAGTCAGAAAAGAGTGAGTGAGGCTGATTGACTCCAATCTGTGTGCCAAGTTTGTGGGAACCAGAACTTTGGCTGGTTGTAGGTGGTCAAATATTTATTTTACACGACATCCTTTATCTCTCCTCTCCTCTGTCTGTTCACGTTTATGTTTGTGTTGTCTGTGTTCAGGGCCAGGACTTATTCTCAGTTCCCATCCTTGACTCCACTATCACTACTTAAGGTACTAGGATCTGAAAACTTGAGTTTGATGAGAGAGACTCTGTTGAGTAATTGCATCTGTGGAATAACCTGCCTTTCTGGAACTGAGGCTTTTATTAACACTGACATTGTGTTTGAATTCTTCATCTTTGCTTGCCGTAAATAAACCTGTTGAACCTTTAGGTAAAGAGTCCTGCACTTGAGTCCAAACTGCTCGAGTGGCCTTGACATAAAAAGTGAAAACCTGCCATTCCACTATCTTAAAAATTAACAGCAAGTATTTAGTTAGTTTTGTGATCCACCAACCAAATGATCAACATGTGCATAAACAATGGTGCTTGATGTTTTTTGTTTTATGATTGGAAAAAATACTTTTCATTTTCCCGAAAGGTTGATTCTGTTCATCTGGATGTAGTGTAGTGAAACGTTTCGTCACTCATCCAGGTGACTTCTTATAAGGCTGGGGAAACGTGCAGTCACCTGAGACTAAAGAAAACACTTGAAGAAATGTTTTCTTTTGGGTGAGAAAAGTGTGTTTTAGGCCATTTGGAGTACATGCAAAAGTGAAAATTGTGTTATATGACCTTAATAATGTGGTTTTGTACAACTTCATAAAGATGGCTGTAAATATTAAAAGAAAAAACAGACAAACATATTTATGCAAGAATACTATAGAATTAAGGATAACCATTGTGGGAAAACATGATTTGCAGCTGTTTGATCTAAGTAACAGTAACTGTGTCACAGCTGAGAACACCACCACAGCCTGGCAGCACCTGGGAATTGGAGTTATGGGAGGCTGCATGATTTCCCCTCTGGCATTTATGATGGCAATGGATTTGGTCATGTGGGCATCTCGGTGGGTAGTGGGAGGTGGGAGACTCAAGGGTGGACTTCCTCTTCCTCCCATTAGAGCCTACATGGACGACATGACCATCATTACAACAACAAAAACATGTACTAGGCGATTACTACAGAAGCTCCAGGAAAACATCCAATGGGCATGAATAGAGTTTAAGCCAAGCAAATATCGCAGCATCTCCATCAGAAAAGGAAAACTGACAGCCGAGCAGTTCTATATCAGTGGAGAACCAATCCCAACAGTCTCAGAGAAGTCCATCAAGAGCCTGGAGTGGTGGTACGTCCAACAGGGCAGAGGAGGGTTTGGTCTTGGAGTGGTAACACCTCTGTGGCAACAAGTGTCTGTAACCGAACATCAAACTATGGTGTTGGAGCAGGTGCGTCGACAGGAGGAAGCAGCCAGACGTGCCAGAGCCGTAGCGCTGGCCAAGCAGGGTCGCTGGATGAATTGGGAGAATGTTGAAAAGAGGAAACTCTCATGGAGTGAAATCTGGGGAATGGAGTCTAATAGGCTAGGTTTCATCATCTGAGCCACATCTGATGTGCTGCCTTCCCCCATAAATCTGGAGCTGTGGTTTGGAAAGGACCCAGCCTGCCCCCATGTGTACAGTCCCAGCAACACTCAAGCACATGTTGGTTGTAGGACTAGCCTTACTCAGGGCAGATACACATGGAGATTCAACCAGGTCCTCAGGTGTCTAGCTGAGACAGTTGAGTACAAGAGGGAATCCATCAACGCCCAAGCTTTCAGGAACCAAGAGGAGCGTCAGTATCCATCAGCATTTGTCTGGGACGGGGACAAGCCGAGGACAAGCCCTTCAACCCTGGATGTGGGACCACTGAAGGTCGCCAGAGATTGGCAGATGCAAGTTGACTTGGACCAGAGACTCATTTTCCCCACAGAGATCATAACAACTACTCTGAGACCAGACCTACCGTGGGAGGATGCAACTGAGGAAACATTTGAGTGTCAGAAGCTGCGGTATGCCAACTTGGCAGCTGAGGCAGAGGACAGAGGCTGGAAGATCAGGGTGCGCCTGGTGGAAGTGGGGTGCAGGGGCTTTGTTGGCAGTACAATAGCAAAACTACTTAGAGAGATTGGAGTCAGAGGACAGGAGCAACGACAGGCTATAAGAGAGTTAGCTAACACTGCTGAGAGGACCAATCATTGACTATAGCTGCAGAGGGCTGACAACACTTGGGCAGCCTAAGGCAGTCAGGTAACCGTGAGACACACGCCCAGCCTTGATCAACTTTTAGTGGGCCTGCCTCAGCAGAGGGTGTCATGTGATAAAAGGCTGAAACACCCTGTCAAGTTGAGGCACACAACTGATGATGTGTCCTGCTGCTAAAGCTTCCAGGCTGCCTTTCCTCATAGTAGCCATCACCCAAGACTTTCTCCATTAGAAGTCATGCAATATCAGGCATTGTAACATCTAGTCCTTTTATTGAATCAGACTTTCAAATTATTCACAAACTGAAGAAATGTTTTCTTTTGAGTGAGAAAGGTGTCTTCTAGGCCATTTAGAGCACATGCAAAAGTGAAAATTGCGTTATCTCGCTGAAATAAGGTGTTTTTGTACAACTTCAAAACGATGGCTGTAATTATTTAAAGAATACACAGACAAACATATTTATGTATGAATACTATAGAAATAAGCATAACCACTGTGGGTAAACAGGATTTACAGATGTTTGACCTAAGACTGCAGTTCGCCTATCGCCCCAACCTGTCGGTCAACAGATGACACCATCGCCACCACCCTACGTCTCGCCCTCACCCACCTGGACAATAAGGACACATGTGTGAATTCTGTTCATAGACTTCAGTTCAGCATTCAACACAATCATTCCTCAGCACCTGATCGGAAAACTAACCCTACTGGATTGCAATACCCTACAACAGATAGTAAGAGCAGCTGAGAAGATCATTGGAGCCTCTCTTCCCTCCATCACGGACACTTATTGCAGCTGCTGCATCCGCAAAGCCACCAGCATTGTGGAGGACCCCACACACCCCTCACACACACTCTTCACTCTGCTGCTTTCTGGAAGGAGGTACCGGAGCATTCGGGCCCTCACTGCCAGACTGTGTTTTTTCACCCAAGCCATCAGACTCCTGAACACTCAGGGACTGGAATGACACACACACACACACACACACACACACACACACACACACACACACACACACACACACACACACCTTCAGACACCAAGCTACTTTTTGCACAGTACTCAGTAGTATTTTGCACATTTCCGTTGCACTGTCTTGTTTCTGTATTGTCCTGTCCTGTCTAGTGTTGCTCTGTCTTGTCTTGTTTTGTTTTTTTTGTTTTTTTACAATTTTTGCACATTTGCACTTTATGTAGTTCTGTGTTCATCTGTCATATGTAGCACCAGGATCTCGGAGGAACATTGTCTCATTTCACTTTGTACTGTACCACTGTACATGGTTGAAATGACAATAAAAGCCACTTGACTTGAGCTTTATTTAGATAACAAACTCATTCACCATGAATTCTTCAGTAATTTTTGTTTTAAACAAACAAATTTCATTTCAAACAACTATTTGTAGCTTTTGTTAGTCAAGTGTATTTCATTAACAGTACATTGCTAGACCAGAAAGCATACTAATAATTATTATTCTTACTAACCATTATCACTGTCGCATTTAATGGTTTTTCAGGCTTTGAATGTCCTTTCTTCTCACTGAAAATGGTGCCTTCGCTTTTGTATTCTCTCCATTTTACATAAACACACAGATAATTGCATGCATATATACCCTACATAAAGAGTACCAGTTTGAATAGTGAGTTAGCCAGTTTATTTTCAATTGGAAGGTACAACACTACAAACAGATTGCATGGTCTAGTATAAGTTATTGTGATGTTTTAGTGATAGAAGCAAGCCAATACTAAGGTACTTATGTCTCTTGGTTTTGTGCCTGTGGGTTAAAATATTATTTTAAGGGTCTCCTATGACATTTTAATAATTACATTCACGTTGCATAATGCCTTATGTAAAAAAATAATTTTTACATAAGCGTGATGTCATAAGGCCCTAGAATGTTGATTTCAGGATGCAGCAGATAATTTCGAAGAACGTTGTTGAATGTTTCTCAAGAGATGCATTGTAAACGTAAAGTAATTAGTTATAAAATAAAATAATCTTGTCAATCAAATATAATTAACATAGAAAAACCCTTTAAATTTTACATAACCAGTTAATGTCCAATAAACAAGTGGTTTCTATAAATATTTGACAGGAATGAAAAGCATAACAACAACATAAACAAATCATGTTCATATTACAAAAAATTGTGTGCAGTTATAACATAAAACACTAAGGTTGACAAAACATAACTTAATTGCATGCACCAATGTATTTTTTATGTTAATCCAACAGCTAATTTTTTTCAGTGTGTGTGTATGCATGTGTGTTCATGTGTGGGTCGGTATTTCATCACGAGCCCAAGTCTCTGTGGGCACTAACCTGAGAGATAATAAAACTGATCGTCTCCCCATAACATATGGGTTTGAATGTGGGGTCTTTATTTATTAGAAAAAAAGACCTGTTTTCCTCACATCTTCCAGTTCAGTTTTGAGGTGGATTTGTATGATACTGGACCATCATCAGGAAGAGTCTGAGTTGGACTGGAATTCTTGGACAGTGCAGACTTTCTATTTTGGTTAATTTAATGTGAATGGACACATCCAGAGTCTTAACCTTTTTACTTTAACAGGCAGTGACCTTAAATGAGGTCAAGCAGGGAAGGTCCCCTCAGATGAAATAAACCCCCAAAACAATTAAAGGAATAAAACAAAAGAGTACAAAAAATGTTGTGAGAAGATGAAATTAAGGAAAAGAAAAAATACATTTTAATTGATTAAAATTATTTTAAACATTGCAAAATGTATTAATTTAGGTATTTAATAGAGAAAAAGTTAGGATTCCTATTTTAAATGGGTTCTCAAAATGGCATGATTAAAAGTGATGGGTTTAAAAGGTATAAAATTTTATTTTAAATGAGATTCTTTATTCTGTACCTTTAGGTAGGGGGATTGCAATTGGAGGGATATAAATGCAAAATAACTGAAGTTGGTTTTAAGAGTAATTGATAAGTTAAAGGTTTCTAATATGGGATGAATTCATTTGGTAAATTCTGGGTTTAATATGCTTTGTGAATTTTGTTTTGTTTTGTGTTGAAACTATGGCTGCCTCAATGGACTGCATCTCAGGGAGGAATCTGTGGTATGCGTGATGACATTGCGCACATCACGTGGTTCCCTCGAGGCGTCTCCAGGGACTCATTAGGAAACCCTTTGTAATTATAGTTGTGTTTTACCTGGTATATGCGGAGCCTCTTGTTCTCGTTCCCAATTTGAGAGAAGCAGCACAAACTGCGGAAAAGATTAGCTGGAAAGGGAAAAATGCTAAATCTGGGACTCTCCACCATTTGACCCTAGAACTGAAGAAGCTTCTCAGATGAGAGGTGAAACGTCTTCAAGCAACTTAAAGAGGTCCAGATGCTTTTCTTTCCAAGCTCCTTAGACTATGATGACCTTCATTTGAAATTCATTTGAAATAAACTAAATAACAATTTCTAACATGCCTAACCCTAACCCTCCCCTAATCCCTGAAACCCACCCTAACCTCAGGGTAAAAGGAGAGATCAAAGGGGATCAGGTGACCAAGTCAGGTGACTTCTTGCTGACACCAGGTGGAGGATAGAGGTGCAAGAGATGGGAGCAGGACTGGCCTGTGCATTGCATCCCTGTCACCTTCTTCCATTCCTCCAGAAGATGGCAGTAAAAGCCTGCTTACCAAATACAATGAATGACGCTGTAGTGCCAGAGCTGTTGTTGTTTTGTTAAAAGCTAAAACTTGTCATTTAAAACTCATGGATATTTAAACAGCAGTACAGCAGGAGCGGTACAAGACCTCACTACACTGCCAAAACACATGAGCTCAAACCTGAAGAGGGCAAAAGTATGCCGAAACATCGCGGCGAGCTCAGTGAATGCAAATGGCCATTCTAAACCCAAGTTAGGCAAGATTTAGAAGATTTGGTGCCCCCACCACCATCAACAGATTGTTATCTGTTGGCAAGGCTCTACAGCAGGGTGGGAGGTGCTGCCGCCCATCCCTACCCCTTTCCCTCCCCTAACCCCACAAAGCCTAATCTCAGGGTGAGTGATTAAATTTAAAGGGGGATGAATAAGCCAGATAGAAGTGCCAGAGCCTGGAGCGGGACCCTTGATGATAAATTGTTTTTGACATCATGCAGATAGTGTTCTTGTTAACCCTCTGACCTGCAACCTTCCCCTTTTCCCCCCCTTTCTTTACCTCTCCCTGGACAGTATGATGTCATGTCTCTCCCCTGCAGCCTCCCCTCCCCCCAGATCCCATGGGAACATAACCAATTATCCAAAGTGCTGTCCTCCCACTGAACCTCTTAACTCTCCAAACCTCCTTCAAACTTCTGATCTGTCACCTCACTATCATCTGCTTGGGAACATTCATCTTACCTCTCCAGAGGGTTCAGAGAGAAAGAGTCAGAGAGATACACTACATGGGTAGAAATCTTTGTGTTGGGTTAAGTGAAATTTATATTCCAGCCGAGGTAACACGTTTCCTATCTGCTGCCTGTATTCCTGCAGAGAACTGCTGCTAGATGGAGCCAGTGTACAAAGTATGTGGTACAACTGGTATGTGGGACCTTTTTGCTTGTGCTGTTGGTAGTCCATGGAGAAGAGCAAAATATTAATATACAAAGAGCTGAAGTTCAAAATATGTATTAAAAACAATGAAAAGTGCCCACTGGAGCAAATGTCTGTGCTTTTGTACAACATAAATGGTATAAAAAGCATAAAAGGTTTAAAAAGCACAGACATTTGCTGTCTGAAATTTGCTGTTTCACGGTTCTCCTGTTTCCAGTGAACTCGGCTTTTACTCTCCTTCCTTAATTCGACCCTCTTATCAACCAGTCAGCATTCGGTATACATCATCCGCTTCCAGTAATGCTCAGTTAGGATCTTGGAGGACTGCACAGGAGGATTTTTGTGTGAAAACCCCTGTCGCCACAATGTCAGAATAGACTATGTGTACACAGATAGACCATAAATTATATTTTATTCATTCTGGGAAGTGAGTGAGTGAATTGTTTTGGGTCACACCCAAGAGCTTTCTCCCTTATATATAAATATATTTTGAATTAGTACCAACAGTTTAGTCCTATAATCACCAATAGCTGAGCCAACACTGTGGCTAATAATTCGATTATAAAAATTAATTCTTTGCTTTTGTCAACCTTTCCAAATCAACCAAATCCACAGTAATCTGTCATCTAAAGTCAAATAAAAGTATCTGAAATCTACTCTTGTTGGGTTCAATTAGGATCGTAAGGAGACAGGCAGTGGAAACTCAGCTTCAGGAAAAACCTCCACTCAAAATGAGACACTGACAACTTAAAGGAAAAAAATGTAAATTGAGTGTATTAAAATTTGAAACATTTAAATTGCCCCCCAAAAATGTAGGCATGAACCAGAAACATTTAAATCCTTTAAAACATTTAGTTCACCTCAATAATTCGGCCTTGAAAATGTTCAATACCGTCCCTTTAAGTGTCCACAAATGAACCAGGTACGCTGTCCATCTCAGTGGAGTGCACTTAATGTTCTCTATTTGGTAAGTATTTCAACGTTATTTGGATTGTCTTTAATTCACAGTTTTTCCCTCTGATGCGTCAGTTTATGTTGGTGGTATCAAGCCTGACCCAAAAAATAAGGTAGCAACATAAGGCGCTCTGAGATTCCAGTAAAAACGTGAATCCTGTTTAAAAAAATATTGGAAATCGTTGTATCCTATCACCCTTCAAGGAAACAAGTGGCCTTCGGATTGGGAGCGTCCTTTGTAGACATCTCGAGTGACATCCAGTCCTTATATGACACCGCTCAGTCCTTAGCAGCAGATTTCTTCCATCTAGAAAAAAAACAGCCTGCACACAAATGTGCAAAGCAATCACTTGTAAAATAAAGCACATATTTCTACCAACTCATCGTTCCTGTATCCCATTTGTACAAAATTAAATAAAAGTAAAATCAAATTTCTCTAAGTGTTATCTTCTGTCTTCACATATCACACATTTATACAGTTCTTATTGGTTGATAGGTTTGTAGCTTGAACCTATTCGCTGGAACGTTGAAGACAATGTAATTACACAGCAAGCAAGACACGAAGTAGGCAAAGTTCTTTATGTTTCAAGTGCACGGGAGAGAACTGAACAAACGCCGTTCCTTCGCTTGACCCCAGCTGCTCTCGTCCGCTCTCCCGTAACACTGCTCTTTTATTGTGGTTACATGAATATGCATAGGTTCATTAACATATGACATCTTACATAGGTATGCATGTGAACAAAGAATACCCTGTGTGTGTGTGTGTGTGTGTGTGTGTGTGTGTGTGTGTGTGTGTGTGTGTGTGTGTGTATGTGTGTGTGGGGTCAAAGCATGACCCCATATATGACTTCCCTAAACCTGCTGGCCTGGAAGTCCAGCAGTTCATCTAAACAAAAGGCACTTAGACTACAACACGTTTATCCTACCATAAAACAATAAGACAAGGTACGACCTCTCCCATGCTCCTAAAATGTGGGTGTGAAAGTCAGAGAGCTCTGGAATGCACACAAAGCCTTTTACAGCCTACTAAAGATCACACATCCTATCACTACACAATATCGATTATACACCTCTAAGCATATATGGGTAGATATTTCTAAGCATAAATGACCATAAACAATACAAATCTAACATTGGTCAATAATAATATTTCAATAACAAAAATACATTTCGGTGCAAATCAAATGAACCATGAAAAGTGTCTCATATGGTGTATTAGCTAAAAGCTAAAAGCTCACATACAGGTGCATTAGCCCAGGGAGCACATGTCGTTACACTAGCATACTTTCTACAGGGCTAACACAGCTAAGAAATCATTAGCAGCTTCTACAATCACATTTCCAACAAAATATCATATCCTGACTGGTTTTATACTCAGAAACCAGACGGTGAATCACAATCCAATTTGCAAACATACGAGACTCACCAGGTTCTCTATCATTTCGAGACTATCTCTCCACTCCGTTACATATTCCATATGTACGGGTTACGACGCCCCGCCTTGGTCCTGGTGTGTAGATACTTCTTTAAGACACTCAGCTAGCCCAGCCACACCCCACAGCTTACACATAAAACAGCTGTGCAAACGTGAAACCAGTGATTGTTTGATCTCCACTGGTTTGTGTGTTTGTGGGTGACTGGTGGGAGTGTGTGTGTGGCAGTGGTCTCGTGGGAGCCTGTCTCGGCTAGGGATGGGTATCGTTTAGGTTTTATCCGATACCGGTGCCAAACTGGTACTTTTGAAACGGTGCCGGTGCTTAAACGGTGCTCAAACCGGTGCTTAAAGAATGGAGAACACAAACTTTGTCCAAAAACCTTTCATGATTAGCTGTTTTTTTGTAAAAAGATAACAATGTTAGCCTTTTCTGCAGCTATAGGGCATATATGGTCTCACTCTTGGCTGGAAGCAGTGCTTAAACAATGGAAAAAACACAAACTTTGTCCAAAAACCTCTCATGTTTAGCTGTTTTCCACTTTTTCTTGGGTTTTAGCCTTTTTGGCCAGGGTGAAGGGAGTATCTGCCATCAAACAAGAAGACAGCCGCATGTAACTACGATGGTGTTTGCTAGTTCACCTTACATGCATTAATTTAATAACATGGTTAGCCTACTCAACGTAAATTACACACAAACAACATTAAGCTACTCACGCAGAGAAAAACGGCTGCTGCTGCCATCATCATCATCCGTCATCTTTCCTGCTACACTGACAGGGCTAGGGGCCAGGACTCTACTCTTCGGGTTCTTGGGGGATGTTGCTAACTCCAGGTCCGATAACAGGCACCACACCCGCAGTAGATGTGCACGGTGTGAGGTCTTGCAGCAAGCTATCAAATACGGTGCATTTCTCGGCTTTTAAAAAAACGCTATGCGTCGCCAGGTGTTTCATCAGATTTGAGGTGTTACCTCCTTTGCACAGTATCACCTTAAAGCACGTGTTGCAGGCTGCTGAGTTTGCATCTTTTGCTGTGAAGTACAGCCAGACTTTTGACCACTTCGCCTTGGGCATTTTTAATCTGTAGCTCTGCTATTCTTGGAAAGGTAAAATGATTGGCTAGAATCCAAAGTGTATGACATCTCAGGAAAAAAAAGCACCAAAATAAAGCACCGAAATGTGCGCTGCTTTTCGGTCTGGTTACTACCGTTTATGTCAGAACCGGTGCCAGATACCGGTACCCATCCCTAGTCTCGGCAGCCTCCCTGGACGGTGCCTATCCCCAAGCCCCTATCTCTTTAAAAACTAAGGCAATCGAAGCTGCGGTGCTCAAGTGGCTCAAGTAGGCTGTGTTCACCTGGCGTATTGCCCGTGTCCGCCGACTTACATGCCAGTCGGACCTTGCTGTGGTGAGTGAGAGTTCTCCATCCTACTTAGCCGGGTTCCTGTCTGGCATATTGCCCGTGGTTCGCAGGTTTACGCAGCCAGTGGGGCCCCACTCATTTGCTCAGCAGTTAAGTTGCCTAACATTCTAAGCGCTCCACACACCAGCAAAAAAAATGAAAAAGAAACAAAGACCTAACACACTGTGTTGAATAAACAGTGAAGGGGAGAATAAGGTGGTGGCTCGTGCCGGCTTACCTGATAGTCAGTGTTTTCGGGTTAGAGGGTGGCCCCGCCCCCTTCTTTTGAGCAGAAGTATAGCAGCACTCTTTATTAGCCAGAGAAACCCCTGAATCTTGCATAAATTGTTTTATTTTACTAGCACAGACTAGAGACGCCTGTGCTTGATTTTTTGCCTCTAAACGTGCTGCCCTCCCCCAACTCTCATGTTCCTAAATCCAAAGTAGGGAGAATGGCTGCCACTGAAGTGGAGGCAGAGCATGCAGGCCCGTGGGCAGGCTTCCCTCCCCTGCCTGCTGATTTGCCAGGCCCTTCCACCTTCCTGCCCCTTCTAGATGGCATGCCCTGGGAGCTCTCAGTTTTGAGGGACCTCCTGTCCCAGGTGGGTCGCTGATCTATCCTTTCCCCGGAGGGCTGCGGCTGACAGTTTGGCCCCTGAGAGGGATAGGCTACACGCCTTAGGACTGCCTCAGTCATGAACACCATGCAGGAGTTTTGTGCACCATCTACTAGGGCTGCCTACTGCTATTGCTGGGGACTGTTTGCTTCCTGGTGGGCGGTCCAAGGGATGGATCCCCATGGTGTGACAGTAGATGCCATCCTGCAATTCCTGTAGTCCCAGCTAGAAGCAGGCACAGCCGCAGTTACAATGCATAGTTTGGTGGCTGTAAATAAGGCTGTTCGCCTTGGTCACTCAGCGCTCAGCGATGCAGCATGATTTTGCGGTTCCTGATGGCACCCAACTCCTAACAGCTCACAGGCCCAGGTCCCTGGTTCTCTCTTGGGACCTCGACCTGGTTCTGGGTGCCCTCCAGTGTCCTCCATTTGAGCCTCTGGAAAACGCTTAGTTGAAGTGGCTATCACTGAAGACCGCCTTCCTTCTGGCCATAACATCCGCTAGAAGAATTAGTGAGCTGTCGCTGTCGGTCCACAGTGAATGTTGCAGGGAAGGGGTTGGAGGGAAGGGCAACCCTGCCTTTTTGCTGAAAGCCCTCTTGGACTTCCACCTCCCCCAGTCGGATGAGCTGCATTCAGCTCCCACTGAAGGTTTGGATCGAGAAGCAGCTCAGCGTCTGCTGACTCTGTGCCCCGTCTGAGCTCTAGCGCTGTACGTTGCATGTACCTGGCCGATTCAGACAACAGACCAGCTGTTCATTTCATTCCATTCCGGGATCATGGGCAGACCCCTGTCCAAGTCCCAGTTGTCCCAATGGGTGGTTGAGACAATCCAGCAGGCTTATGCCTCAGTAGGAGCTCCTCTCCCCTCGGGTGTCCAGGCCCACTTGACCCGTGGGGTAGCCACTTCTTGGGCTTTGTGGAGGGGCGCCTCCCTCTCTGCTATTTATGTGGCAGCGACATGGTCCTCAGCCACCACCTTTATGCGGTTTTACCGCTTGAACGTGGCAGCTAGCCCCTCTTTTGGGGAGTGGTTGTTGGGTGCCCAACAACACCCCATACCTATGGAATATGTAATGGAGTGGAAAGATAGTCTCTCACTCAGAGAACCAAGGTTACAATGCAATCGTATGATATTCTTCACAGAATACATTAACTCTGTGGCTCAACACGTTACAGGACTGAAACTTTCACAACAGCTTTGTGTATCTGCAAAACAGAATCATTGCTCAATACCACGTTTCATGGAGCTATTTTACTTGTTAAACACAGAAGCAACATACAGAGAAATTTACCTTGCCACGTGCAGATAGATGCAGTGAAAGAAATTTACCTGGCATTGAGCAACGCTATGGTGCATTCACAGTACATGGGAAAACTCAATACTCAATACTCGAAAAGTAACACTTAAAATAAAATAAAAATAAAATACCATTGCCAATAAACTAACCATGGGTTATATGTTGATTCTTTGTTTAATGCATAGCCCTGTTGTGTGCTGCTGTCCCCGTGTAAACACGAATGCTTCACCCACATTTGTGACTAAAAACAGCCCTGCAATAGAAATTATTTGGGAGCAGCGTATGAGTTAACAGTCTGAAGACATTAAAGCCCACACAGGCCCCAGGTTTTCAACAAAAAGACATCTGCAGCAGTGATGATGACACTGGCAAGGTTTAACATGGAGCCTGCTGACACACACAGACTTTAGCTCTAAGCTGTTACCGAGATCAGGTCATGTGAAAAAGCATGTTTCCAGTGTCCAAAACAGCACCACCTTTTTCTTTAATCATGATAAAAACCTTTACTGGGAAAAAGCTAACTAGAGGAAGTCTACAGGAACACTGCAAAAACTCAAAATCTTACCAAGTATATTTGTCTTATTTCAAGTCGAAATATCTAATCACACTTAAAATAAGCCATAATCAGCTAAAGAGTAACGTTTCAGTGAGATATGGGAACTTGTTTTTAGACAGTGCATCTTGAATATCTTGTTAAGTGAAAAACTCTTGAAAACATATTGTTTTGAGTCATATATCACACGAAACAAGCTTTTTTGGCATTTCATAAACGTTTTAAGCTGCTGTGTTATTTGTAAAAGATGTATCATCTTGTTTCAAGAAATAGACCTAACTTGAATCAGGACATCCAATCTACTTTATTGAGAACTGCAGATTAACAACATGCCCAACATTGCATTATTATGAGTCTTAGTATCTTAAGCACAGTGTATTTATTTTTCTTACATACCAGTCAAACCATATCAATGTGACATTGAAAGAGGCAAAACACTGAAATTGTTTCCCTCTCAGTTGTGTTGCACTGAACAGATTGCGCCAAAAGTAAAATAAAAAGTCAATAGAACAATAAATTTTTTGCCAGTGTTTAAAAACATTATTTCAGCCCACATATTCACAAAAGACTCAAGAATGATGTTTGATGATGTCAGTGAGATCATACTTCACTGGAATGTACTTGCTGTTATTAAAGTTTACATAGTGGTATGCTGTATAATCAACAAGATTTCCAGCATCCACAAAAATATTTGCCTGAGCTAGACAGGGAACTTCTACCTCATAAGCTAAATATTGATCATTCCACCCAACTGTAGAGAGAGGCTGGCATTCAAAACAATACACAGATGCATTTACAATATAGATGTTTTTAACAAGTGCAAACTCTGGAGCATCATTTATGACATCAGAAATAACCAAAGATTTTTCACATGAATGCTTATTTCCATGTAGCATAATCCACTGTACAGAAACTACATGTTCTACATGTGAAACTACATGTGATAGCAGCTGCTCCAAACTTTTCACCAACGGTATGTAATGAAAACAATGGTCCTTAATGGCAAGAACTCTGGAGTCTCCACGCTTCGAATAACAGACTGTTTGTTTTGTGACAATAATCTCTGGTTCAACTGGTTTTAACAGTTCTTTGATGGTCTTGTCCTGCAAATGGGTGGAAGCAATTTGAGTGAAAGGGTCAACAAACTGGTCAAATACCCCTATTGCATCACTCTTTAGTTGATCCAGGTCCCCAGAATGTCTCTCAATCATGTCACTCATTTGTTGTTTTAGGTGCTCCAATAATACGGCCTGATATTGCTGGACTCCACTCACGATGTGGTTAACAGCTCTCTGTGGAAGAGGAAAAAACAAAGGAAAATCCTTAATTACAAAATTCATATGAAAACACAGTCAACATGCAAACTCACAGAGACACAATTTTTGAAAATGGAACCCTTCAGTTACATAAAGTTAGTGAGATGCAATGAGCAAAATAAGTTACCTCCACCACCCAATTTTTTTGTTGTAAAGAATAATATTGCCTTATGCAACGTTAAGACCTTGTTTTCACTTAATTATAATGCATTTTGAGGAATCGGTTCATAGGTGGAAATGCAAATTGAAAATTTGTGTTGTGTGTATTATGTTGTCTCTATTCTTAGCTCATGCTAAGGAAATATAGTGATAGCCACATTTTGGATGCAACATACATGTCTATTTCCATATATAGTGGGGGAGTGAGATCTGAGTGGTCACCCATGAAGTACATGGAGACACATTCTAATGTCAGGTGTTTCACTCACATACCTAAAGCTGTCCATTTATGATCAGATCATTCAGGATGCCAGGTCTGAACAGTGCCCAAGTTATAGCTTGAGCACTGTTAAGCATAATGCTTTTAGGTTCTCTAACAATGAAATACAATTCAATGGAAAATTAATGGCATAAATTACCTGTGTCAGTCGATGAGTTTCCTTGGCTTGAAGAAGAAATGCAGTTGCATGTTTATAAATGTCAAGATTCAGGTGACCCTCTCCATCTTCTTCAAATCCACTCTGAAACAGGATAACAAAAACATATCTATTAAATCAGAAATAAATAATTGCATTGATTGGTAGCAATCAACAAATAATATTGCATTCATTAGTTAGCTAGATTCATGCCCATAAGGTACAAGGTAGATGTATTTTTACTGACTGATGTCTTTGAGCTTTTAAAATGACAACTAAAATGACAAACAAAGCAGTACCTGATAATAGATTAATAAGACTAGCAAAGCACATGGAGAGTTAAGTACAGTATAATTTAAATTCCTTGATCATGCCTGATCACCCCCAAAATTGAATTACTTGTTTATTGGCCCATTTGTGACATTTCCTGAAAATTTAAACAGTCAGACAAATGCCACCAAAAACATAACCTCCGAAGTTACTAAGAAAAAAAGGTAAAGAAAAGAAAAACAAAAGATAGTTTTAGAAAAAAAAGTAACAGTTAATGTTGTCAGTAGTCTTACTGTTACTTCGGAAATGTAAATAGTTATTTATAACTGATTACTCATTTAAAAAATATATAAAATAACTTACAGATTGGTTTGTATGAAAGTAATTAGTTATGTCAGTTATTTACTGTGAGACAAGTTACTGACAATTTGAAATATGTTATATTTAGTAGTTTCACCTTTAAAAAAATAACCAATACTGACAATAAAAGTAATATTGACTTTAATGCTCTCATTAATGTGATGATGAGTATTTTTTTGTGTGTTTAAATTTTTTTTGACAGTAACTCTGAACAAATCATGTCATTTTGGTTTGCTTTGCCTAATACTCATTCTCTAAGTTGACCTTGAACACATATGTAAACATGATAGCGACCTATTCAGCTAGCTGACTGGCTTTTACCAGCTGATTTCAACACATATTTCAACAATATATCAACTTTTTTTTTAAAAAAACTAATAGGACTTTCTGCAAAGTTTGGATGCATTCAACGGAGCGAACGGATGACTGAAAAAAAACACTGTCTGACAAGACTGCAGCTTTGCGTTTCTGCCACAGCTCTCATTTACGTTTCAGGTGAGTTACTTAATTTAGCGAAGCAACTAGTTCGACACTCACCACTGTTAAAATAAAAGAACAACATGAGTCTGTCAAAAACAACACATGTAATGGACGTACTTGGATCAGCCAAAGTAAATGCTAACATTATGTTACAGCTTCTGCAGCTCGTTTCTCTGGCTTTTGTTAAAATAACTTACCGTTAGTGTGGGGATGCTTGAGCCCTCGTCAGTTACTGAAGAACTGGCGTTAGTTTGGTTGATTGGGTCCGTCCTTTCACCTGCTCCAGGTAAACCGTGACGGGTTGATCCTTCCTCCTCATCCTGTTCCACTCCGAGAAGGTGATGCGCGTGTGTCCGCTTTACGTGATAGTAGAAGGAGTTATACACTCTGTACTGACTCGGACAGCCATCAATTCCACACACCACGCGAAAGTCAGGGCTGCGGCTGTGCATGGTATTAATGTGACTCAAAAGTTGTCTCAGACTCAATGCTACGTAGCATATAAAGCAACGCCAAATCATGTTGGAAGCTAGTATCTTTCATTCGGTAGCTGCAGTTGTGCCGTAAAATAACTCGTTACCATGGTTACACGCGCCTGCTAAATTGTCGTAAATGTGGGGGATAAACTAAATTATTTTTTTATTAACCTATAATAATTAACGTTATTTTGTAATGCACAGAGACAGTTGTTTGGTTTAAAAACCAATCAATCATCCTTTTAGGATTTTTGGACCAAAGAAATGTCAGGCAAATTGAAGACGAACTTCGTTTCTGGCTGTCGTGAATGATCTGGTGGACATCTTAAGTTCATGCAGACACGTGCCTGCCACTACTGTCCGAGAGTTCTTTGCATCCGTGTTTCATTGGAAGTAAGTTAAAATGTATTATACAGTGCTCATTTTTTTGAACATATTACACTCCTTTCGAAAGTTCTAAATGTTTTGGTGTGTTTATATTGTGTAACGTTGCAGCCGAACAGTGACTGGACGAGGCAAGCTAACGCCAAAAAAAGCTAACTAGTGTGCTAAGTAGGCTAACAGCATGGAAGGACTGGATGAAGTCACAGTGTGGGTTTTAAAGGGTAATGTATGCAAATTTTATTTTTAAACAGATTAAATGGACTTATGTTTTACATAGGTGTATGAACACGGAAGTGTGTAAATTACATTATTTTATAAATAATGTCGTTGATGATGTTTAAGTAATTTTTTTTACCTTCCATTTCATGTGATCATTTCCTCATTTTAGGAACATTTGTAGTTATTTGTTTTACTTATGCAAGTGTATTTATTCATCCTTAGAGGTGGATAGTTCTCAGTAACATTTACCAATTTGCATTTAATTGATTAACTTTTGGGGAAGAAAAGTACTTCTAAGAGTAGTTTTACTGCACTATTACAGTGCACTACAATTTTAATTTCAACAATAGAGGACAAACAAAAAAGCTAAAATCATGTTTGGGCATTTTATTAAGGAAAGAAAGAAAGAAAGAAGTGATCCAAAATGATCAATCAAGTATTTGGTGACCTGCCTTTAGTTTCCTCACCTGTTTTAGGGGGCCAGAGTTGTCTCTTATTTCCTGAGATGGCTGAGATCTTTCAACATCTGTCAGACGACGCTCAGGATTTATTGCGAGTCTGTTGTGGCCAGTGCCATCCTCTATGCTGTTGAATGCTGGGGCAGCAGGTTGAGGGTCGCAGATGCTGAAGAGGGCACCAAGCAGACATCAACAGGATCCTTGAAACGCCGAGACACACACAATCTTGAGAACAATCCATGTGCTGGTCGGAAAACACCAGAAAAATTCCTTAGTGAAAACTTTGGCTTCCTCAGCCGACCGCTTTGTTTACCACAGCACCGATGACGCTTCTGCCGGGAAGGTAGTGTGGGAACCCGTTATGGGTAACCTGGGATTTGCGATGCAATTGGGGTCAAGGGTTGCTGCGCACCAGCACCAAACAACACAAAATTTTGGACCAAAGGTTGGAGGTCCAGTAGTGTCTGGCTATCAAAGCTCAGCAGAGACTTTGTTTCATGAATGACACAGGTCAGAAACAATATAAAGAGAAACAAGCTTAGAGTGACACACCGGTGCCATCATGGATGGATGCCATATATTAGTGCTATTTCTTATATTTGTAAACTTTGTAATATACTGTATTATTTAATTGGTTTAGTTTGTTACTGTTATTGTCTTGGACCAACTGTAACCCATATAATTTCCTTAGGGATTATTAAAGTATTCTGATTCTGAGAGTCATTCATCAAAGCGCCTGATCAAAGCAAACTTTGTAGCTGACAGCAGCTGTCCAGTTTTACATAGAAGTAATACCTTGTTCACAAGCCAATAAAAATGTACATGAACAAAAAGTCATAAACATGGAGACACACCTCATCCAGGAGATAAAACCCTAACTCTATTAATGTCAGAAAGCATTCAATAAGACAGAGGAAACATACATTTTTATGCCTTACTTTAGATTGCATATATATTTTATTTCATTTGACCTTATCTTTGACTGTACGTGAGATTATTTATATGATTTGCATCAAAACACAGGACTTTACAGACAGCGTTTTAATCATGATTTTATAGGCTGCAGGTTGCAGCCATTGCTCTAACACAGTGCGTATAAATGCTGGTTCTTATAGTTTAACTACACTCAGAGGTTCAACTCTTCATTTCGCTGCAGAGCTCCCTATATTGAACAGCATGGCTAATTTGTATTTTTCTCTCCAAAGACCAAAAGACTAATGGAAATGCTAAATGGGATAGCTAATCTGTTAGCTAATTCTATAGCAAATCCTGTAGTAAATCCCAAAGCTAATACATTTGCTAATATGATAATCAGAGATGGGCAGTAACGCGTTACTTGTAACGCATTACTGTAATCCGATTACTTTTTTCAAGTAACGAGTAATGTAAGGGATTACTATTGCAAAAACGGTAATTAGATTACCGTTACTTTCACGTAGGAACACTGCGTTACTGCGTTACTAAAACTGTGATTTTTTGCGAGAATGTCTCATGACAGTGATGTAAGCGAGTGCGACGTTTGTGACAACAGCTGTCTGCAGATCAACAATGGATAATATAGTGCGGGAAAGAGTATGAGCGTGCAGCGTTTAAAGCGTGGAAGTACTGACCTTACTTTGAGTTTGATTCCATAAAAAGTGACAAAAACATTAGTGTCCGTTGTGCGTGGGAAGAAAACTTCTTTTTACAGCGAAAAAAACCCCTAAACTTCCAAGCAAGCAGCGAGTGCGCTACAACGTAATGTGAAACTCACAGAGAAACTTGCGGATTCTTCCACTGACCGCTGCGGCACACCTGCACCAGGGTAAACCTCCGCCTACCCCAGTCCTGCTTTACAGGTGAAAATAGAGTAACAGGACCGCTGAGTCTTTGATTTTATTTATTTTCTGCTGTGTTTTACTTGCATCTATTTGAAAGAATGAGTGTAAACACAAAAACATATTTTATTTTATGTGCTGGAAAATAGGTTTAAATGTTAAACAAATTTCTTCCAGTCAGAGAATGTTGCATATAATTAAGTTTTTGCTTGATGCATAAAGTTAAAAGATTTAAAGTTTTGATGACATTTGATGACATTTTGTATGATGGATTATGCAGAAGAAGTAGAATTGGGCTGAAAGATCTATCGCTTTATCACCTATTCAGGTTGTAAATCGTGTTTTTAAAAAGTAACTAAGTAATTAATTACTTTTGAAATTAAGTAATCAGTAAAGTAACGGGATTACTTTTTTGGAGAAGTAATCAGTAATTAGTTACTGATTACTTTTTTCAAGTAACTTGACCAACACTGATGATAATTAATTAATTATCTAACAGGAAAGGGAAATGCAGTGAGGAAATGGATTTCAGGAGTGGAATTTGTATTTTGAATGTCAAAAAAATCTTTGGTTTTTGAATCAGTTTAATTATTTATGAAATCTAAATTGTCAGTTTTAAAAGAGCTTTGAAAATCTGTTACCTTGGAACTCGAAAATTTAAAATGAGGTTTTTATAATTGCTCTTTTCATTTTCCATTCATTTATTATTATCATCTAGATAAATAAAAGCACTAAAAATGAATTTGTAAATAATTTACTAATGTATATTTATTAGCACAATTCATTGTTGAAGCACAGAATACTTGATGCACGTTACTCTTCTGGTGCTTTATGCTGGGGACATGAATGTTTCTGTCCACTTTCATAACCAACTGCTCAGTATTACATTAGTTTAAAGCTCTGTACTCAAATGTTTACTTTCTGCTTGCTCTCGGGTTACTGTGTTTGTTAGCTTGTGTAGCAGCATAGCCTCTTTATTATCACTCATAATCATTATTACTTAATGGTACTTGCAATAAATGTAGCCTGTTTGTCTCTCAATGAAGATCAAAGACCTTGCAAAGCCCCCTTGTAAATCCTGTAGCTCTCCAGGCCCCAGTGGAAGTAATGCTAACCTAGCAGTTAGCATTAGCAGTTCCCCAATAGAGATTGACAGACCACGTGACTTTTGCGCATTGCATTGTAGGTACGAGTGGCAACAAAATCAAAAAACTGCATCAAGCGCTAGCATTTCCAGCACCGGTAATCATTAATTCTGCGGTTTTAATCCCTACTTGCATTTTATTTGCCCCAAAAACAGTTATGTACAAAACGACAGAGAACACGGCAGGTCCGTACAAAGACAGACTTGACGAAAAGGCAAAAAAAAAAGTACGAGGAAAAACTCAAAGGAGTGAAAGGGTCAGACCCATACGAGCATACAGAGTGGAGTAAGGACGTTAGCGTGCTGCCCAACTTTCATCACGCACATATTTATTATTATATGGTCCTAAGTGTGAGTGCATACACTCACAAGATGTTTATTAACTTCAGATCCCTGCAACAAGCCCAGGTCCAGTTTACTTTGGTGATTTGGACTATTCCATTTCACAGCTGTTGTTACATTTTTTTCGTTTATCTCCTGTACAGGCCAACGCATCTATTTGTCGTTTCAGGTTGTAATATTACACAACATTTTCAGATGTATATATGTATATATACGTATATATATATGTATATATATATGCGGGACGTTTCGTGGCTGTTTTGATATCGCTCTCTCTCTTAACTGATCAAAGCTCGCTGTGGTAGCAGCTTTAAACTCAGTCTGACCCAGGGTGATAGAGGGTCCCCGGTCTGGATCCCATTCCAGCATTTTGTAGGCTGGTTTTCCTACAAAACACAACAAACATTAGCCCGCAAAGCCACAGTGAACAAAGCAACATAGCGCAACAAATTCAATTCAAATCAATATAAGACTTATTTGTAACCTACATCAACAATTATGTTATGATAAATTACGTAATAACTACAACAGAAGACGTACCTTTGTGGAAATGCTTGGAGCAGACTAACATGTGAGCTGGAGTGTTCTGGGACGTTATATTTGGTCTTCGAATGGCTGCAATCCAGGTCATCCGTCGGCTCTTTGTTACTTCGGAAACATGGCTTGAACAATTTCTCTTCCACGATGTAATCCGATAAAAGCCGATCTCTTTACCCGTCGGCTTCCCATGGCTGTCATGCGACTGGCTATTGCAGTTAATAATACAACACCTTCTTGCCATTTTTTGTGTTTCTTTTTATCGCTGTGTGACTGTTTTCATGTGAAAGCCTGCGTGCGCTAGTACCGCTTGCCACTTGTTCCCAGAATCCTTTGCGGTTTTACCCATGAATGACGTCACATTTTCAATCTCTACAGATTGTCCTAAGCAGCTGGAAAACCAGGCCGGCTGGCTCATGAAAGGAGGAAGTGTAACCCTAACTCTGGTACCAACCTTTCACATTTCAAATCAGTTTTTCCCACTTTGCGACACACCTAGTGAGGAACAACACTGATGAGTCTGTTCTGACAAATGTGAAGCCAGAGAAACCAGTGACCATAGTGAATTATCTTCCAGGAGCCAGAGCAGGTGACACTGAAACAAACTGCTGAAACACGGAAACTGCTGGTTAAGGATAAATATAGATTTCAAAAAACTACATATAAAAAGTCTGTAGTAATAACAATGGGTTGTCAATCGTAGCTTACCAAAATTAGTATTAAGTCTGTGTGTAACAGTGTCAGATGCTGTCGCCTCCCCCGGCACAAAATGCTGGATGAACAGCTGGATTAAAGGGTAAGGTGAGATACATTTTTTTAATTGCCTAACTTTCATACTTTATGTGATGCTACGGTATACATGACTACTATACATAAACCCCTGACTTGACTGTTCTTTTAAAGGTGGACACGCCTTCAAGCACATTCACAGTGTTCAGAGACATGCTAATTCTGTATCAAATACATGCAGCAGCCTGGAACAGTTATTTTGCTTTTAGGGTTCTGTAACTCAGGAAAACACTTATTACATGCAGCGTGTAATCAGTGAAGCAAAATAGAGGATCATGCCACAAACAAGCATGGCTGAATGAGTCTTCTGCTGGATTGACTTCATGACACTAGTTCGAGAGGTTCCCTTTTACTTCAGGTCTGTGCATCTAAAACGACCATGAACATGTGCTAAATTGAAGGTGTGAGATTGAGGGAAGCATATCTAATTAAACTTATTTTACATTAGAAGTGTATGAGAACTGTACTAAGCAGGATTGGACTTCATAATTAATGAAAAAATACACAAGTGTAACAAATATCATTAACAATTCTACCACTTCATTTATGTATCTAAGTCAGTCATGCCTATGAGCAATCATACATCATGTTCAGTAAAAAAAAGACAAGTGGAAAGCACTGATACTGACAATACCCTTTCTTTTCTTGCTTCTCTGAGCTTCATCAAGTATTTTTCAGCCTATAGTCAAACATCCTGCTGGGATCGCTCAGATTCACACAAGGTATCTAAGAGACGCCAGACCCCAATGTCCTTTAGCACTGATCAGTGACACAGCAGGTTGTGGTGTCACATCTCACATTTTTTGTTGGAAATTTCTAGGTTGAAAAATTGTGGTAATTAGATTACCGTTACTTTCACGTAGGAACGCTGCGTTACTGCGTTACTGCGTTACTAAAACCGTGATTTTTTGCGAGAATGTCTTATGACAGTGACATAAGCGAGTGCGACGTTGTGACAACAGCTGTCTGCAGATCAACAATGGATAATATATCGAGTGCGGGAGAGAGTATGAGCGTGCAGCGTTTAAAGCGTGGAAGTACTGACCTTACTTTGAGTTTGATTCCATAAAAAGTGACAAAAACATTAGTGTCCACTGTTCACTGCGTGGGAAAAAACTTCTTTTCAAACCCCTAAACTTCCAAGCAAGCACCGAGTGCGCTACGACGTAATGTGAAATTCACAGAGAAACTCGCGGATTCTTCCACTGACCGCTGCAGCACACCTGCACCAGGGTAAACCTCCGCCTACCCCAGTCCTGCTTTACAGGTGAAAATAGAGCAACAGGACCGCTAGTCTTTGATTTTATTTATTTTCTGCTGTGTTTCACTTGCATCTATTTGAAAGAGTGAGTGTAAACACAAAAACAGATTTTATTTTATGTGCTGGAATGTGCAGAAAATAGGTTTAAATGTTAAACACATTTCTTCCAGTCAGAGAATGTTGCATATAATTTAATTTTTGCTTGATGCATAAAGTTAAAAGATTAAAACTAATAAAACAAGTTTTAAAAAGAGACTTTTCCATTCGATTACATTTTGTATGATGAATTATGCAGAAAAAGTAGAATTGGGCTGAAAGTGTCACGGTTTGCGGGTGCAAGCCGTGTGGGAATTAATTGGGACCAGGCAGCGGCAGCTCAAGTGCAGGTGAGAATTTATTAACAGCGATACAAATAAACAGAAATGGCGGGTGACACTAACAGGTAAACCTAAACTGGGAAAACTAACAAAGCAAACCAGAAACGAAGATGCAGGGAGGTCCGAGGAAACACACATGGAGAGCCGCAGGGACACCGAAGGGAAACAACACAGACGAACCAGCAACTAACAGAGGCAGACACGAGGTTTAAATACACAGAAGGATAACGAGGGAATGAGACACAAAAGGAGGGCACAGCTGGGAGTAATCTGACCTGACGAGACAGGGGAAAAGTAAACTGAACACACTGAGATAAGACAGAGACTTTTAAAGTAAAACAGGAAACACATACACGTAATGACACAGACTCAAAACGCAGACTAAACACAGGGATACACGGGTAGAAAAGAATGAACACTAACCGAGGAAGAACAGAACCAAAATTACAATAATAGAAAACACAAAACGCTGGGTCAACAGGACCCAGGATCATGACAGAAAGATCTATCGCTTTATCACCTATTCAGGTTGTAAATCGGGTTTTTAAAAAGTAACTAAGTAACTAAGTAATTAATTACTTTTGAAAATAAGTAATCAGTAAAGTAACGGGATTACTTTTTGGGGGAAGTAATCAGTAATTAGTTACTGATTACTTTTTTCAAGTAACTTGACCAACACTGCCCATGAGGCTACATTCTTTAGGGCTGTGCCTGTAACACTCTGCCTATTGCCTTCATATTAAATTATTTTTTGAACAATAATTTTTAAAAATATTTTTTCACGTCATTATGCGGGCTGCAAGTAGGGGTGACATGGGGCGCGAAAATGAAACACAGCCATTAGAGCCTCTTAATGAGTGTTTTGTTTGGGTTTCCACCGGCGTGGAATTACCAAAAATAGTGAGGGGACAGCCTAACCTATGAAACAGGAAAAGACCGCCGTGTAATCCATTTATTTCAACAAAGTAACTGTATTCTGGATATCACCTTTTTAAACACTAATTTTAACAGAATACAGTTTTACTTGTATTTTGTATTTCAAATACGTAACGCCAGTACATGTATTCCATTACTCCCCAACACTGGGCACAAATGCTGGTGGAGATGGTAATGAGTCAGGACCAGGCGGCTGCCCAGCGGGAGCATCTGATAGAGCTGCAGGAGCAAGCAGACCAGCAGACCAGGTCCTGGGGCCCCTGGTTGGGGCTGCTGCACCGCCGCTGGCCCCTGTTTTTTTTGGAGACCGGGCCACTGCGGAAGCATGCCAGTGGCCTCAGGTGGAGTGGGCCCCACGACTGCTTCCACTACTGTGGGGGGAGGGTCAGACGGGAGCCCTGAGCCTACTGTCGACATCGTGGGGCAACTTTGCAGACGTGAGCTGGGCGGTGTTGGATCGGATGGGCCTCGTCCCAGAGGATCATCGCCAGCGGTTCCGCGCCTGTAGGCTGAGCCAGGGACCACACCTCCGCCACAGACTTATACACTTTTGATTATACAGGTTAAATAATAATAATAATAATAATGCATTGGATTTATATAGCGCTTTTCAAGGCACCCAAAGCGCTTTACAATGACATTATTCATTCACGCTCACATTCACACACTGGTGGAGGCAAGCTACGGTTGTAGCCACAGCTGCCCTGGGGCAGACTGACAGAAGCGAGGCTGCCATATCGCGCCATCGGCCCCTCTGGCCAACACCAGTGACCTTGGACCGCGGCGACCGCCTCGGGTCTCTCCTCCTGCCTCCCTTTTCCTCATCCACCCGCTGGCCTGTGGAAGCTCTGCCATAGCCACCACCAAACAACTGTTATTTTTACACATCAGCCAGCATCTGGCCAATGACCTTAGTATAAGGGTTTTATACTCTTTGATTATCAGTGATGGGAATAATGGTGTTAAAAGTAACGGCGTTACTAACGGCGTTACTTTTTTCAGTAACGAGTAATCTAACTAATTGCTATTCCTATTGTTACAACGCCGTTACTGTTACTAACAAGAAAATGCGGTGTGGTCGCGTTACTATTTTTCAACAAACAGACGGTTGAAGCTGTGTTCAGCTTACTGCACCTTATATCAGGTGCACGGAAGTAGCTGTAAGTAATCTGGGCGCTACAGCTTTAACAGCTGCGCGTTCCGCGGGCGGCAGTCACTTTCTGGCACAACACCTGGAGCTCAGGGGACAAAACAATCGCATGAGTGCTGCTGTTTGACTGAGGAAGAATAAAGAAGTTGTGGTAAGTCAATCACATGACCACTTCAAGATGACAAAGCAACAAGGTGATATATACCAGTTTATAAATTGTGTTGATAGGCCACGTAAAACCAGAGTCATGATAAACAATATATACGCGGCGTTTTTTCCTCAATAGTTTTGTCACGTTTAACGTCTAAGGACAGCGCTAGCAAGCACTCTCTGCTTATGGCCAAAAAAGAAAAAACAAAACAAAAAAAAACCCTTGCCCCCTTGTGCACCATGTCGACCAATCAAAAATGATATGGCAACATGACATTTGGTTGTTTAGGAAGAGGGAGAAGTTTTAGGAGTGACGGCGAGAGAGAGAGAGAGAGAGCAGGAAAAGAGAGAGAGCGAGTTTTGAGATGTGAGATTTGTGACGTTTAGCGTGTTTGGAGTGTGTAGTTAATGTGTTGTCTTGTGTAGTTAGTGTGTAGTGTTGTGGATAGTTGTGTGTTGTGTGTCAGAACAATGAGGCGACTGCTGTCTCCGGGTAGAAAACAGGAGTGATACACCTGCTGCTGTCAGACCTGCAGGTATCAGGCTGTGATGTTCTCCTTTATAGTGGACAGAAATTATTTTTTTGGAGTGGCACAAATAATTTGTGAGGCATCTTATTTAATGCAGAACAGCTGATTGTTATGTAAATAGTTTGAAATAGTTATAAAAAAAAAGGCTAAAAGGTAAATGGCTGCAAATAACTTTGTTGTTTGCAAAACTTGTGCATAGGATTTTAAAATGAACAATTTATATTTGCATTTAAACGTTATGAAATATGATTCAATAAACATGTTTGTGGTTGTTACAGTAAAAAATATAACTTTTTCAACTCGAATTTTATGGTTTTTGTCTGATTTTAGATCAATTCTGGTTGTACAGTATGTCAAAATGAAAACATAACTGTAAATTCAGACACGTGAGGTTGTGCTGAAAAGAATGATACCAAACAAGGCAAAGTAAATAGTTTTTAAAGGTGAAACGCAGAGGGAAAATCAAAAGTAGTCAAAAATGGCCAATTATACCCTGGAGCCCAGAGGGTTAAACTTTTTTTTTTTTTTAAAGTAACGCAAAAGTTACTTTTCAAGTAATTAAGTACTTTTAGAATCTTGTAACTCAGTTACTAACTCAGTTACTTTTTTGAAGAACTAACTAGTAACTATAAATAATTACTTTTTCTAAGTAACTTGCCCAACATTGTTGTTTATACGAGTTAGATGCTTAGAACAGTAATTCCATTATATAACACAGTGTAGTGTGGATATCCAGTGTTTACAAGCATGATCAAAAACAGCAGAGCAAGCATGCATGGTTTTATAATATGTGTCCTCAAAAAATCCACAACAGTGACACAAATTTGAAGCATCCCTTAGTGTCAAATTGAAATGTACTATGTGAGTGACATTTTTTAATGTATAGGGTTACTTTTGTGAAGTGCATATTTTAACCAGACTACAATCTTGTCGTAAAATGTATTTCTAACAATTTCCTGGGGAACCCCACAGGAATTCAGGACTGCTTTGTGATTGAAGCATACTGATACCAGCTAGAGTGGAGCAGTCAAGGACGTCTGTGTTCCCCAGTTCGATTGTCTATCCTAATACAAATGGAGTTTAATGAGTGAAATGGTAATTCTTTAGCTGGTAAATCTCACCTCACATCATCACTCAAACCATTAAGAAATATTGCTCCCAGGGCCTTTTTCTCCCAACCACCTCTTCTGCCAGTATCCAAAAATTAACTGAATAATCCCCAACAGTGTGCTCACCTTGACGAATGTGCCTCAGCACATCAAAGACTGTCTACCCCCCTCCCTTGACCCCCACTAGTTTGCTTACAGAGGAAATTGGTCCATGGACGATGCCGTCACCATCACCCTTCACAGAGCACTGAGTCACCTGGAGAACAGGAAGAGCTACGTGAGGATGCTCTTTGTTGACTACAGCTCAGCATTCAACACCATAATATCAGACATCCTCACCACCAAACTGGACTACCTTCAGGCAAAGGCCACGACTGAGAACTGTAAGGCTGCGCAGAGGGTAATTAACACCACCCCAAAAATCATTGGCTGCTCTCTGCCACCCCTGGAGGCCATCGCCAGATCTTCCTGTCTCCGAAAAAGCAGGTCCATGACAGGTGACCCCTTGCACCCTGCCCATCACCTGTTTGACCCGCTGCCCTCTGGTCAAACCCCTCAGGTCAATCATGTCCCACACCTCCAGACTCACTAACAGTTTCTTCCCCTGGGTTCCCTGGTCTATCCCTCCACACCGCACCCCTGCCCAGCCACCTCACCAATCTGAGCCTCATCACTCAGGCCACTCACATACAGACTGTATAATTTGACCAAGTCCTCTTGCACTGCTTCCAAGCACTTTCCTCTCCAATGTGTGCCTTTCCATATTTGCATATATTCCTCTAAACTCTATATATGTCATGGCCTGGGTCTAGGGACCCAGGGCTCATGTATTTTTAGTGTATGTTTATGTTTATATTTTCCATGTGGTGTTTTGGTTTGCTCTCCTTTTTCTCCTTGTTTCTCCGTGTGAGCTTCTGGAGGTTTTGGTTCGCTGAGGAGACTGCGAACCCGGAAGTGTCTCTGCTCTAGAGACAGCTACACCTGCCGCTCGTCATCCTCTGCCAGCTGCAGCAGATTACACTCGTCAAGGGAGCGGTATTTAAGACTGTAACTGAGCTGAGGCCGACGCTGGATCCTTGAGTCAGAACTTGTCAGTACAGCCGTAGACTTGATATAAACCTTCGAGAACGTAGATCCCCTGCTAACCTGAATGTGTTTGTGTTACCAGGAATCTGGAGCGGAGTGTGTGTTTGGAAGTCACGGTGTGGGAGTTTTTGGAGTCGCCACTTTTCACCATTCACGAACATCTGCACTGTGTGGGATTCAGGGAAAATTGCCACGGGACCACAGTGCCGGGATCTTGTATATAGTTGTGTGTTTTCCACCCCCTGTAAATAAATCCGCTGTCCTTCACTAAGAGTCTCGCGTTTGGGCCCTACTTTCACTGCCACTCCACGGTCTGCCATCGCAGCCCGTGACAATATATCTCTTCTGTTTGCTATTTATTCCTGATGTCTTTACTATTGTTTTTACTCCTGCACAGTTGCCACTACAATGACAATAAAGCCCTATTCTATTCTAAAACAGTCATCACAGCGTAACTGTAAACATCATGCTATATCCAGGCATTGAGAACTGAAATTCTGTATGTCATGTGTTACTCTGGAAGTTTTAACAAGCTATCTTCCGACTCCTCATTTTTATCTACTTCCAATTTATTTTAGCCCCATTATTAAATCTCCATCTCTCAAACTCAGCTGTCTTCTCCCTTGCGCTCCCTCTAGTCCTCGCTGGCAATGAATTCTAATGACAAAACACAGGGGACCAACAGAATAATTAGTTTAATGTAGATTTGCATGCTCCCCTTCTCTGTTTCTGAGCATTTGTACACACACACAGATGTACACAAACTTGTGTTAACATCTGTACAGTATACACACAGACATGAACTGTCCTGTTAGTCCTCTGCACGCGTGTGTGTGTGAGAGTGTGTGTGTGTGTGTGTGTGTGTGTGTGAGTGTCCCTGTTTCTATTTCTATGTCTCTCCGGGGAGTAACAGATAGCATCCATTACTGTCAGGCTCATTTCCCCTAATGAGCTGTGATTGGAGCCTGTCGACCTGTAAGGAGGGGCCTCAGATTCAATTAAACCCTATGATAGGTCCCTTTAAATATTTAATATCCAGGACTAAAAACAGCCAGGACAACACTTCCTGTAACCTAACTTGGTATGAATAATATCCTTAGTGTTCATGCATGGATACAAAGAGAGTAAATGCACAAATACACATTTGTCTTTTTGTAATTGTATAATGTATAATTGTGGTGTGTATGCGACACACTATTACTTTTCTTCCTCTTTATATTGGTTTTTACAGTTCAATTCAATTTTATTTATTTAGTGCCAAATCACAACAGTTGCCCCAAGGTGCTTTATATTGTAAGGTCCAGCGACCTTTTCGTCAAAGTTTTAGCCAAATCATCACTTGTGAGGTGTTCACTGGAGCCTTTTGTGGCTGGTATCTGGACTGAGTTTGATTGTGGAAACTTAATGGGTGGGTAAGCTAACATCACTGAATTAAGTTAAGTAAACCAAAGCTAAAGACAAATCAAAGGTGCATATATGTTTCTTGCCTACTGAGTTTGGTTGGAGGAGCAGACTTTAGAATAAAAACAAACTGTTAAAAATCGAGTTTTCTTTTCGTTCCCTGTCCCACCCCCACACCACCACCTCCTTTATGTAGCACGGGCAGTGGCGTGTCCAGCGAGGTGGCCTGGGGGGGCACAGGCCACCCCCCCAACCGGACTGGCCACCCTGAAGCTAAAACAATAAAATCCAATCAAATATCAAATGTACGATTATGTTTTCACAGTGAAGCTCAGATATCCGAGTGTAAGTGAATGCAGCATTGGCTTCTGCACTATGAGCATCACGGTAGCAAATGTCCCGGTAAGTAATATTAAGTTTGTTGAGTTTAGTAAACTTTGGTGAAATTATAATACCAAGGAAAAAATAACACTTAAAGAATTCTTGCAGCCGTCGAATATTTTAGACAGTAGGCTACTGGGGGGAGCTAGCATAAGAGTTATGAGTTATAAGATATAATCCAAGTCGTAACGTTGCTGTATGGAGCTGCAGATTTGGTTGCAGGTTAGCATAGCTGGACTGGCCATTGGGCATACCGGGCATTTGCTCGGTGGGCTGATGACTTATTTATTTATTTATTTTTTGTAACGGCATGAACAGTGAGAGGTGGTGGATTGGCCAGATGCTGGCTGATGTGTAAAAATAACAGTTGTTTGGTGGTGGCTATGGCGGAGCTTCCACAGGCCAGCGGGTGGATGAGGAAAAGGGAGGCAGGAGGAGAGACCCGAGGCGGTCGCCGCGGTCCAAGTGTTAGGTGAACTGAACTTCAGGTAAGAAGTTATGACCTGCAGTCTATCTGGGTCAGATATAGTTTATTTTCGTTGTGCTGACTTTTTACAGTCAGTTACAATAACTTGTACTGCGTACTAGCTAGCATGACGGAGTTTCTATACAGCTGGGTGGGTGCTATGATGATACTGATACTGAACTTTATTTTATTCATAAGGTTAGTTAGTAGAGTTTCCAACGGCTCCTTAAAAACGGAATCGTCCCTCATTCAGAGAAAATATTACGCGTTTCGTATTGACCTGAGAAGAGACGCAGTTTGTCCCGTACTTCAGCTAGAATGAAAAAGACACAAAGCTGGAGTTATTCTGTCTTTACGCTGTCAGTTGTCTCTTCTTCTCTCATTCTCTCCCCTCCCTCTCCTGTTGCTATTTCAATCATGAAACTGATCAATGATCAATGATCAGCTGATCAGCTTTTCTCTCTTGTTTATTTATCGCCCACTTTGCGTCAGAAAGAGGAAACTGCCGGATGTCGCGCTAAACAACAGCAGCACATTTAAGCTTGATCAGCTGTTGTTAGAATTTATTTAATATTAATTTCTAGTATCAGCTGATGTTTGCTGGAGCCACAGCTGTAAAAACTGCTGGTCATGATATCGGTTTGTATATCTGGTGAGAGGGAAACATGAAGATGAAACCAGGAGATGTCCTTACTAAATCATCAGAGCTGAACAGGTGATGGAGAAACAGGTTTACCTTTTAGGTGACATGAATGAGTTGAAGTTATGAACTGTTTCTGAGAGACAAATAACACCAGGATCCTTTTCTACGTAGCTGACAGCTGGTAACTGTGCAGGGGCGGGTCTAGCAAAGTTTTGCCAGGGGGCCAGGTAGGCATTAACAGGGAAAGGGGGGCACAAAGAAATACTTTTCTTTCTTATTCTCATTTAAAATATCTAGCTTTTATTTAAATAATTATCTGAATCTTGCTAACAAAGATTTTATCTGATGTCAAATGTATAGAAATCATACATATACCAAAAGACAGTGTACATCACTGTCACAACAGCGTTTGTTTTCATTCAAAGGCTTTATGGCTTTAATACCTGGTGGGCCGGTCTGTAGTCAAAATGCCCAATTTTTTGTCCCAGTCCAGCCCTGCAGGTTAATACTGGCAGTGTCACCATGCCAGCTGACTGTATTTCATCATCAGCCAGTGTTGTTCTTTATACATAAATATTACCAAAGTTCACCATAAGGCAGCATAGAAAGTATTTACTTGCTTTCAGGTTTTATTCAAATGTTAGTCTTTTCATTTGTTTCCCCACTTTTTTCCTGTTTCAAAATCAAACACCAGTTTGTAAGAAGATTATCTTCTTTTTTTAATAGGCAGATAAAGTTTTGCATTGGCATTGGCTAACTGGCTAAAATGTTTGTATTTTAATATTCAAAAATGTTTTTGCCCAAAACATATGTGCACTATATGTCAGTAAAAATACTATGCAAATATTGCTGTCCTCGAATGCTGAATAAACACTGACAAAGCACTGATTGTATCTCTTGTACTTTATCAACGCAGTATCTAAAAACTTTGCACCGTAGTGGTTAAAATCTCATTCTAATAAGAGTTAAAAGCGCATTTGGTTATTAGGTTTATAGGGTTATTGAATTATGGTTAACGGTTGGTAGAAAGTTCTTTTTTAACATTATCTGCCAATTACATCTGCCAAGCTTCTCCAAATCGGTGCCCCTACCTGGCCCCCCCAACAAAAATTTTCTAGACCCGCCACTGAGCACGGCTATGTAAGATGTTTTTTTTCTCATCTAGTCAACTAGTTTGAATACTAGTTTGCAAACAGTGCAATGTATCAACTGTTAACACGATATCAAAATGCATAGGAACCTAGCTAACTCCGTGTTCGGTTGTGGCTTAGTGAATTGTCCTTGCAGTTTTGGAACGTTGGCTACATTTAAGTCACCCCTGAGTCAGAATCACACACAGTAAAATAAAAAATCTTCATTGCTTTACAACTACTAATATAGATGCAGTGATTTGCAATGTTGAGGGATGCTTTCTTCAAAAATGTTATCTTTCAAATAACTTTTCGCCTGCAGGTGATAGTCCTTGTTCTGCTCTGCAGCCTTGATGAGCTTTGTGTGGTGGCTCATGAACCAATCATCTGCAGATTCTGTTAGAGTAACCCCAGCTCACAGCTCTGAGGAGCATCAGCTGCAGTCAAAGGGCTGGGCTATCCAAATGCAAACAAAATACTGAAAATACATTTTGTTGTAATACATAAAGTTTAATTTTAATTTTTTTTTTTTTTAAAGTTACAATGCATAGAAGAACAAGGGTTGTGAAAGGAACTGGAAAAACAGATTTAAAGAAATTATATATTTTGTCAATTCAATTCAATTCAATTTTATTTATATAGCACCAAATCACAACAAAAGTCGCCTCAAGGCGCTTCATAGGGTACAGAGAAAACCCCAACAATCATATGACCCCCTATGAGCAAGCACTTTGGCGACAGTGGGAAGGAAAAACTCCCTTTTAACAGGAAGAAACCTCCAGCAGAACCAGGCTCAGGGAGGGGCGGGGCCATCTGCTGCGACCGGTTGGTGTGAGGGGAGGAAGACAGGATAAAGACATGCTGTGGAAGAGAGACAGAGATTAATAACAGATATGATTCGATGCAGAGAGGTCTATTAACACATAGTGAGTGAGAAAGGTGACTGGAAAGGAAAAACTCAATGCATCATGGGAATCCCGGCAGCCTCGTCGTCTATTGCAGCATAACTAAGGGAGGATTCAGGGTCACCTGGTCCAGCCCTAACTATATGCTTTAGCAAAAAGGAAAGTTTTAAGCCTAATCTTGAAAGTAGAGATAGTGTCTGTCTCCTGAATCCAAACTGGAAGCTGGTTCCACAGAAGAGGGGCCTGAAAACTGAAGGCTCTGCCTCCCATTCTACTTTTAAATACTCTAGGAACAGCAAGTAGGCCTGCAGTGCGAGAGCGAAGTGCTCTAATGGGGTGATATGGTACTACAAGGTCATTAAGATAAGATGGGGCCTGATTATTTAAGACCTTGTATGTGAGGAGCAGGATTTTGAATTCAATTCTGGATTTAACCGTGGCTCAGGGGGTTGGGAAGCACATCTGTAACCAGAAGGTCACCGGTTCGATCCCTGCGCTCTCTGTCCTGGTCGTTGTGTCTTTGGGCAAGACATGTTACCCTACCGCCTACTGGTGTTGGACAGAGGGGCCGATGGTGCGATATGGCAGCCTCGATTCTGTCAGTCTGCCCCAGGGCAGCTGTGGCTACAAGTGTAGCTTGCCTCCACCAGTGTGTGAATGTGAGAGTGAATGAATAGTGGCATTGTAAAGCGCTTTGGGTGCCTTGAAAAGCGCTATATAAATCCAATCCATTATTATTAACAGGAAGCCAATGAAGGGAAGCCAATACAGGAGAAATATGCTCTCTCTTTCTAGTCCCTGTCAGTACTCTTGCTGCAGCATTTTGGATTAACTGAAGGCTTTTCAGCGAGTTTTTAGGACATCCTGATAATAATGAATTACAGTAGTCCAGCCTGGAAGTAATAAATGCATGAACTAGTTTTTCAGCGTCACTCTGAGACAGGATATTTCTAATTTTAGAGATGTTGCGCAAATGGAAGAAAGCAGTCTTACATATTTGTTTAATATGTGCGTTAAAGGACATGTCCTGGTCAAAATGACTCCAAGGTTCCTCACAGCATTACTGGAGGCCAAGGTAATGCCATCCAGAGTAAGAATCTGCTTAGATACCATATTTCTAAGATTTTCAGGGCCGAGTACAATAACCTCAGTTTGATCTGAATTAAGAAGCAGAAAGTTAGCGGCCATCCAGGTCTTTATGTCTTTAAGACATTCCTGCAGTTTAACTAATTGGTGTGTGTTACCTGGCTTCATGGACAGATACAGTTGGGTGTCATCAGCATAGCAGTGAAAATGTACACTATGTCTTCTAATGATACTGCCTAAGGGAAGCATGTATAATGTAAATAGAATTGGTCCTAGCACTGAACCCTGTGGAACACCATAATTGACCTTAGTGTGTGAAGAGGACTCTCCATTTACATGTACAAATTGGAGTCTATTAGACAGATATGATACAAACCACTGCAGTGCAGTACCTGTAATACCTACAGCATGTTCTAATTGCTCTAATGGGATATTATGGTCAACAGTATCGAACGCTGCACTGAGGTCTAGCAGGACAAGCACAGAGATGAGTCCACTGTCAGAGGCCATAAGAAGATCATTTGTAACCTTCACTAAAGCTGTTTCTGTGCTGTGATGAGCTCTGAAACCTGACTGAAACGCTTCAAATAAGCCATTCCTCTGCAGATGATCTGTTAGCTGTTTGACAACTACTCTTTCAAGGATGTTTGATATGAAAGGAAGGTGAAAAAAAGAATTATCAAATTGTTCCCAGTCCCCATTAGTACTCCATGTCTCAGACATGAGTAGTTCCCTTGTCTTGTGCTTGCAGGTTCATTTTACAAATCAATCCTGAGGGAACCAAATGCACAAATGCACAACCAATGGAGCCAATGAAGGGAAGCCAATACAGGAGAAATCTGCTCGCTCTTTCTAGTCCCTGTCAGGATTCTTACTGCAGCATTTTGGATTAACTGTGTCATGGTCCTGAGTCTGGTGATTCAGTGTTTATGTTTTTGATTATTAATATCATTGATTCAGTTAGTTTCTGGTTATATTTTAGTCATTTTTAGATCTCAGGTTTTGTTACTGTGTTCCATGTTTCACGTCGAGTCAGTTATATTTTCTCCTCTGTTCTTTCCTGGTCTCTGTTCTTGCATCTCCTGTCAGTCAGTCAGTCGTGTCTCCATGTAGCAGTTTGTTACTCTCGTCTCTGTGATCCATGTTTGCTCTGTCTTCCCTGTCAGTTGTGTCTCCTTGTCAAGTTTGCGTCTCCATGCCTGTCTTGTATTTCCTCTTTTACTTTGACAGTCTCGTGTCATGTGTTCAGTGTTTTCAGTTTTGTCAAATTAGTCCCAGCTGTGTCTCCCTCTTGTTTCCCATTCCCTTGTTACTCCCTGGTGTATTTAAGCCCTGTGTTTTCCTCTGTCCGTTATCGTGTTGTTGTGCTTTCAGTGCTGTGTGTTTTCTCTGTGCTCCTGGTGTCTGTTTTTTTTCGTCAGCTCCTAGTCTCTAGTTTCTTCCTTTTTGTAGTTTTCTAGTTTCCTGAGTTCAGTGTTTCCAGTTATTATGTTTTGTTTCCTGTATTTTGTATTTGAGTTTTTACACTGCAATAAAAGCTGCCTCATTTAATTCATCCCTCTGTGTCTCAAATCCTGCATTTGGGTCCTACATTGAAGGACATATACTGGCAAAAATGACTCCAAGATTCCTCTCACAGTGTTACTGGAGACCTCCAGAGTAAATATCTGGTTAGATACCATATTTCTAGGATTTTTAGGGAAAAGTAAAATAACCTCAATTTTATCTGAATTTAGAAGTAGGAAATTAGAAATCATTCAGATCTTTCAGTCTTCAAGACACTCCTGCAGTCTATATATCCATAACACAGACCAGTTAGTTAAAGTTGGGTGTCATATGCATAGCAGTGAAAATGTATGTTATGATACTTTGTAAGGGAAGCATGTATAATGTAAACAGAATTGGTCCCAGCACCTAACCCTAGAGCCTCCTTAATTAACCTTAGTGTGTGTGAACAGGACTCTCCATTCACATGAACAAGCTGGAGTCTATTAGATAGATATGATTCAAACCACTGCAGCGCAGTACCTGTAATACCTACAGCGTGCTCTAATCACTGTAATAATATTGAAATGATTGTGTGCATACCTATTTGCACCTACAGTGCATATGTATTCATGAGTGCCTATTTAAACAATGCGTTCTGACATACAGTAAACATATCTGTGTTCCATTCAAACTTATGCAGTTCATACCAGTTTATGTGTGTGTGCACGTATTTAAATAGATACACAGAGAGCCTGCTGTGCGTATATCTGCTTCTTTCTTTGTTTTGATTTTGGATGTGTGTCCCAGTTAATCCAGCAGGATCAAGGGAGAGTGACAGGAACATCAGAGGCTTTTCTCCTCATCCAGCCAGTGCCACAACACAAACACACACACGCACAGAACATGCACACACACCCCCGCCCATTGGTGGTTTACATGGACTGCCCTTTCCAGAGGTCCTAGAGCCCTGGGAATAAGGCTACACTGTTCTAAAAATCTGAAAACAGTTTGGGCCCCTTTAAACCCCGTACACTCTGTTTAGAAGTCAGTAAAACCTCATACACATCAACCTGACTCCAGTATAGTCAATGGAGACATTTTGAATTTTGACAAATACAGGGAGTGCAGAATTATTAGGCAAATGAGTATTTTGTCCACATCATCCTCTTCATGCATGTTGTCTTACTCCAAGCTGTATAGGCTCGAAAGCCTACTACCAATTAAGCATATTAGGTGATGTGCATCTCTGTAATGAGAAGGGGTGTGGTCTAATGACATCAACACCCTATATCAGGTGTGCATAATTATTAGGCAACTTCCTTTCCTTTGGCAAAATGGGTCAAAAGAAGGACTTGACAGGCTCAGAAAAGTCAAAAATAGTGAGATATCTTGCAGAGGGATGCAGCAGTCTTAAAATTGCAAAGCTTCTGAGCGTGATCATCGAACAATCAAGCGTTTCATTCAAAATAGTCAACAGGGTCGCAAGAAGCGTGTGGAAAAACCAAGGCGCAAAATAACTGCCCATGAACTGAGAAAAGTCAAGCGTGCAGCTGCCAAGATGCCACTTGCCACCAGTTTGGCCATATTTCAGAGCTGCAACATCACTGGGTGCCCAAAAGCACAAGGTGTGCAATACTCAGAGACATGGCCAAGGTAAGAAAGGCTGAAAGACGACCACCACTGAACAAGACACACAAGCTGAAACGTCAAGACTGGGCCAAGAAATATCTCAAGACTGACTTTTCTAAGGTTTTATGGACTGATGAAATGAGAGTGAGTCTTGATGGGCCAGATGGATGGGCCCGTGGCTGGATTGGTAAAGGGCAGAGAGCTCCAGTCCCACTCAGGCGCCAGCAAGGTGGAGGTGGAGTACTGGTTTGGGCTGGTATCATCAAAGATGAGCTTGTGGGGCCTTTTTCGGGTTGAGGATGGAGTCAAGCTCAACTCCCAGTCCTACTGCCAGTTTCTGGAAGACACCTTCTTCAAGCAGTGGTACAGGAAGAAGTCTGCATCCTTCAAGAAAAACATGATTTTCATGCAGGACAATGCTCCATCACACGCGTCCAAGTACTCCACAGCGTGGCTGGCAAGAAAGGGTATAAAAGAAGAAAAACTAATGACATGGCCTCCTTGTTCACCTGATCTGAACCCCATTGAGAACCTGTGGTCCATCATCAAATGTGAGATTGACAAGGAGGGAAAACAGTACACCTCTCTGAACAGTGTCTGGGAGGCTGTGGTTGCTGCTGCACGCAATGTTGATGGTGAACAGATCAAAACACTGACAGAATCCATGGATGGCAGGCTTTTGAGTGTCCTTGCAAAGAAAGGTGGCTATATTGGTCGCTGATTTGTTTTGTTTTGTTTTGAATGTCAGAAATGTATATTTGTGAATGTGGAGATGTTATATTGGTTTCACTGGTAAAAATAAATCATTGAAATGGGTATATATTTGTTTTTGTTAAGTTGCCTAATAATTATGCACAGTAATAGTCACCTGCACACACAGATATCCCCTAAAATAGCTAAAACTAAAAGCAAACTAAAAACTACTTCCAAAACATTCAGCTTTGATATTAATGAGTTTTTTGGGTTCATTGAGAACATGGTTGTTGTTCAATAATAAAATTATTCCTCAAAAATACAACTTGCCTAATAATTCTGCACTCCCTGTATGTGGTTTACAAGGTCAAAACAAACGGTTTATAAGGACTTTAAAGGGACAGTGATGTCACTTATTAAACCTACCTCATTAACATAAATACACCTCTGTCTGTCTATCTATCTATCTATCTATCTATCTATCTATCTATCTATCTATCTATCTATCTATCTATCTATCTATCTATCTATCTATGTCTGTGTGTGTGTGTGTGTGTGTGTGTGTGAGTGTTTGTGTGTGTTTATATATATATATTACATAAGAATTACATGAAAATAAAGAACATTTAATTTTTTAATCTGGTTTTACAAGAGCTGTGTTCTTGTGAAAAAAAACAAACTTTTTTCTTTACTTTTTAGTTTTTAATTATTAGGTATTAGAATAAAAACAGAACTTTTTGAAAGCATTTGACTCTAGACATTTAAGATTATGAGTCATAAAGATATCCAGCAAAGCCTCTTCAGGCAAAGTGTGATAATTGTTTTTTGAAAATGTCGTTTTGGTTATAATGCAACAAAGTTTGCACACCTATACTTGAGTATTTTCAGTCATTCTTTTCTGCAAATCCTCTCAAGGTCAGTCAGGTTGGATGGGAATGTCAGTGAACAGCTATTCAGGTCTCTTTAGACATGTCTGAAATGCGGAGAGGGATGCAGCTACTCACCGTCCTCAAAGAAATTAGCGGCAGCAGGGGGTCAGCCTGGACAGAGCCAATCACGCGAATCTATTTTTGACCAGTTTCAACACTGGACCCCCTGTTATCCTTCTGCACACAGCACCACTCTTACCTCCCTTAGCTATCAAACAATCCTCCACTACATCCTGCCACTCCACACCAGGGCTTGGGTGTTCAGAACCCCCCACTCCCGCCCTCCTCTCATATTTCCCTTCCAAACATGACTGTGACGGCTTATACACAGTACATTTGCAAATGTACTGGGCACAGAAAGGAAATTGCAGGAAAACCAGAGGGGTGAAACACCAACTACTGGTAGATAGAGCAGTCGCTCATGAGACTGTGGACTGCCTGAATTGACTAAAAGAAAGCCTATGACTCAATGCCCCACACATGGATCCTGGAATGCCTAGAACTGTACAAGCTCATCAAAGACCCATAGAGCCTTCATCAAGAACTCAGTGGGGATGTGTCGAACAACCCTACAGGCCAACTTCAAGCCAACAGCACAAGTCACCCTCAAGTACAGGATTTACCAAGTAGATGCTCTGTCCCCACTGCTGTTCTGAATACACTTGAACCCCCTCAGTTAGATCACTGACAAGACTGCTACGGATACCAACCACAGAATGGAGCAACTGTCAGCTTGGTTGACACCAAGCTCTATGCAAGGAGTCCAAAAGACCTTGATTTACTGATACACACCACAAGGATCTAGAGCAATGACATCGGAATGTCATACAGATTGATTAGCCTGCTGGGATAATAAGCTGGTCAAACGAGGTGATAGAAGCTACTGACATCAAGAAGAGGAAGCTGCTGACCGTGCATGGAGGGTTTCGCCCCAAATCCAGCACCCTGAGACTGTACGCCAAGTGAAAGGAAGGAGGCCAAGGATTGGTGAGTGTCAGGCCCAGTGACCAGGATGAGACAACAAACATCCAGGAATACATCAGGAGGATGGCCATAACCGAGTGGTGTCCCTTCCTCCTGCATGGGAGGGGTGGAGCAGTGGGTTCAGGTTGTGGTGTCAGGGGAGACTGACCAACACTGGTGTTATCTGTCATCTAATCATGCCTGTCCTATTTGAGTTGGATGTCAGGACCTGATTGGAGAGGTGCAGTGTGTGCTGATCAGGAGAAGGCAGCGGGAAAGCTGCCTTCTCCTGCAACAAAAAGTGAAAAGAAAACAGTAAAACATTCACCAGCTTCCACCGGTATGTGTGTCGGGTCCTTTTGTGTCACGCATGTCATACCTAGTTGTGACGGCAGACTTATGCTCTGAAACTCATTATGAGAACTTCCAACACATACCCGATATAAACCTCATACCTAGGTGACTGCATATATACAAGTCAGTTTAACAGCTACATTTTGGCTATTAGAAAAGTAAATATCACATTGGAACTTTTAAAATTATTATCTTTTTTTATCTTTTTTTCCTGATGTTATCTTCTCAAGTGGATGCCAGATTTCTGGTTAATGCTTCTGAATCTGGGTTGTCAGTTTTCATCTGTAGCCAATAAAGCACGAAAAAAAAATACACTGACTGTCAGTAGCTATAGCTGGCAATACCATACCACAAGTTTGGAAGGAGTTCTGCTCTGAGCTGGGGCGCGAGTCTATCTTCAGGGTTTTACCTTCAGACGAATGGTCAGGCAGAGTGGGCCAACCAAGGACTGGAAGCTGTTCTTCGGTGTGTCACCTCCTCCAACCAAACCACTTGAAGGGACCAGTTGGCATGGGTGGAGTACCTACTAGGGTCTCGCCATTCGAAGCATCACTGGGGTACCAACCTCCTCCTCTCTCCAACACAGAGGGTGAGCTGGCAGTGCTATCCATTTAGCATTACACACGGTGCTGCCGCCAGGCATGGCGAGCCACCAGAGCCGCTCTCCCCTGGACCGTGGAGCAGAACAAGCGGCTGGCTGATCATTGAGAAGTGTTGGCCTCTTCCAACCGGGTCGGGCAAAAGGTTTGGTTGTCCACTAAGAACATTTAATTAAGGACCAAATCTAAGAAGTCGGTGCCCTGGTTTATTGGTCCCTTTGAAAGTCTTTGTGTTCACAGGGCTTTGCATCCAGAAACGAAGGAAGAAAATAATAAATGGAGGAAAGATGCCTGTGTTCTAATGTGTGATAAATCACCATTTTGGTAGGGTAGAGAGACACAGAGAGACAATCTAGAGAGAGACAAAGAGAGATATAGGAACAGTGACTGCTGAAGGCAGGCTTTAGTCAGTCTAAGCTGTATTTTTTCCCCTGACTGTGTTGTGTCATCATGTGATGTATGAACAGAAATTTATAAAACACGTCTGCTGCTATATTGAATTTTACTGTTCTGAAGAGCAATAAAGAATATTATATTTACTGTACAAACAACAACAAGCTGGCTTTTTGCTGTGTGTTGAGTGAATCAGTATCTGTTATTAGGTTATACAACATACACACACATTCATGCAGAGCCGACTGTGGAAGTCATTACTACAGTGGGCTCTGATTCACTCAGTGTACATGTGCCCATGTATTTTGGGTATTTGTGTGTAATTTTGCAGAGTCACACAAATATTTCTATTTATCTGTTTGTCTGTCTATCTGTCTGTCCACATGTGTGTGCATCCATGTGTGTTTTTGAGTGTGTATACATGCAGTAATGCGTTGCTGCTTGGTCGTTTAGCTTGTTGACACTTTGGGGTCAGAGCCATGCAGGGTGAATGGTGTTGGCTGACAGCGTGGAACCTCTTCATTATCCAGCCATAATGTTCTCATCGCCGTTGGCTCCTCAGGCCCCCTCCCCCACCATCATCCCCTTGTTGCCACCACACTCAGACACACACATACACACACACACACACACACTGCTATCACCTTCATCCTCAATCATTCTTCTTCTGCCCTTTCTGTATCCATACCTCCCCTCCTCACCTGGTTATTTCTCCCCCTGTGCTCCCATTCATTCCTGTTGATTCATCCTCTGGCTCCCTCCATGTCTTCTTTATTGTCTCTGTCTTTCTCTCGCTCTCTCTGTGCATTTTGTGTTTTTCTCTTTCCAGCTTTCTGACCCCATTCCACTGAAGTTATTTCTTTTTCACTTTTTCATGCTTTCCCCTCCCGTCATTTTTACCTTTATTTATAAATTTGCTTTGATTTATTGGCTTAACTGCTGTGACTTTTTGAACGAAACTAGTTTGCCAAAACCAGCTTTGCAAAAATATCTAATAATACTTTGCATTCACATTCTATCATGGATATAAGTTGGATAATTTGGTACAGAGAAAATGAATTTTAAGTTTTTTATTGATTTTGCAACATATACTTAAACCTGTATAAGAAGGAGAAAAAAAAAACCCAAACAAAAAACACAAGAAAACTGCTGGTGTGCAGGGGTGTGTTCTTGTGTTTGTCCCTTACAAGTCTGAAAGAAAGAAAAGAGAAATTAACTAACCGTGGGTTCCAAGAGAAGAAACACAGAAATGGGCAAATAAAATTGACGGTAAAGTAACATTTGGACCAGTGGTCACAGTTAATAGTCCTTCAGATTATGATAATATGGTCATGATTTCCTGTTTGCTTCAGATAGCTCCAAAAGTAGTCCCAATGTTCATCTCTGTCTTCTGTATCATTTTTAAGTTTATTCAGCATGGACTCATAGGAGGCAGTCTCTGCCATTGCTCTGATCCAGTCTTTCAGCTCAGGACGTACTGTAGTCTTCCAGTGCCTAAGGATAATCCTCGATGCAGTTACCAGTCCGTAACAACCGTAAGAATATTATTATGAATTCTTGGAATATAAGAACGGTCTCCTAACAAGCACAATTCAGAAGTTAAGGGCACTTCTAATCCTGACCAACCTTTTAAAAGTGTGACGACTTCCTTCCAAAAGGGAGCTATAAAGGCACATTGCCAAAAACAGTGTAGGAAAGTCCCTGCCTCAATTTTACATTTCCAACAGAGATTGACTGGAAGCTGCTGCTGCTGCTCCTCAGTGGAGAGCAGCCTGTCTGGAAAAATCATTGGCTGTCCTCAATGATTAAAATGATTTGATTATGTGATTATTATTAACTGACTGAGCTGTTTGCTTTTCCCTTGCCAAATTGGACATTGCCTTTTTTGGTTCTTTTTATATGTAAAGTTAAAAGTTGTGTATGAACATTAACAGCCACCTTTTTTATTTTAGGTTATTTTATGTTATTCTAGCCTTTAATATTAACAGATCCCTGAGGCCTACTTTCCAGGCCGCTAAAGTAAGTCCTAGCAAATTTCAAATTGCATAGATCATTGGGGGAGCTACTGTTAATGAATGTGGCTGTTGATTGTACCTTACTCAGGGTTGCGAGAGGGGTGCGTCATCAAGCAGTCATCCATAAACATCGCTACACTTTCTGCTGTGAGAACTGCACTACAGCAATTGAGAAAAACTGTAAATATGCCAGTTCTCAGTTTTAATCCTGCATGTTGTCAAAGGATACCCGCTGAGCTCAACTTTACTAAAAAGAATAGACAACACTCTCTTTCCCTCTCACACACACAAACACATTCAACAGTGTGAACATACAGTATAAGAGTTCCTGAAAGAGAATCCTTGAATCCATCCTTCAGACAAGCTGACAGCAAGATGAGGACAGAAGGTGGAGGACGATAGGGAGAGATAATGACACGAAGCACACGATGAATGGAGGGGTAGATTAGAGAGGAGGACAGTAAATTGAAAGTATTGAGTTATTGGGAAAAGAGTGGAGGGTTTAAGAAAGAAGCATCCCCAAGTAAGTCAAGTTGGCAGTCAAAAGAGAAAAGAGACAAAGAGAGGCGAGAAAAAATAGGGTTCAGGGCTGAGGAGTGGAGAGTATGTGGAGAAATGTTAGAGAGGAGATTAGAATCAGAATCCTTTTATTGTCATTAAACCTCAAATGTTCAATGAAATTAGAAGCAACTCCCTGGTAGCAGGATTTAACAATAAAAACAAATCTAAACCTACAAATTATACAATTACAACTATACAAATGTAAAACAGACAGATAAGAGAGAGAATAAAGACATGATGATATATGGTTATACCAAAACTAGAGGGCCAAAGTTGTACAAGGGAGGATAAAAAAATTTGAATCAGAGAAACTTTATCAATCCTAGAGGGAAATGTAGTCGTCATAGCTGCATACATACAACAGACAACAAAGTGATTGTATAAAATGAAGCATAGAAATAGAGATATAAATAAATATATACATAAAAAGACACAAATATTAACATTTATGTTTCTGGGATATTACAGATATTCTAAGTGTACAAGTGTGTAAGTATACTTTGCATATATAGTGACAGTGCTAGCAGTTTTGCCAGAAATCTGTCACTGAGGGTGGTGAGCTTCATGCTGAAAACAGACTCGACCTTCCTGATGAGTTTATTTAGTCTGTTTGCATCCTCTGCCTTGATGCCTGAACCCCAGCACACCACAGCAAAAAGGAGAGTGCTTGCAGTACTGATAAAACAGATGCAATAGCCTGCTGACTAAGTTGAAGGACACTTTTTGCAGGCAACGTCTGTGTTGGCAGACCACTCCAGCTTGTCATCTAGTTGGACTCCCACTTGTAGGATGTGACTATTTCCATATTGGTCCCACCAATGCAGACAGGGGTGGGTGGGGATTTCTTCCTGCCAAAATCCACCACCAACAGCTTTGTTTTGGCCACATTCAGCTGCAGGTGATGAAGCGGTCAATCAGACCTCTGTATTCCTCTTTTTGTCCCATCTCCACTCTCCAGATAATGGTCGTATCATCAGAACTTCTGGAGAAAACAAGTTTATGTGATGTGCTTTAAGTCGACTATATAGATGGTGAAGAGAAATGGGGACAGTGCTGTTCCCTGAGTTAGAACCATTTCAACACATATATGGATTTTATAGAGCTATATAGATGTCAGGGACAGAGGTACTGTTAGTTATCATTGACCTCTTCTCAGAATAGGTGGTAGCACTCCCATGCATAAAACCAGTTGCATATTCACCTCAACAGGCTGCGTGCTGGTGGACACATGCACACTTACTCATAACAGAGTATTGAAATCCAGATTACGAAAAACTATGATGGAAACAAAGAAACCGACACATAACACCAAGTGTTAGTGGTTTAACACCATTTGAAGTAATACAGCTGTTCTCCAGGGAGGACGAAGAAGTGGAAGCACAAACCTTCCATTTTATGAGATAAAACAAAGAAATAACTGCAGCTAACATTTTTCCTCCGAACAACAACACACAGGAGGCGAACTGGTGAAGCCTGGAGACTGGGTCAAAGTGATAAGGAGAAAAACATGATCACAACCCTGGTGGGAAGGCCCATATCAGGTACTGCTCTCCACACTCTGTTTTAAAAATAGTGAAAAATCTGGATACATCTAACACACTGTAAACCTGCCCGACACATAGCATAGTCTCACACTTCCCCAAGAGCAGTCTGTAAATTAGGGATAGTTACCTCCAACTAAGGCTACGTCCACACTAGCCTGAATAAATTTGAAAATGGTGTTTTTGTCTGAAAACGCTCCACGTCCACACTATCGTTTTCACAGAGTTGTACATCTGCATTGAAACGACTGAAAACGCTTACGTTCCAGTACTGTGCATGCGTGAAACACAAGACGATTCGACCTGCCTCATTTCTGTCTGCCGCTTGTTTACTTTCCGGCTCTTTGAAATGTTGCGGCAAAATGTTGAGGAAAAGCACCGAGTTTTTTAAATGGACTAACAATGAGGTGGAGTAGTTGCTGTGAGTAACACAAAAGTACAAAGTTGCAAAAGGTGAAATACTTCCGGTTAAGTGAACGCTGGCGCGACTTGCTGCCGCTACTCACCGGTATCTTTTTATCTTTTATCTTTTTATCTTTTTATCTTTTATTCATATATTCTTTGATACATCTTAACAAATTTTAAACCTTGTCTTCTACTGATACTACTGGCGATCCAGCGAATTTTGCAAGTGCCTGAGTTTTTTGGGTCTAGTTCATCTGCCTGTTTGTTTTGGCCGTTGTCTTCCTCGGAACCGTACACCTGACTGTTTGGACTACCAGACTGTGCGTGATGTGGTCTGGCAGGTTCTGCATTTTGCTCGTGTGGGTCTGGATTTTTATGTCATTGACTTACCGACCTAGTGCTGGATTTCACCAATACTCAGCTGACGAGCTTCTCCGTCTCCGCTTTCACCTGGCTTCTCCACCGCCGGCTGCGCTTCATCTCCACACAGACATCGCCTTCCTCCCTCGCCGAAAGTACATTCACCGGGGCTCTCGCCGTCCTCCACAGAACTCCGACAGGGCTGCTGACCACAGTGTTTTAGCCAGCCTGCCCAGGTTGGCTAACACCTCTGACCAGTCTGACAACACCGTTGTCAACTTCAGCCTCCTTAACATCCGCTCGCTTACGAGCAAGGGTCATCTAATTCGGGATCTACTCACAGATCGTAAGTTTGACTTTTTCTGTTTGACCGAGACGTGGCAACAGCCCAATGACTTTTCGCCGCTCAACGACCCCACCCCCCCGGGGTTTGTTTACACCTGCCAACCTCGTAAGTCCGGCCGTGGTGGAGGTCTCGCGGTAATCTATCGCGAGAACTGGAAAGTCACTCTGTTATCTGTACCTGTCTACAGTTCCTTTGAATCCATTGTTTGTCAACTGTCAGGACCTGTTCCAACTGTCATAGCTGTTATTTACCGCCCTCCAAAGTCTAATTCTGTCTTCACAAGTGACTTTGTTGATCTGTTGACTCACATAGCTACTGTTTCCCCTAATATAATACTCCTGGGAGACTTTAATATTCATATGGATAACAGTGATCATCCTCTCACCAAAGACTTCTCATCCTGCCTCGATAGTTTTAGCTTTAAACAACATATAAACTTTCCTACTCATACTAAGGGCCATACTTTGGACCTAGTTTGTTGCTCTGGACTTACTCCTTTTAACTGCAAAGCTGATGAACTGCTAATTTCTGACCACTTGCTTCTTTCTTTCAATATCAAAATGGCCTTTTCTATAACCAAGAACCTTTGTACCATTTCTTTTCGGAATATTAAGAAAATCAATCCTGATACTCTTTCTTTTGCTTTCTCTAGTCATTTGCATTTTCATAACCTGCTCACCCAAGATGACTTAGTTTCCTATTATAACTCTAGTCTCAGTAGTATTCTAAACTCTGTTGCCCCACTCAAAACCAAATCTGTATCATTCTCTCAGTCAGCACCCTGGTTCGCAGCTGAACTCAGGCTCCTGAAAGCAAAAGGACGACGACTTGAGCGCCTTTATAAGAAAACTGGTCTGAATATCCACAAGGAAATGTTTAATAATCATATTATGTATTATAAGGAGTGTATTAATCAAACAAAATCTGCTTACTACTCCACCATTATCTGTTCAAATGATGACTCAACCAAGATATTGTTTTCACTGTTCAACTCTTCTTTCAGGTCACCAGATTTTTTACCTGCTCACCTTTACTCGTCTTCCTTCTGTGACTCTTTAATGTTATTTTTCATCGAGAAAATTCACAAAATACACCAAGACCTGATTTCCGATGTTCCATTTAGCTCTTCCTGTGTAATTCCTCTCCCATCACACTGTTTTTCTGCTTTCCAGCTCCCCTCGGTTACTGATATTTCAGATTTCATCTGTAAGTCAAAACCTTCTACTTGTCAGCTAGACCCCATTCCTACAGTTTTGGTTAAGGCACGTCTACCTTCTTTGCTTCCCCTCATATCTGCTATCATCTGCTCTTTACTTACCACTGGAACTGTTCCTGCTTCCCTCAAAATTGCCGCCATCACCCCAATATTAAAAAAAACTGGTCTAGATCTCAATTCTGGGATGGCCATTCTGATCCAGTTATTGCTAAACTTGATTGGGGTTTAACACGACTTGGCTCTAAAGTCTCTTGTGGTGGTGTTTCAAAGTTGAAGAAAGGCCCCCATTCCTACAAAACTGCTCAAAGAAGTCCTGCCATTAATTAATTCTTCAATCTTAAATATGATCAACCTATCTCTAATAATCGGCTATGTACCACAGGCCTTCAAGGTGGCTGTAGTTAAACCTTTACTTAAAAAGCATCTCTAGACCCAGCTGTCTTAGCTAATTATAGGCCAATCTCCAACCTTCCTTTCATATCAAACATCCTTGAAAGAGTAGTTGTCAAACAGCTAACAGATCATCTGCAGAGGAATGGCTTATTTGAAGAGTTTCAGTCAGGTTTCAGAGCTCATCACAGCACAGAAACAGCTTTAGTGAAGGTTACAAATGATCTTCTTATGGCCTCTGACAGTGGACTCATCTCTGTGCTTGTCCTGCTAGACCTCAGTGCAGCGTTCGATACTGTTGACCATAATATCCTATTAGAGCGATTAGAACATGCTGTAGGTATTACAGGTACTGCACTGCAGTGGTTTGTATCATATCTATCTAATAGACTCCAATTTGTGCATGTAAATGGAGAGTCCTCTTCACACACTAAAGTCAATTATGGTGTTCCACAGGGTTCAGTGCTAGGACCAATTCTGTTTACATTATACATGCTTCCCTTAGGCAGCATCATTAGAAGACATAGCATAAATTTTCACTGCTATGCAGATGACACGCAGCTCTATCTATCCATGAAGCCAGGTAACACACACCAATTAGTTAAACTGCAGGAATGTCTTAAAGACATAAAGACCTGGATGGCCGCTAACTTTCTGCTTCTTAATTCAGATAAAACTGAGGTTATTGTACTCGGCCCTGAAAATCTTAGAAATATGGTATCTAACCAGATTCTTACTCTGGATGGCATTACCTTGGCCTCCAGTAACACTGTGAGGAACCTTGGAGTCATTTTTGACCAGGACATGTCCTTCAACGCACATATTAAACAAATGTGTAAGACTGCTTTCTTCCATTTGCGCAACATCTCTAAAATTAGAAATATCCTGTCTCAGAGTGATGCTGAAAAACTAGTTCATGCATTTATTACTTCCAGGCTGGACTACTGTAATTCTTTATTATCAGGATGTCCTAAAAACTCACTGAAAAGTCTTCAGCTGATCCAAAATGCTGCAGCAAGAGTCCTGACAGGGACTAGAAAGAGAGAGCATATTTCTCCTGTTTTGGCTTCCCTTCATTGGCTTCCTGTTAAATCCAGAATTGGATTCAAAATCCTGCTCCTCACATACAAGGTCTTAAATAATCAGGCCCCATCTTATCTTAATGACCTTGTGGTACCATATCACCCTATTAGAGCACTTCATTCTCGCTCTGCAGGCTTATTTGTTGTTCCTAGAGTATTTAAAAGTAGAATGGGAGGCAGAGCCTTCAGTTTTCAGGCCCCTCTTCTGTGGAACCAGCTTCCAGTTTGGATTCAGGAGACAGACACTATCTCTACTTTCAAGATTAGGCTTAAAACTTTCCTTTTTGCTAAAGCATATAGTTAGGGCTGGACCAGGTGACCCTGAATCCTCCCTTAGTTATGCTGCAATAGACGTAGGCTGCCGGGGATTCCCATGATGCATTGAGTTTTTCCTTTCCAGTCACCTTTCTCACTCACTATGTGTTAATAGACCTCTCTGCATCGAATCATATCTGTTATTAATCTCTGTCTCTCTTCCACAGCATGTCTTTATCCTGTTTTCCTTCTTTCACCCCAACCGGTCACAGCAGATGGCCCCGCCCCTTTTAACAGGTTTCTTCCTGTTAAAAGGGAGTTTTTCCTTCCCACTGTCGCCAAAGTGCTTACTCATAGGGGGTCATATGATTGTTGGGTTTTTCTCTGTATTTATTATTGTCCTATCTACTGTACAATATAAAGCGCCTTGAGGCGACTTTTGTTGTGATTTGGGGCTATATAAATAAAATTGAATTGAATTGAATTTAATAATTTTGAGAATTTTCGTCCTATTTCCAATCTACCATTCCTTTCTAAAATTCTTGAGAAAATAGTTGCCACACAACTCCACTCACATTTAACTAATAATAATCTGTATGAACAGTTCCAGTCTGGTTTTCGCCCCTCCCATAGCACTGAAACAGCACTTATAAAAATAACCAATGATCTTCTTATGGAAGCTGACTCCGGCTTACTTTCCATTCTTATTTTCCTCGATCTGAGCGCTGCCTTCGACACTATTTCTCACTCCATTCTTCTCAGTAGGCTAGCCTCCATTGGTCTCTCCCATACTCCACTAGCCTGGTTTAAATCATACCTGTCTGATCGCACTCAGTTCATTCAACTCAAATCCTTTACTTCTCAGCCCTTTCCTCTGACCACTGGCGTGCCCCAGGGATCTGTCCTGGGGCCCCTTCTTTTCATTATCTACCTTCTACCACTTGGACACATTCTCCGTAAATACAATATCCATTTTCACTGTTATGCCGATGACACCCAGCTTTATCTGTCCACTAAACCTCATTCTGCTCTTCCCCCATCTTCCCTCACCCTCTGCTTAGCTGAACTAAATTCATGGTTCTCTTCTAATTTTCTCAAACTCAATAGTAATAAATCCGAGCTCCTCTTGGTAGGCACTAAATCAACATTATCCAGAACCAACAGTTTCTCTATTACTATCTATAACTCGCTGGTCTCCGTTTCGTCCTCTGTGAAAAGCTTCGGTGTCATCCTCGACAGTACTCTATCTTTCAATTCACACATTAATAATGTTACTCGGTCTGCATATTTTCAATTGCGCAACATTAATCGTCTCCGTCCTTTTCTCACCCCACATGCCACTGCCATTCTTGTCCATAGCCTTGTTACTTCCCGGATTGATTAGCAGCTTCATTACGTCCTGGTCAAATATCGTATCAATTTCAAAATACTCTTGTACACATTTAAAGCTATTCATCATCTCTCTCCTCCATATCTCTCTGATCTGGTTAACATCACCGCCCCATCTCGTTGTCTGAGATCTTCTTCTTCCCTTTCACTCTCTGTCCCCCCCCCCCGTCTTGTCACCATGGGGAGCAGGGCTTCCAGCTGCTCTTTCTCTCTCTTTAAGTCCCAACTCAAAACCCACTTGTTCAAAATAGCTTATCCCACATAACCTCTCCATTCGAGTATTTTAAATTTGTTTATGTCTTATGCTTTTATGATTGTGTAAACTCCTTGCTTTTATCTTGCTTTTTACTCTACTGTGTACAGTGACCTTGAGTGTTTTGAAAGGCGCTTTCAAATAAAATTTATTATTATTATTATTATTAAAAGCGAGTGAGAATTAAAGAATTTGAAGAAAATCTGGAGCATGTACAAACTGATATTAATCTTTAATAGGGCTGTCAAAATTGAGAGCAAACAAAACAACTGATGTGTAATGCCCTCCACCATCTTAGTTTAATTGGTCACATGACTGCATCACATGACTAAAATGTGTCATTGTTTTCGGGTTTGCTGTCCACAGTGCGACGCGAAAACGGTGTTTTCAAATGTATGCGCTTTGGAGAGCGTTTTCAAAACGCTGCATTTTCCTTGACCGAAAACGCCGTCTCAGTGTGGACAGGAGGCCAAAATGGAGAGAAACAGATGCGAAAAAGTATTAGTGTTGACATGGCCTAAAGGGGGACTGGAAAGTCTGGCTACAAATCTGGCTGCATCCAATAGGGAGCGATGGTCTCAACACCAGTGACGATGTCCAAAACGGGACCCCTGGTTAGGGAGGAATAGGGAGGGATTAAGAAATGATGGTCACAACTACAGAGACTGGGTGCAGGATGAGAAGTACATTCCTCCTGAACATCTGGGGTGGTGTCAAAAGTCAGCCAGATGTTATTGTGACGTATTGGATCTCATAGTGGCCAATACAGGCCATGATTTGGGGTACATGTTGAGACACATAATAAAGGGTGACCTCACTACTGTTAATAGAAGAGGCCAAGAACATAAGATCATAATATCTCTGAAAAATAAAGAGCTCAGTGATTCAGAGCTTTAGCCATTAGGCATTAGGCATCAGACCCACTGACATTGGTTAATACAGCAGTACTTTGACTGGCACAGACTCTACATCTGCACCTCAAACAAACACTCCAATGCAGTAACAACCCTAAACATACACATACTAAGGAGGTATTAGAGATAGAAACAGCTACACAGACAAAAATGAGGGGTTAGATTGGATGTTTTGGACTAAGATAATGTCTGTAGGTGTGTGACATGCTTTTACTAGACCAACAGTAGTCACATCACCATTTTAACCAACATTAGAGAATAACTCAGTTAGCCCAGTATGTATGCTGTTCAGAATCACTTTGCTGCCCCTGAATGATACCTGTAAAGCTCTGTGTTATCTGTACCCACCTGTAAAACCACAAGTCCCTCCCAATGTTAAATTCTACCCGGGGAATTACACCTGTTTTTATGGGAATAGGCAAGGTGGGGACCTGCGCGACTGGTTTAACATGACCTATTACATTACACAAGCCACTAGCCCTTACCACAATGACTGGTTTGTATTAAATCCAGTTCTTTGTATTCTTTAACGGCCAAGAAAAACACGGCTCAAAGTGGTCTAACTCAAAAATGATCTTTAATTTTACATATTCCGGGATATGAAGACTGAGCACACAGTCTGAGCAAAAGCTCAAATCTGAAATCATTAGAAGCCAGCATGGTTATATATATTGTTCCGCTGCACGTCACGCACTCAGTTTACTTAGTTCCTCTTTTTGTGTCTGATTTATTAATATGCCTGTGCACTGAAACTTCCTGTGCAGCTTGCAATAACTTCCTCTTTCTAAAGTCTGTTGCCAGGGCAACCTGTCTGAACTTAGTTTCACTCTGTGTCTGCTCCTAATATACTACAAAAACATGAAGTTCCTGTCTGCCTGTGACCTGGTCAAGTCTCATAAAACAATCTAATCAGCAAATAAGCATTAAGAATATATATTTAAATCTCAACATTTGTTAACCATACCACTGGAAGGGCTAATGTGTGATGAATTTGTGGGGATTGAAGGCTGAAAGTTAAACTCCTTCCTGATTGGAAAGGAACCTGTGCACCAGTTTTGCCTTTTAAAATGTTCACCTTCTCGGACTTTAAGCAACTAACCAAAGCCATAAAGAAAAAACAAAAAACGTGAGTTAATATCCCTAGGCTCTGGAGGTGTGTTTGTGGACATAACTGGTGTTCAGTGAGGAGTGCCCAACAAATATGAAACTAGAAGTCAAATAGCTGTGGGGTTTGAATCAGCCATTTTTTGGTGACCATAACATTGATTAAAAATGGAGATTGGATCCATTATCTCTACCACAACCAACAAAAATTGCTAAATCACACCTGGGATGCTGTGAAGGGGCTTTCTGAACAACTGCATGCAACTTCTGTGATGGCTTAGGAGACTAGATTGGCTTTGGCAGAAAGGGGTGGAGTATGTAGAATGTTCAAAGCTACCTGTTGAATATTTATCCCTAATAACACTGCACCTGATGGAACAGTTACCCAAGCATTAGAAGGGTTCACTGCCCTTGCCAGCCCTATGCTTACTATTGGCATTATGCTGTAGAACGCCATTTAACTAAACTGTATTCTTTGAAGGAATATGCAGGTAGGTCACGTCTGTCCCATGGATGAGTGTGGATTGGTTCACATAAGTAAAAGATGTATAAAAAGACTTGGCAGAAACCCCCCCAACCCCCAGTGAGCACTTACATAAACTTGGTGAATAGACGTGTGAAACTCACTGTTCTCTGTATCTCACTTTATAAAGAAAGTTTTCTAACAATTCACCTCTTTTAATGTCTGAATTCTTTGAAGCCCCAAAGGATCTTCCAAATAATAAAGTTTGTGTATTACTTAATTTTTAGATCAAAGTAGTTTATATAGAATGGTCAGATACAGATACAGCTTTGTCTGCCTATGTGCCTTTGAGGTGGCATGGGGTGGTCTTGGGGACTGCAGGTATCTTCCTGGGAGCTGGAGCCCTACAGCTGTGGCTGTGTGTTTGCCTTGCGCTACATCCACACTAATACTTTTTTGTTTGAAAAAGCATTGTTTTCTCTCTGTTTTGGCCTCCCATCCACACTGAGATGCCGTTTTCGCTCAAGGAAAATGCAGCGTATTCAAAACGCTCTTGAAAACGCATACATTTGAAAACGGTGCTTTTGCGTCGCAGTGTGGACAGCAAAAACTGAGATTTTTAAAAAACAATGACGCATGTTAGTCATATGATGCAGTCATGTGACCAATTAAACCGAGATAGCGGAGGGCATCATACACCAGTTGTTTTGTTTGCTCTCAGTTTTGACAGCCCTATTAAAGATTAATATCAGTTTATACATGCTTCAGATAGCTTTTCTTCAAATTCTTTAACTGTCATTTGCTTTTGCAACTTTGTACTTTTGTGTTACTCGCAGCAACAACTCCACCTCATTGTCAGTCCATTTAAAAATCCCGGTGCTTTTCCTCGACATTTTGCCGCGACATTTCAAAGAGCCGGACAGTAAATAAGGCAGGTTGAATCGTCTTGTGTTTCATGCATGTGCAGTACTGGAACGTAAGCGTTTTCAGCCGTTTCAATGTGCATGCGCAACTCTGTGAAAACGACTGAAAACGCTAGTGTGGACATGGAGGATTTCTGGACGAAAATGCCATTTTCAAATCTATCCGGGCTAGTGTGGACGTAGCCTTAGTTGGTGGTGGTGGGGCCACTAAGGCATGAAGTATGAAAAAAAGACAAAGACACTGCTGTCTGTCTCTATTGTGGGTGGCTGTACCTGAGAAGGTAGAGCAGTTCATCTGCTAATTGGGAGGTTGGTGGTTCAATCTCTGGCTACTCCAGTCTCTATAAGTAGTACAACACCAGAGGTGAGATTTCTATAAGTTATATCTTAAATGTTTGTTCCAATAGTCTCCCAGAATCATTAAAAAGGAAAGATGGAAGCACATCAGTGGGATAAGATGCTGACTCGGGCTTAATGACAAGTTAATTAAACAGCGATGATGTGCCTTGGCACACGGCTTGGCATTATGACAGGGTAAAGATATGTTGAATAAAACAGGCATGTGATCGAAGAAGATTGTATCAGATATTTCAACATTAAAAACAGGAATATCACAAGATATAACCAGATCTAGATTGTGTCCTTGCTCTTGCATGGGAGTCATTATAAATTATAAAAAATTAAAGCTTCGATAAGATTTATAAAATCTTTTACCAGAGGGTTAGAAGGACAGCTCTCATTCTGCATGCATGCATTCTTCTGTCATTCGTGCGATGCCACCATGGCTCCCCTTGCATCAGCGCCCTGTAAATACACAAATAGGGGCCAGAACAATTGTCCCGGAAGAGGCCCTGGCTTATGGCCATGGCAACCCTTTCCCAAAACGGCTGCACCCGGCATACGACAGTGGGGAAAGCGTTACTCACGTATGCAGGCAGACGTACACCTCTGCCTGGTGGTCGATTGCACGCAGCATCTCCCGCTGTCGCCCTTCTAGCTGTTGGAACTGGGTCACCATGTTACGCATGCCGGGGTCCTTCTTTTTCACCTGGCCTTCTTGCGTTCCTCTTCATGTCTGGGGCCTCTCTCCTCCAGTGCTCAGCTAGCTTCCTTTAATAGGTCTTTAGACAGCTGATAGGCCACCTCTGGACACACCGATGCCTATGCAGGTGATCCCTATCAGCTAATTTGTCCCATGCACAGCCAATTCACAGTGAATTAAAACGACAGAATAAAATCATGCAAATAAAAACTACACTCATAAATAAACACTAAAAATCTGAATAAAACCAATATAAAAGATAAATACAAATTTCTACTGTGTGACACACTCATCCCCATCATGATAAAGGGATTCGACAGGCTTGTCAGGAGGCAATTTAAGCCAAGCCAGTTTGCCGATCACACCAACCGGTCAGCAGATGACGCCATCGCCACCACCCTACATCTGGTTCTCACCCACCTGTAAAATAAAGACACATATGCGTATAAATGATGACACTGGACGCAGCGCTTTCGGGTGATGTTCACCAGCTTTACTTCGTAACCCGGAAGTTCCCCCCCACACAGTCTTATGAGAACAGTAGTCTAACGCTACAGACATACTTCATAATGACTCAAACAGCTCACAAGAACAGAAATGCGGAGCATCATCAAACGTGAAAATTATACATGTATAATTGAAGAGTTGAAACTTGATTCAGAGTTAATGTAAGTTTGGACTGTTAATTGCAAGTGTCGGGAGCCACTTTTGTTTGTAGGGGAGTGTGTGGCACACCCAAAATGCATGGCCACTTTTGTGTTAATCATCTAATTTAATTTATTTAATTTGTTTATTTGTTATTTTCTGTGACTATGAATATTCAAAATGACTTTGGTAACATGACCAATTTATGCAGTATATTATTTTGTCACATGGACTGTACAGAAGGAGAGAAAAAATGGAGCAACACCTCAGGTGGAACTATTATTTCAAGGCAGGTGCACCCCAGTTGCTTTAGGGGGATGGACTTCCGCCCACTATTCAGATGCAATCTGAGAGGCAAACCGAGTGCGCTGTGTCTTCATTGCTCCTGAACTTTACCTGTATTTGCAGGTTAGTACTTGGTAAAAAATACTACCACTGTTTGTTACTTAGCAATGTTTCATCTCCATGCTAAGTTGTAAAGAAGTAAGACAGTACCTGTAACACTTGTGGGCACAGCCCCGCGTTTGACCCGCATCAGTGTGAGACAGCGGGGTCAGGCTGCGCAGGCGCTAGCAGAAACGTCACGGTAATGTTTTTGTACTGTGGGTTGTAGCGCCCAGAGCATTGTCTTGCAGGAAGGTCATGCATATAGATTTATTTTCTTTTCATTATGAAGGTTGGTACTCCCGCACACTTTACTATTTTATATAAAGTTTATGATACAAAGATGTTTTATTGCTTAAGTGTCATTGATGTTTGAAAAGTATAAAGCTGTTTAATATGTGAGTGTTAATGACATGTGAAGTAGAAGGAAGTTGCCCATGTTATGCAAAAGTGAGTTTCATCTTCAGTGTGCTGTAAATGATGTGTGTTTATTTTTGCTCAATTTCAGTATTCAGAACCGGTACAGTTGTCCACTTTAACTTCAACCAGATAAGAGTGTTGTTTGCTTTAGATACAGTTGAATATTGCTGTAGATTCACTGTAGATTACAGTGACTTTCAATTGCTTAAGCAAGAACGTATGTACTTGTGTTTTGCTTTCACTGAGCGATCACATTAAGCACATGTAAAATAGTGGAAAGTGTAGAGTGTGAATGCATTTATTTTTCTACTTGTGACTTTGGGAAATGGACAGATATGGACACTGGGACTGAAAAAGTCATGCGCACATGGATGTTGTTAATGTTGTTCATGTTTATTGAAACTTGAATAAGACATGCAATCTGAGAGGCAAACCGAGTGCGCTGTGTCTTCATTGCTCCTGAACTTTACCTGTATTTGCAGGGATTTCATCTTTGTTATTGTGGCACCATTCCTGGGGCCCGTAACATACACATCCTTCATTTGTTCACTTACATTTAAACGAAACACATTATTGTAAACATCTCTAACAGCCTAACCCCTCATTAAATAGGGCATGAATGGATAACTTCAGAGAATTACACATCCAGTCTTTCAGGGGTCTACCAGATCTGGTTATAGTCCCTGTTGGTCTGAGGTGGCTCCTATTTCTCCTCAGAAAACCCCTGTCTGTCTCTACCACATAAGATCTGGGAGCATTGGTAGGTCCAACTACTGCTCCAGTAGTTCCTTCAGTGGTAATCCACACTTTCTGTCCTGACGATAGTTCCGGAAGCGGTCTGACTCTGTCTGCGGTTGTAGTGTTTTGCCTGCTCACGCCTCCCCTCCTCATCTTTATTGCGAAAAGCCTGTAAGTCGGGCCACTTTGGCACCAGCTTTGCCGCAGCTTGTGGCAGTGAGGTACGCAGGTGTCGCCCCATAAGCAACTGCGCCGGCGAGAGCCCATGTTCCAGTGGGATGGCCATGTACACTAGCAGTGCTCTGTTGTAGTCACAGTCCTTTTCCCACAAGTCTTTAATGGTACGCACAGCGTGTTCTGCCTCCCCATTGGCTTGGGGGTACCTAGGGCTGCTCGTTTCATGTATGAACTGGTACTCTTTGGCAAAGTGCTTGAACTGTTCTGATGAAAATTGCGGCCCGTTATCCGATACCACAGTCTCTGCAACTCCATGTCTTGCAAAGGCCTCTTTTAAAGCATTAATAGTGACCTCTGCTGTTGTGTGTCTCAGTTCAGCTATCTTAATGTACCTTGAGAAAAAAATCAATAATCAGCAGGAAATGCTTCTTTGACCACTCGAACAGATCCATGCCGACTTTTTGCCATGGGCGGTCAGGAACAGGAGTTGCCAACATTGGTTCACGGTAGAGCTGGGCGATATGACCCAAAATTCATATCTCGATATTTTTTAGCTGGATGGCGCTATAAGATATATATCTCGATATTTTTTTAAAGCCATAAAGTAAGAACAAAAAGAGAGTTCTTAGTCAAAGCTGTGTCCCAGATGTCACACAGGCACTTTTATTAACATACAGCATAGATGTACATGAAAAAAAACTACTCAAAAATAAATTATGAGCATTTATTAAATAATGATGCTCTATAAATAAAAGAAAACTATGTTGTTTTGTGCATAATAAAGAGCTCACAATTGTGCAGTCAAAATGTAAACTAAAAGACGCTGAGCATAATAACATAGACAGATTTCACAGCTGCTCTGTTCCCAACTTCTACTGCGTGACTGACAGCCTGGAGTTTGAAATCCGCTTCGTAACCATGTCTCTGAACAGGAGCCATTTATGGTCCTTATACACACACAATACGGTAATATTACGTTGAAGCACAGTATGTATCACTCCGCGAGGCTCCTCGGTAGCCGTAATGCTCCAACAATCCATCAAGCGGTGCAGCTCCGTAGCTTAGCAAAGTCGGACTAAAACATTTTTTGACAGATTGCTGAGCGCTGTGTATCACATAAAATCGGTTCGTGGTCATCAAGCACAACCAGAATTCATACAAAAGGCACGCAGTCAACTTTTGAGAAAATGAAAGGATTTCAGGCCGTGCATGGCGTTAGCATGGTTAGCTCGTTAGCGTGGCTAGCTCGTTAACACGTTGACGCCGTCCAGCCCCACGCATGGGGCGATGCGCAGTAACTCATTAACGGAGATTTGCCGTGTCCATCTTGTCGCTGCCTGCAGGTGAAGCGATGGGGGAGGAGGGGGAGTTGTGTTCAGTGAAGGAGAGGCGAGGTCGAGTAACGTTGTGTAGAGACAAAAGTGGACGAAAGAGAGGCAAACTTGCGGCTCCGCAACTATAATTATAACGTAACATAGACTATAGCGGTATAAAGGATATTGTCACATCTTATATCTCGTATAAAAATATATCGATATTTTTTTAAAAATCGATATATCGCCCAGCTCTAGTTCACGGCACTGTAACCTATGCTTTTGACATGTTTCGCACCTGTCTACCATCTGACGTATTTGAGTTGAGATGCCCGGCCACCACATCGACTCTTTTGCTCTGGCCCTGCATTTTGAAACGCCCTGGTGGCCTTCATGCAAACGTGACAAAAACTCTGCTCTCATTTGAGGTGGTATCACAAGTCTCTCCCCTTTCATAAGAAGACCTCGGTGACAAGGTTCTTCCCTGGAACATGGACAATGGTGAAAGTAAAGTGCAGCAGCCTGAGGATGCGTGGAGGTAGGTCGTCCAAGCCTCTAGTGCTGAGAAGAGGGACCAGGGGTTTGTGATCTGTGATTAGAGTGAACTGTAGGCCCATGAGGTAAGATGACAGTCGTTCACATGCCCATGTTACAGTGAGCGCCTCCTCTTCTATCTGCGTGTAGCATTTCTCTGTGTCTGTGAGACCTCTTGAGATATATGTGACTGGTCGCCAGGAGTTGTCAGACTGTTTCTGGGTGAGAACAGCCCCGATACCGTATGACGATGCATCTGCAGCGACTCGTGTATCTGCTGAGTTGGAGTACTGAGCGAGCACTTCTGGAGAGCTTAATATCCCTTTTAGTCTCTGAAACGCTGTTTCCTGTGGCTCCGCCCACATCCACTCGTTTCTGTCTTTTAGCAGTTCCTTTAATGGTGTGGTGATTGTGGCTAGTCGTGGCATGAACTTGGCAAGATAGTTGGCCATGCCCATGAGACGGCGCACATCTTCCACACTCTGAGGCTGTGGCAGCTGCTGGATTGCTGTTACCTTGCAGAGCAGCTATCTGAACACTACTCCAACAGAGGTCGATTATCTTGTTAATAATTTTACCTCCTCACTACGTACGACTCTGGATACTGTAGCTCCTGTGAAAACTAAGGCCTCAAATCCGAAGTACCTGACTCCGTGGTATAATTCTCAAACACGTAGCCTAAAGCAGATAACTCGTAAGCTGGAGAGGAAATGGCGTGTCACAAATTTAGAGGATCATCATTTAGCCTGGAGAAATAGTTTGCTACTTTATAAGAAAGCCCTCCGCAAAGCCAGAACATCTTACTATTCGTCACTGATTGAAGAAAATAAGAACAACCCCAGGTTTCCCTTCAGCACTGTAGCCAGGCTGACAAAAAGTCAGAGCTCTACTGAGCCAACAATCCCTTTAACGTTAACTAGTAATGACTTCATGAACTTCTTCACAAATAAAATTTTTATCATTAGAGAAAAATTACCAATAATCATCCCACAGATGTAATATTATCTACAGCTACTTTTAGTACCATCAATGTTAAGTTAGACTCTTTTCTCCAATTGATCTTTCTGAGTTAACTTCAATAATTAATTCCTCCAAACCATCAACGTGTCTTTTAGACCCCATTCCTACAAAACTGCTCAAAGAAGTCCTGCCATTAATTAATGCTTCAATCTTAAATATGATCAACCTATCTCTAATAATCGGCTATGTACCACAGGCCTTCAAGGTGGCTGTAGTTAAACCTTTACTCAAAAAGCATCTCTAGACCCAGCTGTCTTAGCTAATTATAGGCCAATCTCCAACCTTCCTTTTATATCAAAAATCCTTGAAAGAGTAGTTGTCAAACAGCTAACAGATCATCTGCAGAGGAATGGCTTATTTGAAGCGTTTCAGTCAGGTTTCAGAGCTCATCACAGCACAGAAACAGCTTTAGTGAAGGTTACAAATGATCTTCTTATGGCCTCTGACAGTGGACTCATCTCTGTGCTTGTCCTGCTAGACCTCAGTGCAGCGTTCGATACTGTTGATCATAATATCCTATTAGAGCGATTAGAACATGCTGTAGGTATTACAGGTACTGCACTGCAGTGGTTTGTATCATATCTATCTAATAGACTCCAATTTGTTCAAGTAAATGGAGAGTCCTCTTCACACACTAAGGTCAATTATGGTGTTCCACAGGGTTCAGTGCTAGGACCAATTCTATTTACATTATACATGCTTCCTTAGGCAGCATCATTAGAAGACATAGCATAAATTTTCACTGCTATGCAGATGACACGCAGCTCTATCTGTCCATGAAGCCAGGTAACACACACCAATTAGTTAAACTGCAGGAATGTCTTAAAGACATAAAGACCTGGATGGCCGCTAACTTTCTGCTTCTTAATTCAGATCAAACTGAGGTTATTGTACTCGGCCCTGAAAATCTTAGAAATATGGTATCTAAGCAGATTCTTACTGTGGATGGCATTACCTTGGCCTCCAGTAACACTGTGAGGAACCTTGAGTCATTTTGACCAGGACATGTCCTTCAATGCACATATTAAACAAATATGTAAGACTGCTTTCTTCCATTTGCGCAACATCTCTAAAATTAGAAATATCCTGTCTCAGAGTGATGCTGAAAAACTAGTTCATGCATTTATTACTTCCAGGCTGGACTACTGTAATTCATTATTATCAGGATGTCCTAAAACTCACTGAAAAGCCTTCAGCTGATCCAAAATGCTGCAGCAAGGGTACTGACAGGGACTAGAAAGAGAGCATATTTCTCCTGTTTTGGCTTCCTTCATTGGCTTCCTGTTAAATCCAGAATTGAATTCAAAATCCTGCTCCTCACATACAAGGTCTTAAATAATCAGGCCCCATCTTATCTTAATGACCTTGTAGTACCATATCACCCTATTAGAGCACTTCGCTCTCGCTCTGCAGGCCTACTTGTTGTTCCTAGAGTATTTAAAAGTAGAATGGGAGGCAGAGCCTTCAGTTTTCAGGCCCCTCTTCTGTGGAACCAGCTTCCAGTTTGGATTCGAGAGACAGACACTATCTCTACTTTCAAGATTAGGCTTAAAACTTTCCTTTTGCTAAAGCATATAGTTAGGGCTGGACCAGGTGACCCTGAATCCTCCCTTAGTTATGCTGCAATAGACGTGAGCTGCCGGGGATTCCCATGATGCATTGAGTTTTTCCTTCCAGTCACCTTTCTCACTCACTATGTGTTAATAGACCTCTCTGCATCGAATCATATCTGTTATTAACCTCTGTCTCTCTTCCACATCATGTCTTTATCCTGTTTTTCTTCTTTCACCCCAACCGGTCGCAGCAGATGGCTGCCCCTCCCTGAGCCTGGTTCTGCCGGAGGTTTCTTCCTGTTAAAAGGGAGTTTTTCCTTCCCACTGTCGCCAAAGTGCTTGCTCATAGGGGGTCATATGATTGTTGGGTTTTTCTCTGTATTTATTATTGTGCTATCTACTGTACAATATAAAGCGCCTTGAGGCGACTTTTGTTGTGATTTGGCGCTATATAAATAAAATTGAATTGAATTGAATTGAATTGTTGGGATCAGCCTCAATGCCTTTTGCTGACACCTTGTGTGCCACAAAGATTATTTGACTTTTAGCAAACTCACACTTCTCATTCAGAGTGAGACCTTCCTTCTGAAACTTTTGGAGCACACAGTGCAACCTCTGGTCATGCTCTTGTCTGTCTCTGCCATATACAAGCACATCGTCGCTGTGACAAATCACACCTTCAAAATCTTCCAGCATTTGTGACATTCGCCTTTGGAAATGTTCCGGCGCCGATGCAATGCCAGAAGGAAGGCGGTTGAACTGAAACCTTCCAAAAGGTGTGATGAAAGTAGTGAGCGGCCTCGACTCTGGCGTGAGCGGAATTTGCCAGAATCCAGACCAGGCGTCGAGCTTTGTGAACACTTTAGCATCTTTCATCATCGCAAGTGTTTGATCTACTGCTGGGAGGATGTGCCTTTCTCTTTTGACTATTGTGTTCAGGGGTGTGAAGTCCACACATATTCTGGGTGGCTTTCCTGCTGGTCTGGGGATCACTACCATGCCTGAACACCACTCTGTAGGCTCAGTGACTTTGGAAATAACTCCCATTTCTTCCATTCTGTGCAGCTCGTTTCTCACTGCATCTCTGAGGGGAAGAGGAACACGTCTTGGGGCGGATAAGGCTATTGGTACAGCTCCTTGCTCTAACTCAATGTGGTAAGACTCCTTCAGCATGCCTAAACCTTTAAAAACATCTGGGTATCCTGACCTGAAATCTGTCACCGATTTCGTTACTGTGCTTACTCTGTACACAAGACCCAGAGCCTCACACGCTGCCCTGCTTAGTAGTGGCTGTACTAGACCTGACACAAGGTAGACGTCTTGAGAAACACTGCGCCCTTTCACTGCTAGCTGTGCCTCGAAGCAGCCTTTAACATTGAGTGGGCTACTGCCTGGCCCTAGTAACTTCTTTCTGGGTCTCTGCAGCTTACCATCTCTGTCTGGACTGCACAAACCCTCTGGAATAGACGTAAAATCCGCCCCTGTGTCGAGTTTAAAATATACATTTTCCCCATTTAACTTGACCTTTTGCACCCAGGGCTGTGACCTCTCAGTCCCTACTTCTCCCAAGAACACACAATCCTCGCTGTCTGTATCTTGATTTTCTGTCACTTCGCGTAGCGCTGCAGTTTCACTACTGCGACAGACCACAGCAAAGTGTCCTTTCTTCTGACACTTTCGACACTGTACCTCTTTGGCTGGACATTCTTTCAATGAGTGTTTGTTCTTGCGACCACAGCGGCCACATTCCTTTTCACTTTACTTGATTGGCTTTTGTTCTTTCTTCTGCCACGTCTGCGTTTTCCCACGTTTTGTATTTGTCCGTATTGTGTCCATGTTCAGTATTTTCTCCACTGCCGTGCTGCTGTGAAGTATTGATTGTTGTTTCTTTACCGTTTCCCTCTGCCTAACTTTCTCAATGGCTTTAGCAAGAGTCAACTCTGAGTCCATTTGCAGCTGCTCGGACAGTCTTTTGTCTTTTATGCCAACCACAATTCTGTCCCTTATGAGTTCGTCTTTGAGTGCTCCAAATGCACAATTTTCTGCAAGTTTGTGCACAGCAGTGATGAACAACTCTGTACTTTCACCATCCTGTTGCCGTCTGGAGTTAAACTGTGCTCTTTCAAAAATTACGTTGTGTTTTCCTACATAATGTTTGTCAAATGCCTCTTTGACAGTTGCATATTTCTTTTTATCTGCATCGCTCAATGGTAAAACTGCCAAAACGTCATCAGCAGCATCTCCCATAGCGTACAGGAGTGAGTTAACGTGATACTCTGATTTGTTATCAAGAGCGGTTGCAATGCGAAATCTTTCGAACCTTCTGATCCACTTTGGCCATTCGGCAGGATGAGAAAAGTCAAATGTTTGTGGGGGTGTTATTTGTACCGTGGTTCCCCCCACACAGCCTTATGGGAACAGTAGTCTACCGCTACAGTATGTACGAATGGTGTTCATAGATTTCAGTTCAGCATTCAACACAATCATTCCTCAGCACCTGATTGGAAAACTGAGCCTGCTGGGCCTGAACACCTCCCTCTGCAACTGGATCCTGGACTTTCTGACGGAGACACCTCAGTTAATCTGGACTGGTTAACAGCATCTCCAACACAACCACACTGAGCACTGGAGCCCCTCAGGGCTGTTGTTCACTCTGCTGACTCACAGCTTTGCAGCAATGCAAAGTTCAAACCACATCATCAAGTTTGCTGATGACATGTCTATGGTGGGTCTCATCAGCTAGTAACCCCAAAACTATCTTCAGGTTTTGGGGTTACTAGCATTGCTAATAGTTAACAGGAGTAGTCCTCCTGAATTTCTGCCACTTCCTGTCCTCCGCAGGAATTATTCAAGCATGCTTTTTATAAGGTCAAATTGGCAATACTTGAATCCCTTTCATGTCATTTTAGCAGCATCTCCCTAGAAAAAAAGAAACTAGTAATATTAAACAATTGTCACACCTTATTAACTACATCCAGAGGGAGATGGTGGTTTATAAAAGATTAGATTATAGCCAGTCTACACCACATGCATTTCAGAGTTGGCAGTTCTTGGCTGACTCTTGGTGGCGCTGTCACTTGGTGTTCACTCGCTTGTGGTAGAGTATCGCTTCCTGTTCCTGCTCAAACACAGTGGTGTTTCTGAGTAGCTTTTCTGCTTAGCAATTTAATTTAAATCTTTTGATACATCCCTTTTTCATAGTATAATCTTAACGTGCTTCATCTGAATCACCCTTTCTGTGTGCTCACTACCTAATTTATAGCCAAAGTATTCACTCACTGTCTCTTTACTGTTTCGCTAGCTTAGCTTAGCTCGTAGCCGACTCATTAGCACCATGGCTACTTCACCTGTCCCTCCTGCACTTTCCTGCTCATTGTGTCAGATGTTTAGCTACTCCTCGGCCTCCTTTAGCAGTAATGATACCTGTAACAAATGTAGCATATTTGCAGCTCTGGAGGCCAGGATTACTGAATTGGAGACTCGGCCGCACCCTTCATTCACTCGTAGCTAGCCAGGCCCCTGTAGCTGGTGCAGCCGAAGATAGCGTAGGCCCCGCTAGCTGTTCCCCGGCAGACCCCAAGCAGCTGGGGAAAGAGGGCGGCTGGGTGACGGTGAGGAGGAAGCATAGTCCTAAACAGAAGCCCCAGGTACACCACCAACCTGTTCATGTGTCTAACCGTTTTTCCCCACTCGGCGACACACCGCCGGGGTCAAACTCTGGTAATTGGTGATTCTGTTCTCAGACATGTGAAGCTAGAGACACCAGCAACCATAGTCAATTGTCTTCCAGGGGCCAGAGCAGGCGACATTGAAGGAAATTTAAAACTGCTGGCTAAGGGTAAACGTAAATACAGTAAGATCATAATTCACGTCGGCAGTAATGACACCGGAGGTCACTAAAATCAATATTGAATCGGTGTGCAACTTTGCCAAAACAATGTCGGACTCTGTAGTTTTCTCTGGTCCCCTCCCCAATCAGACCAGGAGTGACATGTTTAGCCGCATGTTCTCCTTAAATTGCTGGCTGTCTGAGTGGTGTCCCAGAAACGATGTGGGCTTCATAGATAATTGGCAAACCTTCTGGAGGAAACCTGGTCTAATACTAATGTGCAATAATCCTTTCTGGCATCGTTGTATTTTTACTCAGTTGTATATAGCATTTGTATTCTATTTTTATCTTATTGTATATTTTATTCTATTTTATTCTACTGTATATAGTATTTTATTTTATTCTATTCTGTACAGTTGTGTACTGTATTTATTCTTGTCTTATTTTATTCTAATTTTTCCTTCACAACTTTTGCACTGTCCACTTCCTGCTGTGACAAAACAAATTTCCCACGTGTGGGACTAATAAAGGTTATCTTATCTTATCTTATCTTATCTTATCTTATCTTGTTATGGGAGACGGCATCCATCCCACTTTGGATGGAGCAGCTCTCATTTCTAGAAATATGGACCAATTTATTAAACCCCCCAAAATATGACTATCCAGAGTTGGGACCAGGAAGCAGAGTTGCAGTCTTACAGGCCTCTCTGCAGCTTCTCTCCTCCTGCTACCCCCCCCAAAAACCCATCTCCATTGAGACTGTGTCAGCTCCCAAACAGACAAAAACCAAACTAAAAACCAGCAACAAACAACTTAAACATAAAAAATCACAAAGAAAGAACAATACAGTATCCACATCTGAACCAAAGAGTAAAACAGTGAAATGTGGATTATTAAATATTAGGTCTCTCTCCTCCAAGTCTCTGTTAGTACATGACTTAATAATTGATCAACAAATCGATTTACTCTGCCTTACAGAAACCTGGTTGCAGCAGGATGAGTATGTTAGTTTAAATGAATCAACACCCCGAGTCATTCTAACTACCAGAAATCCCGAAGCACAGGCCGAGGGGGGTGTGGCAGCAATTTTTCACACCAGCCTATTAATTAACGAAAGACCAAGACAGACTTTTAATTCATTTGAAAGCCTGATGCTTAGCCTCGTCCACCCCAGCTGTAAAACTCAGAAACCAGTCTTACTTGTTATCATCTATCGTCCACCTGGGCCTTACACAGAGTTTCTCTCTGATTTCTCAGACTTTTATCTGATTTAGTGCTCAGCTCAGATCAAATCATTATTGTGGGTGATTTTAACATCCATGTAGATGCTAAAATGACAGCCTCAACATCGCATTTAATCTGTTATTAGACTCAATTGGCTTCTCTCAAAATGTAAAAGAACCCACCCACCACTTTAATCACACTCTAGATCTTGTTTTAACATATGGCATAGAAACTGAACATTTAACAGTGTTTCTGAAAACCCTCTGCTGTCTGATCATTTCCTGATAACATTTACATTTACAATAATTGATTACACAGCAGTGGAGAGTAGACTTTATCACAGTAGATGTCTTTCTGAAAGTGCTGTAACTAAGTTTAAGAATATAATCCACCCACTGTTATCATCTTCAATGCCCTGTACCAACATAGAGCAGAGCAGCTATCTGAACGCTTACTCCAACAGAGGTCGATTATCTTGTTAATAATTTTACCTCCTCACTACGTGCGACTCTGGATACTGTAGCTCCTGTGAAAACTAAGGCCTCAAATCAGAAGTACCTGACTCCGTGGTATAATTCTCAAACACGTAGCCTAAAGCAGATAACTCGTAAGCTGGAGAGGAAATGGCGTGTCACAAATTTAGAGGATCATCATTTAGCCTGGAGAAATAGTTTGCTGCTTTATAAGAAAGCCCTCCGCAAAGCCAGAACATCTTACTATTCGTCACTGATTGAAGAAAATAAGAACAACCCCAGGTTTCTCTTCAGCACTGTAGCCAGGCTGACAAACAGTCAGAGCTCTACTGAGCCAACAATCCCTTTAACGTTAACTAGTAATGACTTCATGAACTTCTTCACAAATAAAATTTTTATCATTAGAGAAAAAATTACCAATAATCATCCCACAGATGTAATATTATCTACAGCTACTTTTAGTACCATCAATGTTAAGTTAGACTCTTTTTCTCCAATTGATCTTTCTGAGTTAACTTCAATAATTACTTCCTCCAAACCATCAACGTGTCTTTTTATATTTATATAATTTTATATTAATTTTATATTAATTAATTCTTCAATCTTAAATATGATCAACCTATCTCTAATAATCGGCTATGTACCACAGGCCTTCAACCTGGCTGTAGTTAAACCTTTACTTAAAAAGCATCTCTAGACCCAACTGTCTTAGCTAATTATAGGCCAATCTCCAACCTTCCTTTCATATCAAAAATCCTTGAAAGAGTAGTTGTCAAACAGCTAACAGATCATCTGCAGAGGAATGGCTTATTTGAAGAGTTTCAGTCAGGTTTCAGAGCTCATCACAGCACAGAAACAGCTTTAGTGAAGGTTACAAATGATCTTCTTATGGCCTCTGACAGTGGACTCATCTCTGTGCTTGTCCTGCTAGACCTCAGTGCAGCGTTTGATACTGTCGACCATAATATCCTATTAGAGCGATTAGAACATGCTGTAGGTATTACAGGTACTGCACTGCAGTGGTTTGTATCATATCTATCTAATAGACTCCAATTTGTACATGTAAATGGAGAGTCCTCTTCACACACTAAGGTCAATTATGGTGTTCCACAGGGTTCAGTGCTAGGACCAATTCTATTTACATTATACATGCTTCCCTTAGGCAGCATCATTAGAAGACATAGCATAAATTTTCACTGCTATGCAGATGACACGCAGCTCTATCTGTCCATGAAGCCAGGTAACACACACCAATTAGTTAAATTGCAGAAATGTCTTAAAGACATAAAGACCTGGATGGCCGCTAATTTTCTGCTTCTTAATTCAGATAAAACTGAGGTTATTGTACTCGGCCCTCAAAATCTTAGAAATATGGTATCTAAGCAGATTCTTACTCTGGATGGCATTACCTTGGCCTCCAGTAATGCTGTGAGGAACCTTGGAGTCATTTTTGACCAGGACATGTCCTTTAACGCACATATTAAACAAATATGTAAGACTGCTTTCTTCCATTTGCGCAACATCTCTAAAATTAGAAATATCCTGTCTCAGAGTGACGCTGAAAAACTAGTTCATGCATTTATTACTTCCAGGCTGGACTACTGTAATTCTTTATTATCAGGATGTCCTAAAACTCCCTGAAAAGCCTTCAGCTGATCCAAAATGCTGCAGCAAGGGTACTGACAGGGACTAGAAAGAGAGAGCATATTTCTCCTGTTTTGGCTTCCTTCATTGGCTTCCTGTTAAATCCAGAATTGAATTCAAAATCCTGCTCCTCACATACAAGGTCTTAAGTAATCAGGCCCCATCTCATCTTAATGACCTTGTAGTACCATATCACCCTATTAGAGCACTTCGCTCTCACACTGCAGGCCTACTTGTTGTTCCTAGAGTATTTAAAAGTAGAATGGGAGGCAGAGCCTTCAGTTTTCAGGCCCCTCTTCTGTGGAACCAGCTTCCAGTTTGGATTCGAGAGACAGACACTATCTCTACTTTTAAGATTAGGCTTCAAACTTTCCTTTTGCTAAAGCATATAGTTAGGGCTGGACCAGGTGACCCTGAATCCTCCCTTAGTTATGCTGCAATAGACGTGGCTGCTGCGGGGGATTCCCATGACGCACTGAGTTTTTCCTTTCCAGTCACCTTTCTCACTCACTATGTGTTAATAGACCTCTCTGCATCGAATCATATCTGTTATTAATCTCTGTCTCTCTTCCACAGCATGTCTTTCATCCTGTTTTCCTTCTTTCACCCCAACCGGTCGCAGCAGATGGCCCCGCCCTCCCTGAGCCTGGTTCTGCCGGAGGTTTCTTCCTGTTAAAGGGAGTTTTCCTTCCCACTGTCGCCAAAGTGCTTGCTCATAGGGGTCATATGATTGTTCGGTTTTTCTCTGTATGTATTATTGTGCTATCTACTGTACAATATAAAGCGCCTTGAGGCGACTTTTGTTGTGATTTGGCGCTATATAAATAAAATTGAATTGAATTGAATTGAATTGAATTGAATAGACTATATGTGTTACTCTTTCCATTACTGTTCATGAACTAAACATTCATCATTAAAAAAGCCTGCATTTAGAACTGGTAAATGACTCTATTGCTACTGTTTCATTTCAAATATAATCACTAAATAGGTAGGTAGGTGCTGCCTCAAGAGCTTTACAAGCTTTTCTTTCCAACCTCAGTCGTATTGTGCCAATCACACGAAAGTCGCCTAGGAGACTTAATGTTGTAAGGTAAGCCCCTATAATTATAAACAGCTTTCCTCCTACTCGTCTCCAAACAGATTGCAGGTCATCGGTGACCTTTTCTTCTTGCATCCATTTCAATTCTGTATTACCTATATCGGGTGGTTGCGCAAATCATGTCTTTCTTCATGTTTTTCTTTGGTTCTTCTGGTTCTTTCTGGTGTTCTTACTCCCGTTGCCAACTCTCAGCCATGGTCTCTGTGCTCTCTTAACCCAAGCACCTCTCTAATAGCCCCTGCCGTCTCTCGGCCCTTTTGCTGTCTCTGTTCTTCTTTTTGATCGTGTAAGCCGTGTCTGACATACTTTTGCTGGGTTTCTGCACCACTGTGACACACATCTTCCAGTATCCAAGCATGACACACACATAGATAGTGTTGGATGCAAGTAACTGCTTATTTACATTTATGGTGATGTCTACTCCTGAGCTTTTGCAGCTTTCCAGCTGCCTTGTCTGCAGTTCAGCTGTCCTTTTCAGTGACAGTAGCCTACTAAAACAGGAAAGACAAGATTACTAGATTGCTCCCAGCTGCCCTGCCAGCCTCCCTGGCACTGACACCCCAAACCCACTGCACCAACCCGCCTCTGCAGCTAACCCGCTGACCACATCCCAACGTTCTCTAGCACTAAAAGTATGCTGTGCCTAGAGGAAGTATGTATAGAGTAACCAGAACTGTTCCTAGCACAGAACCCTTTATTAATCCTTAATTAACCCCTTTTAAAGAGGACTCCCCATTCAAAAAATGATTAGATATGTCAATGTTGGTGGTGTACCAGGTGCTTCTGTTTGTGGCTATGCTTCTTCCTCACCATCACCCAGCCGGCTTGTTTTCCCAGCTGCTTGGGTCGATCTGCTGGGGGAGAGCTGACGGGGACTACACTGCCCGCACTGACTAGAGGACCCTGACTAGGTACAAGATTTTCAAGGGTGAGGAGCCAGATCTCCAATTCATTGAGCCTGGCCTCAAGAACCATAAATGGTCTACATTAACTGAAGCTATCATTATTATTAAAGGAAGCCAAAGAGTAGATAAACATTTTACATTTCAGCATGAAGGTGCAGGAGGTACAGGTAGAGAGGCCATAGTGTTAGCTGGTCAGCTATGAGCTAAGCTAAGCTAAATCCCTAAAGACAAAATGAATGATTACTGTTCACACAGCAAATGGTGTGAAGATGGTCAAGAGACGGTAGGTGTGTGTGCCAATGATATTTTTATAATATCTGTACTGTGTAAAAATCCTGACCATGTCTGGATGATTTGAGGCTTGAAAACTAACATCGTCCAGCACAGTGAGATGACTCTGTATGCTGAACTTCAAAAGAAAAATAAAAGGATTAAGTTCATTGAACATCTGAGTCTTTTGAAGATGAGAGTCTGTTTCCCTCACATCAAAGGGTTGAAAGTATGTGTAAACCCATACAATATTTTCAACAAACTTATTCAATACATGTACACAATTTTCCAATACAAATTTTCCAAGAAAGGTTTTCCCTGACCTGCTTGGCCCTGCTACCATACAGGAAAAAGGCACCTGAAGTCTCGGGCTCAAACATTTTTTAAAATTTCAAAAACCGAAAGGTAAAGTCAGACCTTCTTGTAGCAATTGCTGCTTATGATAAACAACCATAAATCTTTTATCGATTGATGAATTTTTCAGGAAAAACTCTCCAATGTTTAGGGGCTTTAAGTGTATGCACAGTTGACCCTCTCACAGGCCACTTCATTGCTGACAAAAGAGAAATATCCATCCATCCATCCATCCATCCATCCATCCATCCAACCTGGCCCACTTATCCGGGGCCGGGTTGTGGGGGCAGCAGCCCAAGCAGCAGAGAAGCCCAGACCTCCATCTCCCCAGTCACTGCCTCCACCTTTCCTGGGGGAAAACCAAGGCATTCCCAGGCCAGCCGAGAGATAAAATTTCTCCAGCGTGTCTTGGGTCTGCCCCGGGGTCTCCTCCCGGTGGGACATGCCTGGAACGCCTCACCCAGGATGTGCCCAGGAGGTATCCTTGTCAGATGCCTGAACCACCTCAATTGGCTACTTTCGATGTGAAGGAGCAGCAGCTCTTCAGCCTGTGCTGTGTTCAGCTTCGCCTGTCAGTACCTGTCAGCTGCCTCCGAAGTCCCACAGGCTAAACAAGCCCAATAGGACTCCTTCTTCAGTTTGGTGGCTCCCTTCACCTCTGGTGTCCATCATTTGGTTCGGGGTTACCACCACAACAGGCACCAACCACCTTGCGGCCGCAGCTTAGTGCAGCAGCTTCAACAATGGAGATGCTGAACATGGTCCATTCAGACTGAATGTCCCCAGTCTCCCTCAGAATGCTGTTGAAGCTCTGCCAGAGGTGTGAGTTGAAAATCTCACAGACCAGGGCCTCTGCTAGGCATTCCCAGCACACACTCACTATATGTTTAGGTGCACAGGGTCTGTCCAGCATCCTCCCCCGCCACCTGATCCAACTCACCACCAGGTGGTGATCAGTTGACAGCTCAGCCCCTCTCTTTACCCGAGTGTCCAGAACATATGGCCTTAGGTCTGGTGATACGATTACAAAATTAAACATCGACCTGCGGACTAGAGTGTCCTGGTGCCATGTCCACTTGTGGACACTTATGTTCGAACATAATGTTCATTATGGTCAAATTGTGGTTTACATAGAAGTGTGTCTGTGAAGGTTCTCAGTCATCCAGGTCATCGTAGTCAAAGGAGTTTGCAAAGAAAAGCGTCTGGACTTCTTTAAGTTGCTTGAAGACGTTTCACCTCTCATCCGAGGAGCTTCTTCAGTTCTAAGGTCAAATGGCGAGAGTCCCAGATTTAAACCCAGTGGGAGTATCCCCAAGGAGGACAAAGGACCCCCTGGTGATCCTCTAATCACATGCGCCAAGGTGTGATTAGGTCCCACACCCGCTTTCACACCTTGGCGCATGTGATTAGAGGATCACCAGGGGGTCCTTTGTCCCTCCTTGGGGGGATACTCCCACTGGGTTTAAATCTGGGACTCTCGGCCATTTGACCTTAGAACTGAAGAAGCTTCTCGGATGAGAGGTGAAACGTCTTCAAGCAACTTAAAGAAGTCCAGACGCTTTTCTTTGCAAACTCCTTTGTTTACATAGAAGTCCAACAACAAAACACAGCTCGGGTTCAGATCCGGGAGGGCGTTCCCCCAAATCACGCCCTTCCAGGTCTCGATGTCATTGCCCATGTGAGCATTGAAATAGGACAACAGTCCCCAGGGGGAGCACCCTCCGATACTCCACCCAGGGACTCCAAGAAGGCTGGGTACTCTGAACCGCCATTCGACCCATAAGCACAGACAACGGTCAGGACCCGTTCCCCGACCTGGAGGCGCAGGGAACAAGCCCTCTCGTCCACTGGGAAAAACTCCAACATATAAGCAGCAAGCTGAGGGGATACCAAGATACCCACCCCAGCCCACCACCTCTCACCAGGGACAACTCCAGACTGAGACCGAGTCCAGCCTCTCTTCAGAAGACTGGTTCCAGAGCCCAGAGAAATATCTCACTTTATATTTTTCAGAAAACATTAAATAAAGGAATTTGTTGTGGCACATTGTGGAGCGGTCTGAAATTTACACAGACTGTGATTGTTCTCATTACAGTAAAATACAACAATTTTACAGCCAACAACCCTTTCAAATGTATTAATTTCATTAAAGCTCACTGGTGTCTGATTATATTTGTTAAATTTCTCTACCGAAGGTTTCTGCCTGAAGATTGTTAAGATGTGGATGCAGAAGGTGAGCCAGACTTATTGCAAAACATAAATCATTTTTTTTAATGAACCACGTACAAAAAACACCTTTTCTTCTTCTTCTTTTAATCACTTCATTGTGTTAAGTATCTGTCTAAGCCAGAGGTCAGCAACCTTTGACACCCAAAGAGCCATTTGGATTTAGTTTCCACGGAAAAGAAAACACTGGGAGCCGCAAATACTTTTTGAGATCTAAAATGAAGATAACACTGTTGTTGCTTTTTACCTTTATGCTTTGTATAAACACCTAAAGTGTGTTGCTTATGAAATCCATGAAGTGCTACAGAGAAAATTACATTTTATTTATGTAATGAACACATTTTGAACTCGTAAAAAATATAACAAAAAGGAAAGACATCCAGTTGAAGGTCTCTTTTAAATGAATTAAGTTGAATTTAAATTATTCATATACCAAAGAAAAACTGTAGTGAGCCGTCATCCTTATATCATTATGGGATTTCGCAGCCTGTAGCAGAGCCTTGACCAGAATTTTAAAAATAATTGGAAAAAATCACTCAACTGCTAACAAAATGAAAAATAAATATTTGCCAAATATCTGAATTAATATTTATTTTACATGGTTAATGTGTGTGGCAGGGCGTGGTCTGCAGTGCCGCTGCAGGGGAGGCGGACGCACCTGAGCGGCGTCCGCAATCAAGCCTCGCCGGCTTAAAGTCTGTGCTCTCTCTGCTGCTGTGTCGGTGTGTGTCAGGCTGTGAGCTGGAAAGCTACAGCTGTCTGTGCGGGTACAGCAACCATGTGTGAAAAGTGGTCAATAAAGAAAAAAGCCTGTACATGCAAACATCGTCGGGTCTGCCGTGGTATGTTTACAATGGGACATCTGCTCCTGAACCTCTGCGCACAGCGTCTGCAAATCAGGGCTGTACGAAGTCACTTCATCTTTACGCAGGACTGTAAGCTGTCATCTGTGAGGCGTGAGCGGTGTTTGTTTTTACCATCGTTCATGGTGGAGAATAGCTGCTCACATACGTATGTGGATCCGAAGATCCATACTTGGCTTGCCTGGGGTTGAAAGTCTCCATAAATGCATGGATTTTTGGCGGGTATGGTTTATGTGAGTGTGATGCTTATTTTGAGTGATAAAAAATTATAAAATATAATTTTATTTTTATATATCAAAATCACAATAATCTTCCAATTTAGAGCTACAAGTTTAAAAAGAACTAACACAAATAAAATACACTTCAGTTAAATACTTATAATTTTTTCCCAAACCACGGAGCCGCAGTATAAAGACTAAAGAGCCGCATGCGGCTCTGGAGCCGCAGGTTGCCGACCCCTGGTCTAAGCAAACGTTTACCGCTACCAGAGGGGGGTCTGACGATCTGTGCTGTGACCTCAAGCGACCCGTCGCACATTACTGACTAATTAGACCGTACAGTTCTTAAGACTAGGTTTTCAAATTCGGAATAATCATGATTATGTGCCCCCTTAGCTCTAACTTTACAACGTCACCAGGACGAGCTTACGTGCACTCCCATAACATCTTCATAATGTTCTGCATAATTGGGAACTGAAGAAGCTTCTCGGATGAGAGGTGAAACGTCTTCAAGCAACTTAAAGAAGTCCAGACGCTTTTCTTTGCAAACTCCTTTGACTACGATGACCTGGATGACTGAGAACCTTCACAGACACATAATTGGGTATATTGTCTGGAGGTGGAAAATTCAAAATTTGTCTAATTTCCATGTTATTGAATTTATTTCTGACATCTACAGTAGAGTGTGATGAATCATCACTGTGACTCTGTTCTGCATTTCCACCTTGTTGAAATGAATCAGCATGATGGTTTGCTGGGGCCCCTTGGACTGGTGCATTATCTGACACTTCCACACTGTCTGGCTTAAAAATTCAGGGGTTTTTTGAACTTCCCCTCTCTTTGTGCCAGCTCCTCTAAAGCTTGATTAATGTCTTTAATGGAAAGGATCAGCTGAAATGTTTTGTGACAGTGTGTTTTGGGCCTCATTATCGTTTGAGTCTCCACACCTGAACATTGACAGCTATTTTGCAAAACGCTTTCACTTCATGATAATTGAGCCAAGGCAAAGTTGAGGTCATTACGATTGTTCACAGCAGGGTCACTGTTTTGTGAAAGTGTTTTTTCAGAATCAGGGCTATTGAGTGTATCATGGCTAGAGCAAAGTTTATTTCTGATTGATGTCCTCTCCCTCCGACTCTATTTTCACTCAAAAATGTAAAATAAAAAACATGAAAAAACAGATAATTTATTCTTATTTTAACATTTACAATATTTCAGCCATGAGACAGACTGTACAAAACAACAAAGAGACCTACTGATGTCTGCTATTCCTCTTCTTCCTCCTCCTCCTCCTCTTTTCGACTTTCCTGTTGTTCATGTTCTGAGATAATTAAACTTCACCCCTAAATAGACAGTGAATAGAATAAGTAAGTCAGTAAACCAAGTTAAAACAACCCTAGAATGGGTTCGCTTATCTGGTCCTCTGAGACTCTGAGGCCTCTCTTGCTGGTCATTGTGTGGCCTGAGAGCTGAGAACTGCTGAGAATCAGGCGGCCTAGCTCCTCCAACAATCGCTCTCTTTCTGAATCTGTTAGGCGAATATTTTTGTGTCCCATGACGGGGGCTGGTGGCGGTGCTGGACCCGCTTCTGAAGACAGCGGAGAGGTCGGAGGCTGACCAAAGAGAAAATAATCCAAATCCAAGAAATCTAAACAGTTTAAAAACAAAAAAAACATTAAAATAATGTTATTGTTATTGTCTAAAATTATACAAGTTCATCAGAACAATTACAAACTCTCCAATATCTTGAATGGATAGAGGGCTGGAAAAGACTTTACTTAAATCAGAGTCTAAAACAGAATAAAGAAAAGAAACGAGTTTAAAAACTTGTAAAAAAAAACACATGATAAAAATGGTATGACATACCAGAGGAAGCCATGTTATTTGACGTAGGTCTAGAGTTTAATTGTTTTTAACCATAAGTCTTTTATATATTTTAAAGTGTATTGTAGTGACTCTCTTGGGGATTTTCGCTCCAATGCAACTGTCTCACGCTGAGATGGAGCATGTGTAAGTCTAACTTTGATTCTGATTTTACTTTTCTGGATTAAACAAACACAAATAAAATGAATTAAAGCCTTCCAACGGGGCATGCAGTCTCCAACTCCCCCCATCCTCACTGCCCTCTGTTGTTACAAAAGCACCAGTTTAATTAAGAATAAGCTTTTATTATTATGGTTTAACACATTTTCACAAACACACACACACACAAATAGTTGTCTAAAAAGGTGACATTTGTGGTCATTACTTGTTTTTTTTTTAATCTAAAATTACATCTGTGCTTCAGTTGTTTTCACTTGCACATGCTAAAGCCTATGCTACAATAAGTACTAAAAGGGACTAAAACGTTTATCTATGAAAATTCAAATTTGAATAAAATAGAGCAGTTCACATGCAAAGGTCTTAAAAAAAATATCTCATGGCAGTGATACGGTAATCAAAGTATAAAGTGCTCAACTATTGTGTAGCAATCCTTAGTCTGGTAAAATATCTGCCACAGCCATATGCAGGAAACAAATACAAACACAACTCAGCTCCATCTATAACCAGCTGTTCATGTTTTACACTCGCATAAGGACTTTAAGGGCTGTTAGGAAATCGTTATGCATTGTTCTACATATTCACTCACACTCATACACACTTATCTATCTCTGACACATTGTCTTCTACATCTCATATTTGTACACTCTTGGTCTGCAAATGACACAGTACAGTAACAAACACCACAGTTGTATTGTTGTTATAGTAAACTGACAGTTTAATTTGAACTGATTTGATCAAGCATGACACTGATTATCTCTTCACCGTGGCACCTGTTGGTATTTTAGGGAGTGAACATTTTGTCCCCAAAGCTGATGTGTTAGAAAAGTAGGAAAAACTGAAAAAAATAGTTAGTTAGACAAGGGGCAAGTTGTTGGACAAATAGGTCAGAGCATCTCCAAAACTGTAGCTTTGGAGATTCCAGTGTCGCAATCAAAATAAAAAAAATCAAAATCAAATCAGTTGAAGGAAAGGAAGAGTGGTAAATCAGTGACAGGGTCATGGGAGAATTCAAATGTCTATTTACACAATTGTACAGCCTTCCTGGGAGTTGGCACCCAAGCAAATTCATGCAGTCAGCTGACACCGAGGCGACTGAAACTGAACTGAACTGAAAACGTCCAGATGAACAGAATCAACCTTTTGGGATGTACTTACCTGGATGATTGAGCATGCATCAAGACATCTGGTAGGTTGGTTTTCTCTGTAGACAGGCTGAGTGAATTCAAGATATATAATACATGCAGATATTAAATGACTTTCCAACTAGCTTAAATTGAAAGTGATGACTACCACAGTCCATCTACAAACAGGCTTAGTTATCAAGTTAAGAGCCAGTCCTTATGTCTTAATATCAGGCAATAAAAACCTGAGATTGACAGAAATGTATGACAATGTAAATTTTCACAAAAACTGGGGCAAACTGAATACATTAAGCCAATATAAATATTTGGAGACCATACTTTATGACATAATTTTTCAGTATCAGCCACTTCTTCTATCTGCCATCAGTACATGCCATGCCTGTCAGCCTGATGGTTCCTGTTCTGGCTCCTCTTCAGTCTTGGGTTTCTGCAGTATACCATCACTGCAACTGCTACTTGATGTCTTACCTCCCCTGTGCTGTAGTACTTGTGTTGTCATAACATCAGCACCAAGCAACTGGTATCACAACCAGAAATGTACAAAGAACAACACAAGTGCTACTTGTTTTTCCAATCGTAGGTGGGTATTGAATTCAATCCGGTTCAACTTAATTTCATTTAGATAGTACCAAATCACAACAACAGTTGCCTCAAGTTGCTTTATATTGTAAGGTCACAACCTACAAGAGAAAACCCCAACAATCATATGACCTCCTGTGAGCAAGCACTTTGGAGGCAGTGGGAAAGAAAAATTCCCTCGTAACAGCAAGAAGCATCTGGTATAACCAGGCTCAGGGAGGGGCAGCCATCTGCCGGGACTGGTAGGGATGAGGGGAGGAAGATAAAAAAAAAAAAAAACACCCAGCACGCCCCTGCGGGCGGTTTATCCTTCAAGCTCGGGTCCTCTACCAGAGGCCTGGGAGCTTGAGGGTCCTGCGCAGTATCTTAGCTGTTCCCAGGACTGCACTCTTCTGGACAGAGATGTCTGATGTTGTTCCCGGGATCTGCTGGAGCCACTCGCCTAGCTTGGGAGTCACCGCACCTAGTGCTCCGATTACCACGGGGACCACCGTTACCTTCACCCTCCACATCCTCTCGAGCTCTTCTCTGAACCCTTGGTATTTCTCCAGCTTCTCGTGTTCCTTCTTCCTGATATTGCTGTCATTCGGAACCGCTACATCGATCACTACGGCCGTCTTCTTCTGTTTGTCTACCACCACAATGTCCGGTTGGTTAGCCACCACCATTTTGTCCGTCTGTATCTGGAAGTCCCACAGGATCTTAGCTCGGTCATTCTCCACCACCCTTGGAGGCATCTCCCATTTTGACCTTGGGACTTCCAGGTTATACTCGGCACAGATGTTCCTGTACACTATGCCGGCCACTTGGTTATGGCGTTCCATGTATGCCTTGCCTGCTAGCATCTTGCACCCTGCTGTTATGTGCTGGATTGTCTCTGGGGCATCTTTACACAGCCTACACCTGGGGTCTTGCCTGGTGTGATAGACCCCAGCCTCTATGGATCTTGTACTCAGAGCTTGTTCTTGTGCTGCCATGATTAGTGCCTCTGTGCTGTCTTTCAGTCCAGCTTTGTCCAGCCACTGGTAGGATTTCTGGATATCAGCCACCTCCTCTATCTGCCGGTGGTACATACCGTACAGGGGCCTGTCCTTCCATGATGGTGCCTCGTCTCCCTCCTCTTTCTTGGGTTTCTGCTGCCTGAGGTATTCACTGAGCACTCGGTCAGTTGGGGCCATCTTACCAATGTATTCTTGGATGTTCGTTGTCTCATCCTGGACTGTGGTGCTGACACTCACCAGTCCCGGCCCCTTCCTTCCGCTTAGCGTCTGGCCTCAGGGTGCTGGACTTGGGGTGAAACCCTCCATGCATGGTAAGGAGCTTTCTTGTCTTGATGTCAGTGGCTTCTAGCTCCTCCTTTGGCCAGCCTATTACCCCAGCAGGGTACCTGATCACGGGCAGGGCGTAGGTGTTGATGGCCTGGATCTTGTTCTTACCGTTCAGCTGACTCCTCAGGACTTGCCTGACCCTCTGCAGGTATTTGGTGGTTGCAGCCTTTCTAGCGGCCTCTTCATGGTTCCCATTCGCCTGCGGGATCCCCAGGTACTTGTAACTGTCCTCTATGTCTGCAATGTTGCCTTCTGGTAGTTCGATCCCCTCAGTTCTGACTACCTTCCTCTCTTTTGTTACCATCCGACTACACTTCTCCAGTCCGAACGACATTCCAATGTCATTGCTGTATAGCCTGGTAGTGTGGATCAGTGAATCGATGTCTCATTCACTCTTGGCATACAGCTTGATGTCATCCATGTACAGGAGGTGGCTGACAACTGCTCCGTTCCGTAGTCGGTATCCGTAGCCAGTCTTGTTAATGATCTCACTGAGGGGGTTCAGGCCTATGCAGAACAGCAGTGGGGACAGAGCATCTCCTTGGTAGATCCCGCACTTGATGGTGACTTGTGCTATGGGCTTGGAGTTGGCCTCTAGTGTTGAACGCCACATCACCATTGAGTTCCTGATGAAGGCTCTTAGGGTCCTGTTGATCTTGTACATTTCTAGGCATTCTAGTATCCAGCTGTGGGGCATTGAGTCATAGGCCTTCTTGTAATCAATCCAGGCAGTGCACAGGTTGGTCAGTCTGGTCTTGCAGTCTCGGCTGACTGTTCTGTCTACCAGTAGCTGGTGTTTTGCGCCTCTGGTATTCTTGCCAATCCCTTTCTGTGCCCCACTCATGTATTGACCCATGTGCCTGTTCATGTTAGCCGATATGATGCCTGGCAGGAGCTTCCATGTAGTACTGAGGCAGGTAATTGGTCGGTAGTTGGATGGGACCGGTCCCTTCTTGGGGTCCTTGGGGATCAGGACCGGCCGACCTTCGGTTAGCCATTCCGGCTGTCTCTCGTTAACTAGCAGCTGGTTCATTTGTGCTGCCAGACGCTCGTGGAGTGCAGTCAGCTTCTTCAGCCAGTTGGCGTGAACCATGTCGGGCCCTGGTGCTGTCCAACTCTTCATACTGGAGACCCTTTCTTGGATATCTGCCACTGTGATGGTTACTGGACCCTGTTCAGGGAGGTCGCTATGGTCTGCCCTCAGATCCACTAGCCACTGAGCATTGCCATTATGGGTTGCGTCCTTCTCCCATATGCTCTTCTAGTATTGCTCCGTCTCCAGCCTTGGTGGTGCTGTTCTCTTATTGTTCCCTTGCCACTGAGAGTACACCTTTGCTGGTTCTGTGGAGAACAGCTGGTTTATTCTCCTGCCTTCTATCTCTCTGGTGTACCTCCTCAAGCGGCTGGCCAAGGCTGTGAGTCTTTGCTTGGCAGTTTCCAAGGCCTCAGGTATGGACAGCTTGTTGTATTTCTTATGCACCTTCTTTGTCGCACCTTTCTGCAACTCCGTTAGTTGGCTAACCTCCCTCCGTGCTACTTTGATCTTGCCCTCTAGCCTTCTTCTCCATGGAGGGTACTGCCCCTTGTGGTTGTTCAACTTGTAGCCAAGCATCTCACTGATCACTGCTGCCGTATTGTAGATCAGCTTGTTAGTGTCGGTAATCGTGGTTGTAAGTATCGTCCGTAGTGCTGCATTAACATCATCTAGCAGACCTTCTGAGGGTACTTCACGTAATCTTGGTAACCGCTACGGGGATCCAGGTTTCAAGCTTGGCCATGATCCTATTTTTCAGGTCAGTTCCTCTCGCACTCAACGATCCTTCTCCTATCGCACTTGGGGCTGTGTACCCAATCTCGGGCGGGGGTGATGATATCTCCCCCCTGACCTGGCGTCCTGACTCCTCCTTGCCGTAGCATTTATGTTGTATCTTGTCAACCTCTAGCTGTGATAGCAGTCCCTTCTTTCGAATGTTGGAACACTGAGCTACTAGTTGTTTCGCCGTCATTGTGGATGTTGGGTATCGAAGAATCCATAGGTCCCTCATCCTATTCATGTAACCCCTTCCGCCAGGGTTACTTGCGTAGTAACATTCCAACAATGCCCTGTTTTCGTCTCTTGCCCACCGATGCCTTCTTGTTCCAGTAGCCCACTTATCGTCAGGGTGCCCTGGTTCCTCAACACCTGACGCGGACCTTGTTGATCCGGGCGACGTCCGAGCGGGCATGCCTTGATATATGTATATATATATATATATATATATATATACATATACAAAAAAAACACCCAGCACGCCCCTGCGGGCGGTTTATCCTTCAAGCTCGGGTCCTCTACCAGAGGCCTGGGAGCTTGAGGGTCCCTCTTGCAATATCTTAGCTGTTCCCAGGACTGCGCTCTTCTGGACAGAGATCTCCGATGTTGTTCCCGGGATCTGCTGGAGCCACTCGCCTAGCTTGGGAGTCACCACACCTAGTGCTCCGATTACCACGGGGACCACCGTTACCTTCACCCTCCACATCCTCTCGAGCTCTTCTCTGAGCCCTTGGTATTTCTCCAGCTTCTCATGTTCCTTCTTCCTGATATTGCTGTCATTCGGAACCGCTACATCGATCACTACGGCCGTCTTCTCCTGTTTGTCTACCACCACTATGTCCGGTTGGTTAGCCACCACCATTTTGTCCGTCTGTATCTGGAAGTCCCACAGGATCTTAGCTCGGTCATTCTCCACCACCCTTGGAGGCATCTCCCATTTTGACCTTGGGACTTCCAGGTTATACTCGGCACAGATGTTCCTGTACACTACACTCTGGTAGAGTAGAGTGTTTTTTTTATATATATATAAAATATATATATGTGTATATATATATATCTCTCTCTCTCTCTCTCTCTCTCTCTATATATATATATATATATATATATATATATATATATATATATATATATATATATATATATATATATATGTGTGTGTGTGTGTGTGTGTGTGTGTGTGTGTGTGTGTCCACCTGAAACAGATATTATAAACATAGACTTTTAGACGTATGGTAAATTTATGTTTGCACATGTTTCACACAAAGGGGAAAAACAGCTTTATTGTAAAAGTATACATGTGCGTGTGTCAGCTGTAAAAGATGCATCAGTGTAACTCCGCAAAGCCAATGCAGATAGCTATATGGGAGCCGACTTGTGTGTCCATGTATGTGTGAGTGAACTGTCAGTAGTCACAGCACTGCCAGTACTTCATATCCACAGCTCTCTCTTCATCTCTCTTTCTTTCTTTCTCCGTGCGTCTCTCGCACCTGATCATTTGTTGCTGCTTGACAGTTCTCATTATTGCCTTGGCACTAGCTCAGCATGTCCTGCCAAAGCAAGACACTGAAATGGAATTTGAAAAAGAGGGAGTGTGTGGAAGACTGTAAATGAAGAAAGCTAGGAAGATGCTGACAGGGGGGGGGGGGGGTGAGTTAGAACGAAATGGGGATCAGGACAAAGGGGGAAACAAATGAGAGAAAAGCAGAATAAGACAAAGTAAGACAGGAATGTTTGATGCTGCTGCACAATTAAAAGGACTTACCTCTCCCCAGAATGACAATGAAGCAGCAAAACCAATGCTGACAGAGGTATTGACATGGACATATTTACCTCTACACGGACAATCAGACGACAACACCAACACTGCTAAGCATGGAGAGGACCACACTGTTGTCACAGCAGTCCCATTCAAACATTAAGGGGAGAAACAGCACCAGTGCAGGCCTTGATGCTAACTGAAGGTGGTACCTATGTGACTGTCTGTTATTGTATTTGAAGTTCCTGTCAGCAGTACTCACTTTTTGTCTGCACATTCATGTTGGCGATTGACTGCCGTCTCTCGTTTTCAGAAACAAGATTAAACTCAAAGAGGTTGCAGTGCTCATTGAGCCAAAAGAAAAAGCCCATTTATCATACACTGGCTGGGTTTGAAATGACCCAAAATGAATTTTACTCCCTATCAGAGTCACTTGTGTGTTTGGCATTGACACAATAAAGGTACACAACAGTCTTAGAATACATCTGAGTCTTTAACAAGTAAGGCAATTAGCAGATTGTTGAATTTGCAAATTGGTAAATGGATTGGTTCTCATATACCGCTTTTCTACTCAAAGCAATTTTATACAACTTGACTTATTCACCCATTCACCCATCTACAGAAGCACTTTTTTTCCTATGCTTTTTCTGTATTTCGATTCTATCTAACATTCACACATATTCATACTGATGAATGTGTGGAGAGAAACTTGGGGTTAGCATCTTCCCTAAGGATATTTGGTGTGCAGACTGGAGCAGACGGGGATCAAACCACCACCCTTCCAATTAATAAATGGCCTGCTCTACCTCCTGAGCAACAGCCACCCCTTCATCTGTATCATACCTGACTAATATTTCCTGTGCAAACCAGAGGTGGCAAAAATACAGACCTTCTTTACTTAAGTAAAAGTGTATCCAAAGTAAGAAAGTAAAAAGTAGCTTCTTGTAGGACAATTCTACTGGGCATTTTTGTATAAAGGTAACTGAACCTTGTGCTATGTTAATATAATAATAAAATAATATCAGTACATGAGAATACAAATATTATTTAAATCGAAATTTTAATTCTAATGAATGTTCTCAGCTTTAGAGCTTCAACATGCAACAAGAAGAAATGGGAGTGAGACAAAACATTTTTGAGCATGCAATTTATTGAAAACAATGCTTAAACTGAAACGGGCTGTTTTCAGCTGATCAAAAGGCACTGTGTACTGTAGCATTGTAAAAAACCCAGTCGTTACCAGACAGACGAGGGCTCGCGGTCATTAGGGATGCTCTCTGCAACATCTGGACAAAGCCAGCGGCCGTTTGACACCCCTGCACCTCCTGAAGCTCCATCGTTCCACTGAAGGAAAAAGCACCCCAGACTGTTATGGTGCCCCCTCCACTGTGGCGTGTAGAAAACATCTCAGGTGGGATCTGCTTGTCATGCCAGTAACGTTTGAAACCATCAGGACCATCAAGTTTAAATTTTTTCTCATCAGAGAATAGAACTTTCTTCCACCTTTCAGTGTCCCATGTTTGGTGCTCTCTTCCAAAGTCCAAACAGTCAGTTCTGTGGCGTTCAAGGAGACGAGGCCTTTGAAGATGTTTTTGTTTTTGAAGCCCTTCAGTCTCAGATGCCGTCTGATGGTTATGGGGCTGCAGAAGGCACCAGTAACAGCCTTAATTTGGGTCAAGCATCGTCCAGTGTATTGATGAACAGGCAATTGGATTCTCCGGCTCAGTGCTGGTAAAATTTCTTTGAGTCTGCTACTTAAATTTTTTGCTCCAGAACCCTCAGGATCATTTAAGAAATTCCAAATGACTGTCTTACTGCGTTCCACCCCAGTTCAACAACCCGACCATGTTCAAAAAGGGAAACTTTTTTTGCCTTTGCCCCTTACTGTAATCCGATTACTTTTTTCAAGTAACGAGTAATGTAAGGGATTACCATTGCAAAAACGGTAATTAGATTACCGTTACTTTCCCGTAGGAACGCTGCGTTACTGCGTTACTAAAACCATGATTTTTTGTGAGAATGTCTCATGACAGTGAGGTAAGCGAGTGTGACGTTCGTGACAACAGCTGTCTGCAGATCAACAATGGATAATATATCGAGTGCGGGACAGAGTGTAGCATGCAGCGTTTAAAGCGTGGAAGTACTGACCTTATTTTGAGTTTGATTCCATAAAAAGTGACAAAAACATTAGTGTCCGTTGTGCGTGGGAAGAAAACTCCTTTTTACAGCGAAAACCCCCCTAAACTTCCAAGCAAGCACCGAGTGTACTACGACTGTAATGTGAAATTCACAGAGAAACTCGTGGATTCTTCCACTGACCGCTGCGGCACACCTGCACCAGGGTAAACCTCTGCGGCACACCTGCACCAGGGTAAACCTCTGCCTACCCCACTCCTGCTTTACAGGTGAAAATAGAGCAACTAGTCTTTGACTTTATTTATTTTCTGCTGTGTTTTACTTGCATCTATTTGAAAGAGTGAGTGTAAACACAAAAAAAAATATTTTATTTTATGTGCTGGAATGTGCAGAAAATAGGTTTAAATGCTAAACAAATTTCTTCCAGTCAAAGAATGTTGCATATAATTTAATTTTTGCTTGATGCATAAAGTTAAAAGATTAAAACTAATAAAACAAGTTTTAAGAAGAGACTTTTCCATTTGATTACATTTTGTATGATGGATTATGCAGAAAAAGTAGAATTGGGCTGAAAGATCTATCGCTTTATCACCTATTCAGGTTGTAAATCGTGTTTTTAAAAAGTAACTAAGTAATTAATTACTTTTGAAAATAAGTAATCAGTAAAGTAACGGGATTACTTTTGGGGGTAAGTAATCAGTAATTAGTTACTGATTACTTTTTTCAAGTAACTTGACCAACACTGGTCATGACAGTGTGACTACCTCACAGAAAATGGCAATGAATCCACATTTTTGTACAGATTTGACCTTTTAAAGGCATGTGGTCCCAAACTTTTTATTAGCTGTAAAAGCTAATCAAAAGCCTGTCTCAGTTTAAGCATGCAATTTATTGAAAACAACTGAAGGGGGGGGGGGGCTCTATGCTGATTAAACCGGCAGTGATTCTTCTATGTAGACAAGTCTATTAGGTCAGTGGAAAAAGAGAATGAGAAAGAGAATCAGAAAAAGGTCTTTGTGTGGCTACGGATCACCTCACTCAACAGCCATGGAGTGGTGTTCTGGTTGCAATAAAGCTGCTTGTTGACATACAGCTAATCGATTGCAATGACAGCTCAGGAGCTTCCTTGAATTAACTTTTTACGGATTGGGAACAGGACATTTGCTTCGCTCCAGGAATTCTCTGGGAAACTGGTCATTAATGCTGAAGTCTGTTCCTTCACAAGCTCACAAGAATGACCATGCCTTGGCCACGATGCGCTTATCTCTGCTCCATGTAGACACCCTTGATATCCTTGAAAGTTGCAATCCAATACAACAAAAATGAGCACAAAAAATATAAAACCAAATTTTAAGTCCACAGTTCAGGCAGAGATTGATCCCTAGCATCTCTGCTGTAATTTCCAAATTTGAATACTTAGATTGAATCTTTTGTTTTGCTTATTTTGCAGGAGACGAATGGAAGAACCCCAAATGTTCCTTTTAGACTCATTTGCTCATGTGGATTCTCTCCTCTCTCCTCCCTCTCTTTGGTGCTCATATCATACAATTACATCTGCATCACCCTATTTTAAGTCACACTTTTTTGCTTCCCTCTCTCTCTCTGACCTTTCACATACATGATTTAAAGCAAAGTTAAAACATTAAAATCTCTTTAATACATTTTCTTCCTTCCTTTCCTCTGTTTCAGTGTATCCTCGTCCGAGGTTCCATCACCACATCACGTCTTGCCATTGTTTGCTCCTGTGTTTTCAATATAACTTGTAAAATCTCATTAACGCTCCGTGTCGTGTCTGCATCCAGATCCACTCCCATGTACTGGCCTTCCAACCTTGTCAGGATTAAACCAAGCTTAATAGACAGTCCCTGGCCCGACCTAGAACAAGCACTGTGTGGAAAAGTGAAAAATCTCTAATCTGCCTTTCTCCAGTATTATGCATCATAACTGCTTTAAAAGCCTCAACATCTCTCTGACAGCCTGGTGGGAATTTAAAAAAATAATGTTTACATGGGATAAGTTATCCCATGTAAACTAACTCTAATTTGGAACAATACAGATATTTGTCAGAAAAAGAAAATACTAAATTTGTCATTGTGGCATAAGAAAGGGATAAGAAATCTAGAACATGTTATCTAGGATGGAAAGTTTATTTTATTTGAAGAACTTATATGAAAATATGGAATCAGCAATAGTAAATTTTACCACCATGTTATGACATAAATTAACTGTGGTATATCACATCTTTGGAAAGCTGACACACCCAGACCTGATTACTGCCACACCTGTTCTTATCACTTAAATAGCACCTGCCTGACAAAGTGGAGCACTGTACATCAAAAGATCCTCAAAAGCCAGACATCATACCATGATCCAAGGAAATTCAGGAACGTATGAGAAACAATGTAATTGCGATTGTGCAGTTTGGAAAAGGTTATAGACCCATTTTTAAAGCTGTGGGACTGCAACGAACCACAGTGAGAGCCATCATTCACAAATGGCAAAAACATGGACCAGTGGAGAACCTTCACAGGAGTAGCAGCCGACCAAAATTACCCCAATGACTCCCCATCCAAGGAACTACAGGCCTCACTTGCCTCAGTTAAGGTCAGTGTTCATGAGTCTACTATAAAGTATATCTATATATATTTATATGTACATATGTGTGTGTGTGTGTGTGTGTGTGTGTGTGTGTGTGTGTGTGTGTGTGTGTGTTTGTGTGTGTGTGTGTCTGTGAACTTGGAAAACAAAGAAAACAGCAGGATGCTATACGGCTAGGATTTCCAAATGTATTAAATAGAAAAATATAAGTCCTAACGGTATTGCTTCTGACCAAGTTAGTTCAGGTGTGCAGGAAGAAGGGGGCCTCAGGCTGTTCTTAGATCTGCTGCACAATGCTTAATTTGCTAGCTGGGTGGACTTGTTTTCCTCTGAGGTGGTGAAGACTAAATTAGAAGTGCAATGGAGAACACTGCATCTCATTGGTTTTAGTATACACTACCGGTTAAAGGTTTTAACTACAATATTGACTGGTAGTGTATATGTGTTGTATTCTTAATTGTATTTTTTTTTAATTCATTCAGTTTTCCTTTGGGCTGCCGCAACACCCCAATTTTTCCAGTTATTTAATGCAATTCAAGTCATTCAAGTTAATAGCTTGAAATGATACAAGGGTAAGTGGTGAACTACCAGAGACAAAAAAAGGTAAGGTTACCCAAAATGGAAAAATAATGTAGATTTCAGAATTATACAAAAAGGCCTTTTATCAGGGAACACAACTTGGGTTAACAATTTAAAATCTGTTCTGCAGCAATGGAGGTTGATCAAGCTTTGAAAGCTGGTGCTACTAATTCCTACAGATGTTCCAACATTTCTGGAATACTTACTTCCCCCTCGGTCTGCATAAAGCAGCGTTGAACACACTGTGGTACCATACCCCCGTGAGCATCAGTTGAACAGTACTGTACTGCAGAAAGTAGAGTGTTGCTACAAACATGGCAAGAAAAAGGATATTAACAATGGAAGGGACACACACCATCATAACACTTATAAATGTAGGTCTGTCCACAGAGAAATTACAAAGAAAGTCACGGTGTCAGTGAGCACAGTTTCCTTCAGCATCAAAGGCTCAGAAACAAACAGGAAGAGGTCTGCAGACCCAAAGACACGACTGAACCAGAGGACAAGTTTCTGAGAGTTAACAGCTTGTGCGATCGGCGGCTCACAGGACAACAGCTTCAAGCAGCTTAATAGTGGTCGTAGCAAGTCTCAGTTTCAGCTGTGAAGAGAAGACTTCAAGCTGCAGGTTTGACAGGACGAGTTGCAGCAAGAAAGCCAGACGTCAGAATAAGACAAAGAGGTTTGTCTGGGTCATGAAACACCGACACTGGACTACTGAAGACTGGAAGAAGGTTTTATGGACTGATGGTTCAAAATATGAAATCTTTGTTTCATCACAGGATCTTTGTATGCCGTCAAGTAGGTGAAAGGATGGTTCCACAATGTGTGGCATCTACTGTCGAACATGGAGGAGGAAGTGTGATGGTCTCGGGCTGTTTGCTGGATCCAGGGTCGGTGACTTGTACAGAGTGAGAGGCTCCCTGAACCAAAACAGCTACCACAGCATTCTGCAGCACCATGCAGTACCCTCTGGTATGGACCTAGTTGGGCAGGGGTTCATCCTACAGCAGGATAAGGAGCCCAAACATAAGTCCAAGCTGTGCCAGAACTACCTCAGGAAAAAAGAACAAGATGGTGAGCTTGAAAACATGGAGTGTCCGGCACAGTCTGCAGACTTAAACCCCATCGAGCTGGTTTGGGATGAACTGGACAGAAGAGTGAAAGCAAAGCAGCCTACAAGGTTCACATTTATGGGAACTTCTGCTACAGATATGGGAGAATATTTGATTTTGTATTGTAGAAAGAATGCCACGGCTGTGTTCAGCTGTTATATCTGCCAAAGGTGCTACTCTGATCAGTCAGAAGTTTTTGGTCTATAAACTGATTCCATGATTTCTTTTTTAACTCCAGTTGCTTATTTTACTATGCTTTCTTTTCAGTGCAATGAGACAAACCCCGTTATTTTCAATAAAAAACTGAAAAATTGGGGTGTGCTTTTGACTGGTAGTGTATATGTGTTGTATTCTTAATTGTATTTTTTTTATTCATTCACTTTTCCTTTGGGCTGCCTTTAGGTCAGCAGCAGTTTTTAGCAGCAGTTTTTAAGAGCAAAATGTCAGACATTGTGTTGTATTACTAGTGATGAATGAGCTAATGAGTGCATGAATGAATGAATGAGACATTATTACTTAACTTGGGAATAATGCCAAGCAAATCACTGACATCCAAATTCTGAGACAAATTTTGATGTCTTATTGCTGCCCAAAGTGGAAGACTTCGAATAAATCAGGATCTTTTTCTTGAGTGGAAGAAGATTTGAGCAGGAGATTATCAGGTTAGGGTTGTACCTGCATCATTGTACCAGTCTGCTTTGGTAAATAGAGTATTGAGCTAGTGAGCTGTCAGTTTACTAGTTCATCTACATTCCTACTCTTACACATTACCATGAGCTGTGGGTCATTCTGAGAGATAGATTGAGAACCTTGGTCATTTTGGAGGTACTAGAGCAGCTCAGCTACACCACAACATTGAAAGGTGGGAGCTGAGTCAGCAAATGACTAAGATGCCTCCTGGACGCTTTCTGGGAAGAGACCCAGTACATGTCCCTCAACTGGCTTGGGAACATCTTAGCCAGGACATTGAGTTTGTTCCAAAAAATTGAACAGTGGACCACTGCTATACCATATGATCTATAGCTCAAAGGTGAAGCTATGGTTTGAATTGAACAAAACAACAAATTATACTTCAAAGTTACTGCATCCAGTTCAGTTTCAATTTATTTATTTATACAGTGTCAATCACAACAAGAGTCATCTAAAGGCGCTTTGGACCCAACAATAATACATACAGAGAAAAACCCAACAATCATATGACCCCCTGTGAGCAAGCACTTGGTGACAGTGGGAAGGAAAAACTTGCTTTTAACAGGAAGAAACCTCCTGCAGAACTAGGGAGGGGCGGGGCTATCTGCCATGACCGATGGGGTGAAGAGGTGAAAGACAGGATAAAGACATGCTGTGGAAGCGAGACAGAGATTAATAATAAGTAATGATTCAATACAGAGAGGTCTATTAACACATAGTGAGTGACCGGTGACTGGTGGATGTAGCACCCCTCGACTTGTTCACTACTGTAAAATTTCTAGTCGTAAAAGACATCACCAGCAGAAGATGACAGCTTTCATTTAAGCATAGTATGTCATGATCTGTGAACAGATGAACTGACAAAGGGCTGAGGAGGACAGGGACAATATAAACACTGAAGGGTGATGAGGGAAGTGGAAACACATGAGAACACAGCAGGAATGAATTATACATAACGAGGCAGGGGAAACAAAGCAGAACACACAGGACACATGACTGTCAAATTAAAACAGAAAACACTGAGAGGCAGACTACATACTGGATCTCTGCATGGCTCTCCAGCTGCACCATGGCACACAGAAAGGCACTTCAGAGGGTCATTAATATGGCCCAAAAAATCATTGGACATCCTCTTCCCTCCCTGAAGGACCTGTACAACACTGGCTGTCTCAAGAGGGCACGCAGCATCCTGCTGGACTGCACACACCCAGGACACCGGGTGTTTAAGCTGCTGCCGGCTGCTGAGGTCCTGGACAAACAGACTCAAGGACAGCTTTTACAACAGGGCAATAGCCCTAATCAGTGCTAACGGCTGACCTGATTGGCTACCTCCCTGGACTTTTTGGGGCGCAATAGTAATGGGCAATGAACATTACTATCACTCGCTGGGCCCACGCCCTCATTTTATGTTTGACAGTGTTTTAGTAGGTTAAGGTGAATGCTTGGACATGAACTGAGCTGCGGTTTGGGGAAGGCCTCGAAGGGGACTGGCGGCGGCTCCCGGGCCTGGCAGATCCCCATGTACTAGTTAAAGTTAAAGTTAAAGAACTGAAAAGGGCAGGGAGGGTGGGGCACGTAAACAAGAATGAACAGCTTGCAGAACTGGGGGAACCTATATAGATGAGAACTGGAAGGAGCGTGTTTGGAGGCGTGGTCCCACTCCTGAAATTCCGATACTTTATCTCCAATTAAATAAATTCTTTTTTGCTCATACCTTTTCTTGAACTTTTTAAAAAATCCACTTTAAAATCTACTGTGTTGTGTTTTCTTGTGCTTGGTGCTGATGTGGGACAGTTTCCAATTTTGTTGTACTATTGTACTAGGTATGACTGTGCAATGACAATAAAGAGATATGATGCAAGGGACACGGAGAGAGATACAAACGTGGAGACAAGACACACAGATGACACAACAGAGACACACAAGAGACACAGGGTGAGCCAGAGATACAAGAGGAACCTCACTAACAAGAAGACAAATAACTTCAAAGACATAAATAAAATAAACTCAATACTAAACCTGTATAAACTTGAACTCAAATCATTACTATAATTCAAAAAGTCACAAAAGCACGAACTCAAAATTCTAGGTCAAAAGACCCAGAATCATGACATTATATTTAACATTACATCACCCATCTTTATATGCAGTCTATCCTTCGTACACATGGTGAACTGTACATTCATGATGATGCAAGCTTAATAAGTCCCAGAAGTGAACAAAACCTGTCCATAGCATAAATGTTATATTTTATACTGGTTTGCCTTCTTTGATAGTACATCTAGTTTTAACTGACTTATAGGGAAGTCAGGGCGGCTGGGTGGTTTTTGTTACGGCTTTAAGGTGTAATTGTGCCTGGAGTGCAAGAGGCACTGCCAGTTTGTCATTGTACATTGCACTAAGCCCAAAGTCAGCCTGTTGATACTTTCTACTCTTTACCATTCTCCCTAGACTCACCTAGTTTGCTGCCACTATTTCAGACGTTGTTGATAAATCTAATCAAATATTGATTGTGTGTAAGGATTTGTAACAATTTAACTTACTGTTCTTGTAGCCTTTGGGAGAATTTTAGCATGTTTTTGCTCATTTTTTTGGTTGATCTTTCAGAGGTCTTACAGTCAGGATTTCTTTCATTCTTCAGGCATTTAATCTGGAACATATTTGCCTTGAACAAAAGCTGCATTTGCATGAGATTACAGGTTTGTGAAATTAAAGGCCAAGCTTTCCTGGTGTAGAGGTTTCTGTCTGGATACAAGCCAAATGAAGTAAACTCTGCTGCATTAAATACAAACTATTGTCAACATGTTTTGTGGGAATTATCTCCATGCACACTGCTGCCTTTCTGTCTGTCAGTAATCCTTTAGCCAACCCTCTACTCTACTGCTCTCTTTCATCTCTCCCTGTCTTCCTGTTCAGTGCATTTGGTGAGCTCACTGTGCTTTAAAGTGCAGTTTGATTTTAAGACAGAAAATGATGTAAGCGAAAGCAAGTAAATAAACACGTTCTATACATTATCTGTTTTCTATTTCACTTCCTTCTCTGTTGCTGTCTGTTTTGATAGCATGTATCCCTTAGCTTTCCACATGGCATATTAAAATGAAATACAGAGGAGGAGGTGTTGATTAGGTGATACGTCAATTTTTTTGTTGGATTAATGTTGAGGATAATGAGAGCGAAATCCGAGGTATCAGTGACCTGTGATGAGCTCCATCACTCCACTACCAGCTCTTTATATTTCATTCTGCTACACAATCGGATTAAAACCTCTTCTAATTATGAACGCACAGGCACAAGTGTGTAGATATACATACATTCACAGATCTAACAGAGTCTTGTGGCCTGGTGTAATGGAGACCAGGGGTTCCATTATCCTTATCTGTATTTTTATTAATTTCAGTGATTGGTATTTAAATACTACATTAAAAAAGAAACACACATTTGTGGTTAGTGAATCTTTATTAGGTTCATTAGCTAGTATTTAAGTGAAGTATATGTGGAAGGTGAAGAGACAGGGGGAATGGCCATCCTACCTGTGTCAGGAAAAAGAACCTGAGCTGTTCACATTTCATCATTGGTCTGTAACCTAAGTTCTTTGTATATGTAATAGGAGAAGTGTGCTAACAGCACTCTCCTATCCTGGTTGCTTCGTTTGCAGGATGTGGAGCAAAAGTGTAAAAGCAGCACAATCACCTGCTTGTGAGCTCCTGGAGCAAACCAAATTGCAAGGTTAGGAGAGATGGGTTAAGGTGTTTTAAGTTATATAGTGGTGGATGAAGTCTCTATGTTATTAATTATTTATAGGACTTGGTACAAATATAAATATGTCTTTCATGTGTTGTATTGTGGATGTTTGCTCATGTGAATGTTTATGTTTTCATTTGGTTTGCTAACCCCAGACTTGGGCTATTCCAGATGATCACCTGAGTCAGGTAGAGTGTAAAAGGAAGCCAGGTGCTTTTAGAGGGGATGGGTTCTTTGGTGTGTGTTGGCGCATAAACTCGTGTTCTCTTTAATAAAGTCTTCCAGTTGATGGATACATTTTATTCCAGTCTCATGCCATTTTGTTTGAACTGACACATGATTGCTGGCCAAACTGACACCTTGAAAGTGGAATGGGGACAGAGAGGAAGAAAGAAAATAAGCGATGGGCTGATCTCCCTGGAAAACACATACAGTTCCACCATGCAAACACCTGCTCATTATCAGCCCCCTATGACATGTCTGCTATCTTTCTTTGATATTATAACTGTGGTGAGAACTATCGCAATATAATATTTCTTATATTTTTATAAATGGACATGATAACCATTCCCAGAGAGTTGGGGAATGGGACTGATCAATGGTCATGACAGTTTGCATATTAATGATCAAGAAACTGACATCACAGCCCATTTTTCATTCAGTGGGCTGATTTCAGGTATTGCGCGTTGTGGTTGGGGAAACCTGCAATCAGCTGAGACTGAAGAAGTTACTTAGATAACTGACGAAACATTTCTTCCACTGAAAACGCTACATCCAGATGGGATGGAATTTACTTACCTATATGATTGCGCATGCATCAAGACACATTAGTAAATCATTATCACATCACTGATTAAATCCGACACATGACAGAATTAGCTGTGGTGGAGGTGAGTTGCGAAGGAGTTTGCTGATGCACAACAACTGTATGAAGTATCATTTTATTTGTTTTTCCAGAAAAACAAACAATATTTCCACATCTTACATCGTACTGTACTTACCATCTCGTCCACCGTATTCAAGACTGCGGGACAACATGGTGACTTCCACACACTGGCGCCTGCTCTTATGTATTTTTAATGGATTAATTGTAAGTTTATGAGAGTGTATAAGTTTTCTTGGAACATGTATTTGCACACTAATCTATGTATATTTATGAGTACTGCATTTTTTTTTCTTTTAAATAACCTCAAAAAATGACAGACTCTACCCTTAAAAAATTTGCATAACAGCACCAGTGACAACAAAGCCATAACAAGTGATACATTTGAATTGATAAGAAACATCATATTTATTTCGCAAATGTGATGCTACAATTGAACATACATAATCATTTTGTACATCTGCCATGGTTCTGTGATTGCCTGGAGCTTTGACAGAAAGGGCTGATTTTAGTGCCCCACATAATAAGAACCTGGGCGTAAACAGTTCATATTATGAAACAGTTGTGAGGACAGTATATAATTCAGACTGGAACTACTTTGTGATGAGATGGGAAGGCATAGTGCTTGGCTTTGCTTAACAAAACAAGCAAAAACTTCACTTTTTTGTATAGTAAATGTCAACTTATTTTCAGTTTGTTATTATTATTATTGGTAAAATATTACATATTTTATTATAGTATTTTGAATAATTATAATTTTGTACATCAATCCAACAAGAGAACATGAATACATTTAAATCTGTGAAGGACCCTGCTGTTGTGATTGACTAAACAAAATAGATCCGGCTGTGCTACATCTGTAAATATTATTTGTTGTATGCTATTTTAAAAAACGTAGCATTACCTTAGACTGCTCTGTTAAAGTTGTGTTGAAATGTATGATTATATTTAAGGTCCAATGATTTACGTCCTTTACAGATGCTCTAGTAGATGCTGAGAGCAGATCACTTGATGTTTTGGCTGAAGGTTTAGGCCAACTGAGTTGTTGTCTCCATAAACTCAACTTTCAGAAAATACAATCAGACATTTATTTACAGCCAAGTGTAATTAAAACAAAAATAAGTTACACCATACACCAATAAGTTGCTCCCAGTGACAGCTGGGATAGGCTCCAGCGCCCCCCGCGACCCTGGAAAGGATAAGCGGAAGCGAATGGATGGATGGAAGTTACACCATAGTCATGCTGTTAGCATCTACAGAGACATCACCATATACATTGGGCCTTGGAGGGCAGGTGTGTTACCCATCCTTTACACCTCATACACCAACACATGTCGCACGCACCCAACATGTCACCTCTAAAATAGATAAGCGGGGGGTGCGCAGGCAGGGCTTTCCACACCCCTGTTTCCTCATCCTATTCGCAGCTCGGCTTGGCAGCGCCTCCAGTCTCTGCTGGCTCTGGGTTCATCCACATGTCGGAGGGGGAGGTTGAGTAATGTGTCTTTTTGCAGTTTCATGGATTATGAAACTGACAAATGCTCATACACAGATGTTCACATTCTCTCTTTTTCTGTCTCACACACATACACAATCACACAGGGTGTCTTATGTTTGCTCTTTATTAATTCTGGCTGCTATTTTTGTTTCTTACTCATATTTTCCTAATTTCTATAGCAGATTTTCAGAAAAAAACAGTTAAGAAAATCTTTCTCAATTTCTGTGTTGCGGTGTCTGTAATGGGGTATCAGCCAAAGTTTTTGGTTGGTCACAACAGAGTCTGACTGGGAGGGTGGTGATGTCTTTGGACTTTCATTTTCATTTGCTGGTTGGGTTTTGGCACTAAATATGGCCATTCTCAGTCTTTATCAGTGGTAAAAAATTATAAGATGGGAGTGAAAAGAATGTATGTCTCAAACATGTGTGTGTCTGTGTGTGTGAATGAGTCAATTCAATTCAGTTTATTGAACCTTTATGTTTTAAGGTAAAGACCCCACAATAATACAGCAAAATCACCAACAATGAGATGATCCTTCAGTGAGATGATCGCCTATGAGCAGGAAGCTGGCAACAGTGGGAAGGAAAAACTCAGTTTTAACAGGAAGAAACCTCCAGAAGAACCAGGTGCAGGGAGGGGGGCAAACAGTTTACAAGGTTTATAAGGGTTTGTCAGATTTGGGGTTTTTTCTCTGCATTATTGTAAAATCTTTAACAAACAATATAAAATTCCCCAATGTGACTGTTGTTGTAATGCTGTATAAATAAATATATAGCACTGTTTGTGCTACATAAATAAAATTGATTTGAATTGAAATCATTATCTCATTTATGAGGTAACACTTTTTGCATGATGAGGTGTAATGAGCTTTATGACCTAGCAGGGGCCAGCCCTTCCACTGGAAGGGCTTTAAAGTCATTATTAATTTATTATTATTGATGTCCTAATACAAAGTGTAATGCATTTTGCAAGTATCATTCAGTTCCATTTCATTGCTTTTTGGAGAGTGGGGCAGAATTTAAATTGGGAAGAGAGGAGAGGAACTGAATTAGTGGTTACTACAGAGCAACGAGGAGGCAGATATGATGAAGAATTATTTGTGAGCAGCACATTGTTGAGCACCAAGGATAGGACCAGGTTTTCTTCACCATCCTCTAGTACATGTGATGACATCCCATGTTCCATAACGCTGCTGCAGTTGTAATTGGCAATCATGCCTCTACCTACAGTGATGGCGTTTTTCCATCTGTGATGATGATGACTGTTTCAGCTGCAGTGAAGACGACATCTCTGCCAAAGATGGAAAGGAGACACACTGAGAGAATTGCATTTCCACCTGACTGATTTTGGCAGATTGTATCACAATGGATGCTGTGTGCATTTAAAACATACATTAATGGGCTTTCTCTTATCTGCATTAGCTATTCCCTTGCATGGATTACATATTAATAGGTTGTTAAAAACACAACCTTGCACCTTTTTCTCTCCTGCGTCTATCGCTGTCTTGTGTCTCTTAGGGCTCAAAAACATTGGGCCATCAACTCTTAATGTTGAAAGACAAAACCTACTGCTGTGCACTTCAGCTACTGCTATATTGTTCTCATACTGTAATGAGAGTGAAGGAACTGTGCGTGAGTGTTATTGTTGTCTAATGGTTAGACTTAAGGGCTCAGATGAAAATTCAATTACTGTGGCTTGTTGTTGTTCACAGCCCATGGCCACAAACACACACACACACACACGTGCACACACAACAGTGCAGATCTATACACTGTCAAAAGATTACCCACACACACTCGATATAATGGCCATAGTTCATTGATTCAATGAAATGTAAATGCCCTCAGCCCACAGATAAAGGAACACATACATAGGCACATAGAGCCTCACATTCACCACACAATCTACAACAAAGTCATTTGAGAACCCTGAAGGAGCAATATCCAAATCTGCCAAAGAGAAAAGAATGATAATTCTATTGAGAGTCAATCTTGGGGCATTTTGTGATTATGGTTATTTATTTGGAGCTGGTACAGTCAGCTTCAGAATGAATGCAAATATCGATCTCTTTTAGATATCAAAACACCTGCAGGCCTCAAATCATTCCTCGCCGTCTCTCTCCTCGGCACTCATTTACTAGCTCCATTTCAGCTTCTCTCTCTCTTCTTTCTCCACCACGAGCACTTTAGTTTCATTTCATCTTTACTACTTCCTCATTTTCTTTTTAGATGGGTCAGTTAAGGGAGAAAACTTTGTTGCTCTGTTTAGACAGTTGTTTGTTTGTAACTTTTACAGTCTGGTCTCCCTCCTTAGGGAGGGATACATTTGATAAAAGAGTGGACTGCAATGTTTACCCTTTGTGAACACAAAAACCAGTAACACCTAAGATGCTGATGCCTTTAATCTGGAGCAAAGTACTGGACACAATAAAGTATCAGCAAATGTTTGGCCTGATTAGAACTGACAAGAACGCCTAGCAGAGAATAATTAAAACTGCACAGAAGATTTCCAACACACAACTGCCTGTCCTGGAAGACATCTTCACCTTCTGCTGCCTTTACAATGGAACAAAGATCTTACAAGAATCATCCCATCCTGCCCACAACAAAATAAAATAAAATCGCATACCACGAGACCGTTGAGCACTTTTTATTCGAAAGTCCCCAAAATACTGAATTCTGCTATGAAATAGTGTTCAAATATGTGCATATAAGTTATATTCATGTGCAGTGATACTTATTCATGTGTAATATATTCTGCTTGTTTATTATGATGACAGCATATAGCAATTTTTAACATGTTGACCGGATGTGTGCAAAATGTGGTTTTAGCATGTGAAGTGAATGTTTTCATTGTATTATTTTTTTACAATGACAAGAAAGAGAATCTTGAATCTATAGGGCAGGAGAAACTGGAACTTGGGGGAATAATGATAAATGATAACTAAAGCTAAAGTCATGGAAAACCAAACGGGTACTAAAGCTACAATTTGAAACTCAAAAGAACCAAGAACAGAACATTAAACAAAACTAAAACATAAAGCTAAAAAGGGTCACAGATCCCCAATCATGACAATTTTAAGTATATATACACGTGTTCTAGTGTCAGGGTGTGGGCTAGCAGGGGGGGTTGTATTTTGTTTTCTCTTTTTTAGGTGGCTGGGTGGGCAGGCTGAGCTTCTTCTCTGGCTCTGGGGAGGTGATGGAAAAAGATATGAGAAGCCATCCTAAATAACTCTGATCTTCCACTATACAACATCAACAAAAAAACATCAGTACTGGCAAACTCCTGTCTTTCCATTGTAGAACATAGATACAGAAAATCAGTCCCACCACAGCCATCAGGCTTTTTAATTCTAATACAGACAGACAAGTTATGTCAGACATATGTGTATGTATATAGATGTATGCGTGTATGTGGAAATATGTGTGTGTATGTATGTACGGATGCATATATGTATATATACATATATGTATGTATGTGCGTGTATGTTTGCAGGCGTATGTATAACTTGTACATATCTTTCTTGTGTAAATGTAAATTTGTCTGTTATTGTGTAAATACTTACGCTATTGTGTACTTCACACACATGGAGAGATGCCAAACTGCCTTTCACTGTTCTTGTAACAGTGACAATAAAAAGCTATTCTATTCTATTCGATGAATTTCCCGACAGTCCTCCAACCACTAGCTCCCCAAGCCTCAAGTAAGAGCTTCACTCTCTCATTTCAATATATGCTTTATTTTACTGGTAACCATGATAGAGCATTCTGGCAAATCTCTGGACCGAGACGCAGAGACATTGCACCTTAGGTCACACAAATTCCCTAAAAATTTAAAATAAAACCATATGAAATAGTCTTTTGTATTTTTCTTTTAAATTTCATTATCAAATAATTTTGCAGAGAAAAGGCAGTCTCCCTTCAGTGGAAAGAAAAAATGATACAGTTTAAAAATGCCATGTCACTGCTTTCCTTATGAACTTTTATAACATATGATTCTTAACCCCTGTATTTATTCTAATGCGTTGTGGTTGCTTTTGAACATCTGTAGCATCTATTAATGCCAAATCTAGCCTTTCTTTAACAACATAAGCAAACTGTTTTTATAGTTAATCAACATTTATTTAATTACACTTTAAATAATTTGTTTTGTTAAAATTTGTGTTTAGATACAATTTTGTTGTGAAAGTCCAAAGCCATATACCAGATTAGTTGCCTGTTAAATTGTTAAAAGGTAGGTTGGCTTTTTAGTTGAAAATAATTTAATGTGTCCTTCTAAACAAATAAGTTAAATTAAACAGTTGAATCATCAGAAACATTTTGCAGTAATGTTAAATATAAACACTGCCACATGTTTTATCAGGTCATTAGCTTTTAACAAGCATGTAATAATTACATTTAATTTAGATGGTACATTTTTTAAACACATATCTCTTTATGCTAAACTGACAATGGCAATAGTACACATTTAAACACAGTAGTAGATGCTGTTTTTAAATGACTATTTTTATTCATAAGTAGGCAACTATTTGTGTTAGTCTAATTTGGGTGTATGAGGTGTGCATTGACCTTCTGTGTTATAAGGTATAAAAAATCAAATCAGCTTCTAAATAATTTTATGGTTTTTCTCCCTCTGCTTACTTCTTACTGTCTTTGTCATGGCTGTGTGCAGGCAGGCAGGGAGAAAGGACCCAAAATGCAGGACTTGGAGACAGACATAAACTCAAAACACTCAGCTTTTATTGCTGGCTAGCAACTTAACTAAACTGAGAATACAAAAACAAACTTAAGCAGACAGGCAGGCTATCAGACGGAACACACAGTTAACGTGAGGGTACGACGCGACAGAGAGCACAGGAAAACACAGGGCGGTAATCAGGGAATGGGCAACAGGAGGGAGACACAGCTGGGAGAAATAAGACTAATGAAACAGGGAGAGCGAAGCTGGACACACTGACATAAGACACAATCCTTCAAAATAAAACAGGAAACAATACACAAATCACAAAGACGCAGACTTGACACTGAGAGGCAGACAGAAAGAATATAACACATGGAACTCAAACTATACTAAACATAAGACACAACTGAAGAACTAATCCCTCGCCAAGAATAAGACATATATATTTATAATAATAATCAAAATGAAGAGAGAGAAGCCAATGATATCTTAGCAGCTCCCTCTAACCCAAATCCAGCACTCTGAGTCTGCATGTTAGCAGAAGGAAGGAGGATGAGAACCAGTGAGTGTCAGAACCAGTTGAGTACATTTGTACATCAGTAAGACGGCCACAACTGAGTGTGCTCAGTGAATACCTCAAGTAGCAGAAACAAGAGAAAGAAGAGGCGTAAGAAGAGGAACCATCATGGAAGGACTGGCCCCTACAAGGCATGGACCACTGTCAGTCAGAGGAAGTGGCTGATATCGAGAAATCATCCCAGTGGCAGGACAACGCTGGACTGAAAGATAGAGCTTGTTCCTGCTCTGCCAAGATTAGTGCCTCTGTTCTAAGTACGAGATCCATAGAGGCTGGGGTCTACCAAACTAGGGAAGATCCCAGGTGCAGAGTGCACAAAGATGCCCACGAGATAATCGACCACATAACAACAGGGGGCAAGATAGTAGCAGGCAGGCCACACATGGAACGCCATAACCAAGTAGCACAGGATACAATGCCTAGGGTGGTTAATAAGCTAAGATCCTGTGGGACTTTGAGATATGGATATCTCAATACCAGAGTGAGAGCCAGTACCAAATGAGATCTGGTCAGTCTAGTCATCTAGTCAACATGCCCTCCGTAATACCACACTAAAAAGTTTCCAACAGCATCTATTAGGAAAGGAAGCAAAATTCACCTGATCATCTGTAAACCAAACAATATGAGAAAACAAAGAAAAATCATATGAGGAAAGTTCCCAAAAAGGACTTGAACTCTGTGCTCATTCACTAAACTATAAGACGCTCAATAGATGTTCATCGAGCATGCAGTGTGAGAGAGAGGGAAAGAAAAAAAAAGGGAAACAAGAGGGAGAAAAAGACAGCAAGCTGGGTCAGTGCTGAATGACAGGAGAGAGAATGGTTTAAGAGTCAGAAAGATGTCAGCTGGATTTGCCATGAATTTCACCCGTAAATTTCAAGTTAGAATTCTTTGTGTCCTGTCTCTCTCTCTTCCAGTGACTCTGCTGCTATCCAGGGCCTAACCTAGAAGTGAGCATGGAAACTATGATTAAACAATTGAATGTGAAAGACTCATCTCTATATGAAATAACCAAATAACTTCAGGAACACATCATGCATGGATCTGGTGCCTGGTTAAAAAATTTTGAATTACAATATTGCAAGATTCAAAATGTAATTGCAAGACACATCACTTGTCTTTCCCTTCTGAAAACAATTTCTCACATTCCACTTTCTATTTTTCTATTTTTCTTACACTTTTCATGTGAAAAGTAAAATTTTCACACATTTTTTTTCTCCCTGGAAAATACGGCCACTCTACCCAATGATCCACATTGCTTAGAAATAGTCAGTGTATTTGCTGATAAATTGTTGAGCTTTTGTTGCATTTGAAATTACCTGCTGCTTACATGGAGTGCAGAATTATTAGGCAAATGAGTATTTTGTCCACATCATCCTCTTCATGCATGTTGTCTTACTCCAAGCTGTATAGGGCTCGAAAGCCTACTACCAATTAAGCATATTAGGCGATGTGCATCTCTGTAATGAGAAGGGTGTGGTCTAATGACATCAACACCCTATATCAGGTGTGCATAATTATTAGGCAACTTCCTTTCCTTTGGCAAAATGGGTCAAAAGAAGGACTTGACAGGCTCAGAAAAGTCAAAAATAGTGAGATATCTTGCAGAGGATGCAGCAGTCTTAAAATTGCAAAGCTTCTGAAGCGTGATCATCGAACAATCAAGCGTTTCATTCAAAATAGTCAACAGGGTCATAAGAAGTGTGTGGAAAACCAAGGCGCAAAATAACTGCCCATGAACTGAGAAAAGTCAAGCGTGCAGCTGCCAAGATGCCACTTGCCACCAGTTTGGCCATATTTCAGAGCTGCAACATCACTGGAGTGCCCAAAAGCACAAGGTGTGCAATACTCAGAGACATGGCCAAGGTAAGAAAGGCTGAAAGACGACCACCACTGAACAAGACACACAAGCGGAAACGTCAAGACTGGGCCAAGAAATATCTCAAGACTGATTTTTCTAAGGTTTTATGGACTGATGAAATGAAAGTGAGTCTTGATGGGCCAGATGGATGGGCCCGTGGCTGGATTGGTGAAGGGCAGAGAGCTCCAGTCCGACTCAGACGCCAGCAAGGTGGAGGTGGAGTACTGGTTTGGGCTGGTATCATCAAAGATGAGCTTGTGGGGCCTTTTTCGGGTTGAGGATGGAGTCAAGCTGAACTCCCAGTCCTACTGCCAGTTTCTGGAAGACACCTTCTTCAAGCAGTGGTACAGGAAGAAGTCTGCATCCTTCAAGAAAAACATGATTTTCATGCAGGACAATGCTCCATCACACGCGTCCAAGTACTCCACAGCGTGGCTGGCAAGAAAGGGTATAAAAGGAGAAAAACTAATGACATGGCCTCCTTGTTCACCTGATCTGAACCCCATTGAGAACCTGTGGTCCATCATCAAATGTGAGATTTACAAGGAGGGAAAACAGTACACCTCTCTGAACAGTGTCTGGGAGGCTGTGGTTGCTGCTGCACGCAATGTTGATGGTCGCAGCAGATGGCCCCGCCCCTCCCTGAGCCTGGTTCTGCCGGAGGTTTCTTCCTGTTAAAAGGGAGTTTTTCCTTCCCACTGTCGCCAAAGTGCTTGCTCATAGGGGGTCATATGATTGTTGGGCTTTTCTCTGTATTTATTATTGTGCTATCTACTGTACAATATAAAGCGCCTTGAGGCGACTTTTGTTGTGATTTGGCGCTATATAAATAAAATTGAATTGAATTGAATTGAATTGAACAGATCAAAACACTGACAGAATCCATGGATGGCAGGCTTTTGAGTGTCCTTGCAAAGAAAGGTGGCTATATTGGTCGCTGATTTGTTTTTGTTTTGTTTTTGAATGTCAGAAATGTATATTTGTGAATGTGGAGATGTTATATTGGTTTCACTGGTAAAAATAAATCATTGAAATGGGTATATATTTGTTTTTTGTTAAGTTGCCTAATAATTATGCACAGTAATAGTCACCTGCACACACAGATATCCCCTAAAATAGCTAAAACTAAAACAAACTAAAACTACTTCCAAAAACATTCAGCTTTGATATTAATGAGTTTTTGGGTTCATTGAGAACATGGTTGTTGTTCAATAATAAAATTATTCCTCAAAAATACAACTTGCCTAATAATTCTGCACTCCCTGTAAAAAAAAGTTGCTCACTTCATGCCTGCTTCTAATTTGGTAAAGCTAGTGTAATGCAATCTGTACTTACGCCAATGCTTTAATGCTTGGAAATCAGGACTGTTGACCTTGGGCAGTTCACTAGGTGTCGGTGTCATCAATTTCACCCTGATGTCTAGGCCCAGAATCACAGCTTCTCTAGAAATAGGTTACAAGAATTCAAATGTGTCCCAAATATCTGTGTCCCATCAGAGGCTAGTTTCGTAAAGGAGATTGGTAGTAGCTGCTCCACCACAGGAACAGTAAGGCTTCCAGCACAGAATGGACAACACACTCACTTAACATAAACACATTTATTAGACACAATTTTAAATAATAAGCCCTTTTTTTGTAGTGTCTTTCCACTCAGTGTCCCAAGAAAAAAAAATAAAAATAATTGCAAATATATGTATCCTTCAAGGTCCTTTGGCCAAAAGAAAACCACCAAACAATTTGTTTGAACCATTTCAGTCTGCTTTTAGACCAAATCACTCCACAGAAACAGCTTTACTAAAAGTGGTGAATGACCTGCTGGTACATGCAGACAATGATCGCACTTCAGTTTTATTACTACTGGACCTAAGTGCCGCATTTGACACTGTTGATCACGGCATTTTATTGGATAGGCTTGAACATTTTATTGGAATTACAGGGAATGTTTTATCATGGCTGAGATCTTACCTGTCAGGGAGGTCTCAGACTGTTAATTTTAATAATGTTCTTTCTGAGACCTGTGTGGTGAGGCATGGGGTCCCTCAGGGCTCTGTGCTTGGACCACTGCTGTTCTCTATGTATCTGTCGCCTCTTGGTGCTCTTTTACGTTCTTTTAAAGTAACCTTTCATTGTTATGCTGACGACCTGCAGCTCTATGTTCCTCTAAAAATTGGAAATTGTACTGAAATCTCTAATTTGGAATCTTGTCTATCAGCAATTAAGGGCTGGTTATCTGATAATTTCCTGTGCTTAAATACTGATAAAACAGAGTTGATGGTCATTGGACCGCCTAAATTTCAGCACTCGTCCCAAAATTTTACCCTGAGAATTGATGATAGGGTCATAACTTGTAGAGACAAAGTAAAAAATTTGGGCGTGTGGTTTGACATGGTGCTCTCTTTTGAGTCTCATATAAAAGAAATAACAAAAACTGCCTTTTATCACTTGAGGAACATAGCTAGAATTAGACACGTTTTGTCAAACGATACTGCAGAGATTCTTGTTCATGCATTTGTGTCCTCACGCATTGATTACTGTAATGCTCTTTTCTCAGGGCTACCAAAGAAAAGTTTTAAAGGTCTACAGATGGTGCAAAACGCAGCTGCTCGTATTTTAACAAGAACTGGAAAATTCGAACATATTAGCCCTGTTTTATACTCTCTTCATTGGCTACCTTGTCCGGTTCGAGCTGATTTTAAAGTCCTGTTGCTCACTTACAAGGCTTTAAATGGATTAGCACCTTCGTATCTCTCTGAGCTTTTACACCGGTATCTTCCATCTCGTGCTCTCCGATCCCAGGACTCTGGTCTTTTAAAAGTTCCTAAAGCCAGGAAAAAGAAAATTGGAGAGCGTGTTTTTCTTTTCGTGCCCGTTTTATGGAATAACCTCCCTCAAGATGTTAGGCAGGCATGCTCTGTTGAGGTTTTTAAAGCTAAGCTGAAGACACACTTGTTTACCTTATCTTACATGTCTTAACTCTATGGCTTATAGGTTTTAAATGTTTTCTTCTTTTTATTTTGTTCTTAACTTGTACTGTGTCTCTTATCTGTATTGCCATCAGTTGTACAGCACTTTGCTTGAAGGTGCTTTATAAATAAAGTTATTATTATTATTATTATTATTACCTGAGCTCAGGGAAAAGTAAAGTGCATCGTTGGGGCCCTTTAAATTGTTCCTACCGCTCTGTTGGAACGGTGTAGCATCTAATAATAGCATCCAGCAAGCAGAAGCATCCACCCGCAGCAACGACCATCTACCGGCCAGGACGATTCAGCTGAGTCATCAGATGAGGACTTCCACAAGGCAGTTCATCCAGTAGGATCCAGGGTATCAAAAGGGCAAACAAACCAGCCTACACACAAGTGTGCAGAAGAATTAACAAAAAACGTTCATAAGTCTCAGTACCACTGACTCAGTGTCCATGTCACTAATGGCTTATTTAACAGTCTTACCATAATAATATAGGTTTCTTAAAATAAAAATATAACAGAACATAAATGCTGTTAACAACGCTTATTAATGCTGTTCTCTTAGGCATAACATAATAACTCTGTAACTGACCTCGTGTCGGCCGCCATTTTAGAACATTAGCCAGGCTCGCTTAACAGTTAGCTTGCTAACAGTCAGCTAATAACACACATTATACAATATTTAGCCTCCTTCTTAACAAACATGACAGTGGTAGATTTGATACCTCGCTGCAGCATGATAAGGCACACAACATCTAATGCGAACATGAGCTGCAAGCTAACTCCCTAGAGGGGTTCATGTAATGGCGAATGGCTGTCGGATTCAGCTCAGCTTCACGTTCGTAACAGCTACAAGACTCCTTTTCCTAACAATATATTAAAACATTAGCTTCAAGTATAAAGGTTTTTAAAACTATTTACAGCAACTCAAATGTCTACTGTACCCGAATTTCCAGCTTGCAGAGGGCAGAGAGCAGCATGCGCCTCATCGGACGAACGGAAGGAAAAACTCTGTGGCTAGACTAGGGAGTGGCTATGCGCACGGCACAGTGGTGCGTTCAGTGACTACCAAATAATCAGAAATCCCAGCAACTCAAAAAATGACCTGGGTTACACTCTCCCCCTCTAAAGTGCATGAGTCTCTGCATGCACACTTGACTTAACAGGTGTGTGAAGGAAAGTGCTCTGAGAGAATACAATTGCGAAACTCTGACAAAAAGGAACTGAGAGCTAAAATTAAAGGCTCACCTAACTCATCATAAGTTAGTTTACGACGTTGGCGTCTCTCTCTCCCAGAACGCCGCAACTCTACTGTCTCTGGCTCTGAACTCTGCTCAGCAGTGTTGGTGCTCTCTTGATTCATTTCAACAGGTTCTGTCTGTTCAGGAATGTCAATAACAACCCAACCTGGACCTTCATCAGATGGAATGGGAGATGTGGTCACCTCATTGCTCTCTGAGTGTAACGAAGGTTCAGGTTCAGAAACATGACAAGCTGTTTCTTGTGTGTGTGACTCATCTTGCTGCTCTGCACGGGGCAAGCTAAAATACACATCCCTAGTGGACAACTGAGGTGTGATAACCTGCCTTCCAGTCTGGATAAAAGGACCTCTGGTTATTATTTCTGGAACCACAAAAGCTGGATACACTTCGTCCTCATCACTGTATACCTCATCTTCCTGACTATCAGGGTTATCAGAAGATTGTACTTCTCTTTCGGCTTTGTTTCTCAGTTTCTTCCCTTTAGAGGGCTCATGAGATCTGCTCCCTGCTATTTCTTCCACAGGTAAGAACCCACACGGTAGAAGGAGATCCCTGTGTAAGGTGCGTTTTGGCCCGTCTCCCAACTCGGGTTCCACAACATAGACAGGGCCATCATTGATGCGTTTAACCACAACATGTACTTTCTGTTCCCACCTGTCTGAGATTTTGTGTTTACCTCTGATACTCATGTTCCTAACCAAAACCCTGTCTCCCGCACAGAGCTCGGCCACTCTAATCCTCTTGTCAAACCTAGCTTTATTCCTTTCTCCGATCTTCTGTGAGTTTTTTGCAGCTAGGGTGTAGCTCTCCTCCAGACATTGACGAAGGTTGTTCACATACTCTGAATGAGACTTATGGTTGGCATTTTCAGGTTGGATACCTAAGACCAGATCAATGGGTAGTCAGGGTTGTCTGCCAAACATCAGTTCATATGGAGAGTAACCAGTCGTGTCGTTTCTCGTGCAGTTATACGCATGAACTAAGGGTTTAACAAAGTCCCTCCAGTGAGATTTGTCTTTCTCTTCCAATGTACCCAACATATCAAGAAGCGTCCGGTTAAACCTTTCCACCGGGTTTCCGCGAGGATGGTAAGGTGTAGTGCGGATTTTGTCTGCTACTATCAACGCACATAGCTCTTTGATCGTGTGAGATTCAAAGTCTCTACACTGATCAATGAGTAGATGACTGGGAAACCCATAATGGACTATGAAGTTCTCCCATAGAGCTTTTGCAATGGTCCTCGACTTCTGATCTTTAGTTGGCACTCCCGCACCAAACTTTGTAAAATGGTCAGTGATAACTAATATGTTCCGGGTGTCTCTGTTGTCTGGCTCAAGTGACAAATAGTCCATACAAACGAGTTCAAGCGGGTAAGTTGTTATAATATTTTCAAGAGGCGCTGCCCTCTGAGGCACTGCTTTCCTCCTGACACTGTCTGCACTTCTCTTCTACAGACTTTGTCATCATTGGCCAACAGAATCTGGCACAGGCAAGATGTAGTGCTCGTTCAAACCCAAGATGACCAATTTCATCATGTACTCCACGCAATGCTTTCTCTCTGAACTGTTCAGGAAGGACTAACTGCCATACAATGTTGTCCCTATCTGTCCATTTCCTGTACAATACTCCATCTCTCAGTTCAAGCCTTCTCCACTCCTTGAGAAGGAGCCTAACATCAGGAGCTTCAAAGTTTGTTTCTCTGAAACTGGGCTTTTGAGCTCTTTCAACGAAGGTGATGACATGTGAGACAACCGGGTCATCCCTCTGAGCTTTATACCAGTCAGAGCTTGTCATAGATGGTAATGTGTCTTCTCCAAATACATCCGCAACTGTTGAGGGATCAACAGCAAGAGACTCTACAGCCAAGGGTTGTTCTAGATTTGAACAGTGCTCGATCTTTGACACCACAAGATGGCGCTGACATAAGGCAGATACCACCTCGTTGCTCACCTCTAGAAGACGGTTTTTCATGTCATCAACTCTCTCCCTTTCTTTGATGAAATCCTCATCTTCAAAAGGAGGAGCTTGTGGTCGTCGGGACAGCCCGTCTGCATCGCGATTGGCATGACCAGCCCTGTACTTAACGGTGAACTGATAAGTAGACAGCGCAGCTAACCAGCGATGACCAGCAGCATCTAACTTCGCAGATGTCAGCACATACGTGAGAGGATTGTTATCCGTCACAATGGTGAAGTTAGCGCCATAAAGATAGCTGTTAAACTTGTCACAAACTGCCCACTTCAAAGCTAGAAATTCAAGCTTGTGAGTGGGATAGTTTCTCTCACTTTTGGAAAGTCCCCTGCTTGCATAAGCCACAGCTCTCAGCTTCCCATCCTGCTCTTGGTAGAGCGCTGCACCCAAGCCTTCACAACTGGCATCAGTGTGCAGGACATATGGTAGCTGCGGATTGGCAAAAGCAAGGACAGGTGCCGATGTCAGTCTCTCAATCAAAGTCTTAAATGCATTTTCGCATTCAGGTGTCCACTCCTCTCCAAAAGGTAAGTTAATGTTCGATGGTTGTCTGAAACGTTCTCCAAGATACACTTTACTCCTCTTTTTGGGTGAGGAGTAACCGGCCGTGAGACTATTTAAAGGCTTTGCGATTTTTGAGTATCCATCAATGAATCTCCGGTAATAACCGGCAAAGCCCAGAAAACATTTTAGCTCTCTCTTGTTTGTAGGATGAGGCCATGTTTTCAAAGCTGAGATCTTATCAGGATCTGTGTGAACTCCTTGGGCATCAACCACATGGCCAAGGTATTTCACCGAGGGCCTAAAGAAATGACATTTTTCTGGGGACAGTCTCAACCCAAAGTCCCTCAACCGGTTCAGCACCCTCATGAGTCTCACCTCATGTTCCTCCAGGGTGTCTGAAAACACAATCAGATCATCCAAAAACACAAGTACTTCACTCAAGTTCAAATCCCCAACACACTTCTCCATCAGTCGTTGAAACGTACTTGGAGCATTTGTAACGCCCTTAGGCATGCGATTAAACTCATAAAACCCCAGAGGACAGACAAAAGCAGTTTTAGCTTTATCTTCCTCGGCCATCTCAACCTGATAATAGCCTGATTTGAGGTCCATGACCGAGAACCACTTGGCGCCACTAAGGGCCATAAAGGTCTCCTCAATGTTTGGGAGGGCATAAGCATCCCTAATGGTCCGTGCGTTCAACTTCCGGTAATCAACGCACAACCTGATTGAACCGTCCTTTTTACACACAACTACTATTGGAGATGCGTAGGGGCTCTCCGACTCCCTAATGACCCCTGCATCAAGCAGTTCTTTGAGGTGTTGCTTGACAGCTTCTCTGTCACTTGGGTGGATGGGCCTCGACCGTTCCTTAAACGGCGTGTCATTGTTCAGCCAAATGTGGTGCTTTACCACAGTGGTATGACCGTAAGACAGGTCATCAACCGCAAACACTTCTGAAATGGACTTGAGCTTGGTGGTAATGTGCTCTCTCCATTCTTCAGAGATGGGTGACTCATCAAGATTAAACTTTAGCTTCTCTCTATCAAACTTGTCATGAGAAGAAGCATTTGAAACAGGCGCCAGGGGTGAAATGTGCTGGGCTACACATACCTGGGCAACTGTACTTCCTGGTTGCAATACAATACTGTGCCCACTCAAGTTCTGCAAGACGACTGGAACCTTACTCTTAGCTTTGTAAGGGATGTCTATCAAAGCAGTCTCAAGAAATAAACCACCGGGTAACTTGTGGTGTTCATTTGGTTCAAGGACAAAACTTACGTTGGGAGTGTTCTTTCTCAGCCTAACATCACCAATTACACAGCACTTCTGGTTGGCAGGGATGGTGACCGGTACTTTCCCGTGCAACCTTACTGGACATGTGTGGCAATCATCCATTTGTTTAGCCAAGTGCTGGAGAACCAGTGCTACATCTCTGGAACACAGTCTGTGAAGGAAATCTGGACCGTCATGTTCAGATAACTTATCATGGAGTCTTAACAGTGCATTAGTACCAATCAAAACTGGTATTCTGCTCTTAAAATGGCACTCAGGCACAACGAGAGCCAAAACAACCAACTCTTCCTCTTTGCCTGTAATGTTTTGCGGAAAAGTGACGCGGGTGTCAACATAACCAAGGTAGGGGACGTGCTGTCCATCTGCGCCCTCAATCTCAAGCAATGCTTGAATGGGCTGAATGGGGAGATGTGCCAGTTTATCCTTGTGAAATGATTCGGAGATTGTAGTGACTTGTGAACCACTATCCATGATAGAGTCGCATTGCACACCCTCAACCAAAACAGAAGCTGAACAACGAGGACCTATCAGACCAGGTGGCAAGCGGGATTGGGAACCAAAATCTTGAACCATTGTCTGGGTCTTTATTTTGCTCTGAACACTAATGCTTTGGTCAATTGGGCCGGGACTAATGCTGGTCTCAGCTCCTGGGCGTCCCACAGCAGGAGCCGCTACAAGTTTAAAGCAAAAGGCTCAGTAACCTGTTGGGCTTGGAACCTTCCTTGCTTTTCCTTTAACTCAGCATTCTTCTGACGGACTAGTGCCTGGTTGGGTTCATTTGGGCATCGAGCGGCAATATGGTTATCTTCACCACATCTAAAGCAGAACCACGCTTTTGGCATAGAGGGAACCTTAACAGGTCTCCTGGCACTGCTATTTCTTGCCGTTAGGAAGTCTTTGCCATCACTATTCTCTTTAGGACATTTTTGGTTCTGGGTGAGCTCTCTGAGTTGCTTAGACAACTCATCTATTTTACTTTCAAGTTTAACAGTTTCTTCTTGTCTCTGTTTTAACGCTGCACTAAGCTCACTGTCAAAAGGAGGATTCTTGGACCTTTGACTCAGTTTCTCTACCTGCTTTGAAAGCTCATCCACTCTCCTTTCAAGCTTAGATGCTTCGCTCTGTTTAGCAGTCTGTGTTGGAACGGGCTCATCATCATAGGAGGGTATATCAAAAATGGAGTTGGCATGTACAGCTGCTTTTGTAGCACCAAGATGTTTCTTCATCCTATCTAGCTTTGCAGATCTACAACCTTCCTCGGTTCTCAACATAGGGAGTAGTTCTGGGAATGTTGGTGGACTGTTCTTTTTGTTCTCTAGCTGGAGAGCTATAATGAGACTCTGGTCCCAGCAGCCTCTAATAAACTGTCTGAGTAGGTGTTTGCTTAAGGTTTCAACAGTGTTATGGCCCGTCTAGGCGCGGCCAGACCACAAAATAAAGGGTGATCCATCCCCGTCCAACCCCAAGCAGCACGTCACACACTTAATACTTTGTGACAGTGATTTATTTACAATGAGTGCAGTTAAACAAAGGAAGGGAGCATATCATAACTTCAGGATGAACCCAAGGCTAAAACAACAAACAAAAGGTAGCCTAGCTCAGGAATAAATTCAACTTACCTACTCAAAAAAACTAAATCAAACGACAATCACTTTCCTCCCTGCCTAACAAAAACAGGAGAAAACTGATCAAACAAAAAGGCGGTCCACCCCTACATGCTCTTACATTAACCAACATAGTGACACAGTGAACGGTCTGCCGGTTGGGTTGGGCCGAGGATGAATGACCTGGCAGTCCCTGGCGGTGTCTCCCGGTCCTTAGCCAATCGGTGCGATCCATCCACCCTGGATGCACCAATCACGGAGGAGCACCTGCACACTCAAATTTACATATGGTAAATGGCCTGTATTTATATAGCGCTTTTATGGTCCCTAAGGACCCCAAAGCGCTTTACATATCCAGTCATTCACCCATTCACGCACACATTCACACACTGGTGATGGCAAGCTACGTTGTAGCCACAGCCACCCTGGGGCGCACTGACAGAGGCGAGGCTGCCGGACACTGGCGCCACCGGGCCCTCTGACCACCACCAGTAGGCAACGGGTGAAGTGTCTTGCCCAAGGACACAACGACCAAGACTGTCCGAGCCGGGGCTCGAACCAGTAACCTTCCGATTACAAGGCGAACTCCCAACTCTTGAGCCACGATCGCCCAAGAGTTGGGATAATTATGACAACAGTCGTAAAAACAGAGACTCCCCCTCTAGAAATAGCTCGAGTGAGGAGGCTATGGAGCCTGTTCAAATATGCTGAGGGCTTTTCTCCGCTATTCTGATTGGAGCTGAGAAAGGTTGCAAATAACTCTTCTCCATCCTCTACAACGCTGAAAGCGGAATCGAGCTGCCTAATATAAGCCCTGGGTGGTGAACTCACACCAAGCAGCTTAACAACATCTGCCGCTGGACTAAGCAAACTTTCAAGTATTTTCCTAACCTTTTGCACATCAATAAGAGAGGAATCACTGACAAGAAGGTCCACTTCTGTGCGCCATGTTTCGTAGTCTACCTCACCATTGGGTCTAGGAGCACGACCAGAAAAGGTGCGCAGTCTGGTTTGTGTAGACCACGATGCTGTTGAGTCATTCCTGATAACGTGCTCAACAACAACCTTCTGAATCTGAGGTGGGTTAAGGAGACTGTGGTCGATATCAACAGGGTTCACCACAGGACTAGCAGGTGCATTGTGGGTCTGTGTGTAGTGAGTAGGTTCATCATGATCACTAGCTACAGTGTCATGAGAGATGTGTCACCATCCTGAGCTGCGTGTGGCTGTGTGTCAGGAATCTCTGAGTTATGTCAAGCTTCTTTGACTTCACTCTGAATAACACTCAAGAAACCTGCTTTACCACTATCTCCAACAGCCTTCAGTTCATCTAAGTATCTACGAGCTAACTCCTTGCCTACCTCTTCCTGAGCAACATCTCGAATGGTTTTGACAGACCAACCAATAGCTGGATCCTTGGGGCTCGGCAAGTCGCCTAAGATCTGGGGATTGATCTAGGAAATGGCTTGATCGGACAAATATTCTATCAGGACTCTACCCTCTGGCTGGTTTGGTTCATCAGGAATCCGAACTATCCGAGAAACTTTACCATTAACTGAAAAAACACTAGCAATATCATCATCTGTGTAAATCCCTTCAATGCCAGTCACAAAAAGTGAGCACTGGCCATCTACATCAAAACGTCTGCAAAGATCCATGTCCAACTCAATAGAGTCAAGGAAAAATGAAAAGGTAGGCGTTGTGAGCTGGAAAGTCAAGGTGCTACTATTCACCAATCTCCTGGCTGGCTCGCCACTTGTAATGCAATCTGTACTTACGCCAATGCTTTAATGCTTGGAAATCAGGACTGTTGACCTTGGGCAGTTCACTAGGTGTCGGTGTCATCAATTTCACCCTGATGTCTAGGCCCAGAATCACAGCTTCTCTAGAAATAGGTTACAAGAATTCAAATGTGTCCCAAATATCTGTATCCCATCAGAGGCTAGTTTCGTAAAGGAGATTGGTAGTAGCTGCTCCACCACAGGAACAGTAAGGCTTCCAGCACAGAATGGACAACACACTCACTTAACATAAACACATTTATTAGACACAATTTTAAATAATAAGCCCTTTTTTTGTAGTGTCTTTCCACTCAGTGTCCCAAGAAAAAAAAATAAAAATAATTGCAAATATATGTATCCTTCAAGGTCCTTTGGCCAAAAGAAAACCACCTGAGCTCAGGGAAAAGTAAAGTGCATCGTTGGGGCCCTTTAAATTGTTCCTACCGCTCTATTGGAACGGTGTAGCATCTAATAATAGCATCCAGCAAGCAGAAGCATCCACCCGCAGCAACGACCATCTACCGGCCAGGACGATTCAGCTGAGTCATCAGATGAGGACTTCCACAAGGCAGTTCATCCAGTAGGATCCAGGGTATCAAAAGGGCAAACAAACCAGCCTACACACAAGTGTGCAGAAGAATTAACAAAAAACGTTCATAAGTCTCAGTACCACTGACTCAGTGTCCATGTCACTAACGGCTTATTTAACAGTCTTACCATAATAATATAGGTTTCTTAAAATAAAAATATAACAGAACATAAATGCTGTTAACAACGCTTATTAATGCTGTTCTCTTAGGCATAACATAATAACTCTGTAACTGACCTCGTGTCGGCCGCCATTTTAGAACATTAGCCAGGCTCGCTTAACAGTTAGCTTGCTAACAGTCAGCTAATAACACACATTATACAATATTTAGCCTCCTTCTTAACAAACATGACAGTGGTAGATTTGATACCTCGCTGCAGCATGATAAGGCACAAAACATTTAATGCGAACATGAGCTGCAAGCTAACTCCCTAGAGGGGTTCATGTAATGGCGAATGGCTGTCGGATTCAGCTCAGCTTCACGTTCATAACAGCTACAAGACTCCTTTTCCTAACAACACATTAAAACATTAGCTTCAAGTATAAAGGTTTTTAAAACTTTTCACAGCAACTCAAATGTCTACTGTACCCGAATTTCCAGCTCGCAGAGGGCATGAGAGCAGCATGCGCCTCATCGGACGAACGGAAGGAAAAACTCTGTGGCTAGACTAGGGAGTGGCTATGCGCACGGCACAGTGGTGCGTTCAGTGACTACCAAATAATCAGAAATCCTATACTCAAAAAATGACCTGGGTTACACTAGTGTGACACTTAATATGATGCAACCACAACTGTGTGAACACATGACACTAATGACAAGTGAAAAACATTTGTGCAGACAGGATCACTAGGATTACATTATTTTCAGGTGTAAGAACAGCCAGGTTGCAGTATAAGAAAAATAAACTTGCCTGACAATATTTTGCATTAAACCATTTATCAATTTTTGTTATTCATTTACTGAAGTTGCCGGAACATCATTTGGCGTGTCCAAATTCATGGGCTGCATCCTCCCGAGGCCGCATTTGTAGACCGATCACGTCACAGCAATGTGACGAAGGGTCTCCAAATACGTAGACACCTCCGAATGCAGCCGACAAATGCATCCTCCTTTTCCCCGAATTTGAAGGATGGGTCGGGTGTGTCCTTCGCAGTGTTGCCAACTTAGCGACTTTGTCGCTATATTTAGCGAGTTTTCAGACCCCCTTAGCGACTTTTTTTCTAAAAAGTGACTAGCGACAAATCTGGCGACTTTTTCTGGTGTTATTGGAGATTTATTTATGACGACTTTTTGACGTGAAAGTGGGCATCGCTTTTACTCTCAACAAGCAGCGGGTGCTGCCGTGGGCACCTCGCCCGTACCAAAGCGCTCACAGGCGGAGGATAGTCCTCCCCCAGCTGCTATCAGGGCAGACAATGTTCACACCTATGCGTCCGAACTGCAAATGAATCGCGCATGAGCGAAGCCGCTGCTCCCGCACTGACTGTAACGCAGTCAGTTCTTCTTTTACTGTTATGCTGTTTTGTGGATCACGAGGTTTAAAACTACTTATAAACACACACACACACAAAGTAACTCCACCAGAGTGCCTATTTCGGGTCTTTTTTGCCGGTCCAAGACCGGATAAAGGAGCAGGGTTGGAATTCTGACTTTAAAAAAAATAATAATTGCTAAAATAAATTTAATTTGTAGTTCTAAATAAATTCTAAATGCATTTAGGACGTTTTTTACTCACTTTATGTCTCTTCCACAATGTTATTTCTCTCTCCAACAACGTAGGTTACAATTATATTAGCATGACCAATTATGCAAATTAGGCGATGATGTCATTTAGCGACTTCTGGCGACTTTTAGGACAGCCAATAGCGATTTTCCTTACTGAGGAGTTGGCAACACTGGTCCTTCGTGGCCCACCATATCCCAGAATTCATAGTGCGGCTCAGCCAGTTCCAGTTTTTAAAAATGGCGGCCGCTACTAAGTTTTTAATATTACTCTTATTACTCTTTCTGGGTCACAAAATAAACTTTTAACATATTTTGTATTTTGAATGTAGCTGTGTAAACTTCAAATATCTGCTCGCTTTATCAAGATATCAGATATTTGCAAAAGTGCTCCGATGTTTTCGGAGACGTCTTTTATCCACCAGCTCGATAGCTAGCCGGGAGCTCGTGGGTCACTAGAGCCGCCGAGAACGGCACAACTCCGGACACATCATTTTCAGATCACCGCGGTCTTTCGCTACTCAGGTTAAACATGATATATAAGTCACTTAGACAACCTAAAAATGTTATTGTTTGGCTTTTTTTAGTGCTTTATTTGTTCGTGACTAAATCAGTTTGGCTGAGATTAAAGTTATTAGATTAGATTAGATAAAATAAAACTTAATTAATCTATTTGACCTCTGGTTCCTCTGGGGTTTTCACACAGCTGAATAAACGTCAAACAGAAAACTGATTAAACAGAAGTGTGAGATGGTCGAGAATTTACACCAGTGTCCTGTTATATTTTAGATAGCAAGGAGCAGACAGCTGAGTTTATTGCGACACCGAGACAGCGGTGACGCAAATCTGAAGGCTACACGGACCGATTTCACAGCCGTTTACTTCTGGCCTACCCGACCTTCTGAGGACCCGGCCCACGTAGACCGCGAAGGCCGGGTCCTCAGGAGGATGCAGCCCATGAATTTGGACATGACCATTCTGTCCCAATTTAGCATCTGGATAAACAAGTGCACTTTCAGTTTCCCAATTTTTTTGTCTAGTTCGTTGAGTTTCCCCAATCCGGTGTAGTTCTGTTCCTTTTAATTCAGTATCCAGTTTATCCTTGCCCAGTCAGGTCTTGGGTCATATCCAGTCCAATTTGGCATCAATAATTAAGGGAACATGCACAGAAGTAAAAAAAAAAAATTATTTAGAGTAATAAAGAAACGGTGATAAAGTTAGAGAAATTGAAAAAGAGTAGAGGAGTGTGTAAGGAGTTGAAGTAAAAGATGTATGATGAACAAAAAGTTTGTTTATGCTATAGTAAGCTAAGGAGTCAAGCAGACAGTTTGTAAGTGGATGTGAGTGATAAAATAGTAGCAATCATCAGCATGAAAAGAAGTGTTTATGAATTATTTACAGGCCAGAGGGATTTACAGTACATACAAGCTGACTTAGCTAAGCCCCTGCTTCCTCTGCATCCTCTCTGTCTCATTATTATCCATTCCATTTAAACCACCTCCCTTTACATTTACACAACATCATCTTCAGCTTTTTATGGCCTCTTTATGCCTTCCTTCTTTTGTCTACCCCACCTAATCTCTAACTCATCTTTCATTCAATGTCTGTATTTATTCAGCTAATCTCTTCTCTTCCTTCAAACTTCTTCATTCTTTCTACCTTTCCCTCTTTTTCTTAACCATATTTCTGTTTATGTAGATAGCTAAGGCCTTTAAATTCTTTTACCTCATTTTCCTGATGAGTTTATGATATCAGTTGCTAGTTTCTGTTTTTAGCTAGTGTCCTGCTTTTCCCAGTCAGATTCACTTGTTGCTTGTCATGTCTAGTTTTAAGCACAAGATAGAAAAAATACTCGGCTTGAAGCTAACATTACCTAGATCAGTGCTACAGTAGTTATGACTGTCTTTAAGATACAATCTAGTCTGGATTCAAACTGGAATCAAAATTGACTGTTTATATAAGATACAAAGAACTCCAAAAAGAAAAGGTATAAAATAACACATGCATTGTTAAAATAGGACAATACAGGGAGTGCAGAATTATTAGGCAAGTTGTATTTTTGAGGAATAATTTTATTATTGAACAACAAGCATGTTCTCAATGAACCCAAAAAACTCATTAATATCAAAGCTGAATGTTTTTGGAAGTAGTTTTAGTTTGTTCTTAGTTTTAGCTATTTTAGGGGATATCTGTGTGTGCAGGTGACTATTACTGTGCATAATTATTAGGCAACTTAACAAAAACAAATATATACCCATTTCAATGATTTATTTTACCAGTGAAACCAATATAACATCTCCACATTCA